>NC_059119.1:18067500-18367500 GCF_020740685.1 Jaculus jaculus
CTAACCTGGATGCTGGGGTCAGTCAGGAAAGGTTTCCTGTGGTGCCCAGATGAACCGGGACAGGGTCATCTTGCCCACACACTGAGGTGAGCCTGGCACCGTAGGACCTGGACACGACTTTCTGAACAGAACAGCCGCCTGTCTTCCCACAGCACGTGTCGGTCCCCTGTGTCAAGTGGGTGACCTGGCACGCTGTAAACAGCAGATGAGAGGCCCGACTGCTCACCTGGAGATCGAGGATAGTAAAATGTCAACAGAATGCGTTAGGAGGCCAATGTGGAGCCGCAAGGCTCTTTCTGATACAAAGTTATGGCTGAATTTTCCCTACTCATTGAATCCAAGTCACCAGCACAAGTGGTCATGGCTCCAGACTTAACACAGCTCCTGCTGGTGAGGACTGAGGACCCGACTCTGTGATGACTGCGGCACTTTGTTCCTCATGGCTGGGACAGAACACTTGACCAGAAACAGCTTATGGAAGGAACTAGTTTATTTTGGCACACAAGTGTTTTGTTGTTGTTGTTGTTGTTGTTTTTTTAACTCAGTGGATACAGTCAAGTTGGTACCATTGTTAGCCTCCTCCCTGTCCTCCCACCCCACCACAGGGACCCTCCTTGTTGGGGTATATGGCTCGTACATTGTGAGGTTAGCCTTTAGTTTGTGGTAGGAGGAAATGTCTCTGTGTCTCATGACCCAACGTGTGGCTCTGACATTCTTTCCGCCCCCTCTTCCACAAATTTCCCTGAGCCATGTTGGGTTCATATTAGGTCTGCTTCAGTAATGAGATCTTGGGCACCTCTGTGACTCTGGATATCTCTTTTGGTAGGGGCTGATTGTTCTCTGTGTCTATCTCCCCCCACCCTTGTGCTGGTTCCCGGTCTGCCAAGAAAACAGCATTCTTGCATGTTTCCCCAATTATTCTTAGTTTCAGCTGGGGCCCTTTCGAGGTACGATGGGGTGGTTCTCTCCTTAGGATCTGCGTCTAAGGGAAAGTTTCAAGCACGATGGGAGCGGGCAGCTGGGCCTCACATCTCATCAGCAAGGAGTCAGGAGAAAGTGAGCTGTGCGTGCAGTAAGCGGGCTGTAGCACTCTAAGACCATCCCCCGCCCAGCGACGTGCCGTCTTAGCCAGGCTCCACAAAGTTCCCAAACCGCACCACCAGCTATGGATAAGCATGGGGCTTAGTCACAAACCCATGAGGCTACGGGAGACAGTTTACACTTCAACCACCATAAAGCTCTTGCTAAAAAGGAAACTGTCAGTGTGGTGAGGTGCACAACTACAGCCTACCACTGGCTTCCAGAGAGCTACAGAAACTAGGGCCCAATCCCATTGTCTTTATGCTCAGAAACAGAGCCAAACCAAGTGGCCCCACCGCACCCTGCAAGACATAATCGGGAGACCAGTCAATGGCCTCTGGGTACATCTCATACCCAGGATGTAGCCGATGTTTTTAAGCATCTTCAACATGAAATGATTAAATTGCTAGAGATACAACAGCAAGAACTTCAATGGAACCTTTACAGCTGTTCTCTTTTTCTGCTCAGGGAACACAAATCTTTATCATTTCCTTTCATTCGAGGGACAGCTTCACCCCATCTCTGTGGTTGTCATGCACGGCGCACGGCACTGCCTGGCTGATTTATAACCAGTTGAATCATTGTCTCATTAAGTCAAAAGAGATTAGTCTGCGAACCTGCTTTGTAAACTGTAAGACGCTGCACACATGTCTGCAGGCGAGGCTACTGAGGCTCCAAATACACTCATCATTAATTTGACTGCTCTTGAAGGCAGATGGTGGAGAGGGGACAGCCTCTGCCTTTGAGAGGAAGGGCGGGGAACAAAACAAGACACACCTCCCTCTTCAGCCAAGGCTAGGTCTGCTCTCCACGGTTCCGTCTCTTTACTCCCAAGGTCTGGACCTAACAGGAATGGAGAAAGGAAAGTGCACTGTCTTTGTCCGATGTACCCCCGACCTTCATGCATCCCACGAGGGAGTCTCATGTGAAGACGTTTGTGTGTCAGCTGGTTCCCAGAAGTACGCACAGTGGTTCCAGTAGCGACACCAAATGGCGTGATAAACTTGAGAGGCACAACTGAAACCCAAGCCCAAAGAACTTTACGCTGTCTCTGCCTCATATTTCAGATCCTGGGAATTATGAAACATGAGCAATTTGTGCTTGTATACTCAAACTGGATTCATGAATGATATGATACGAATGCAACAGTAATTGTAACTCAGTACTCTCCGTTCAACAAGAGAGGGCTTATCAACACAGACGGCAAGAGGCCCATGAACGCCCCTGGAAGATCAGCCCCGGCTGTTCAGAGCTGCTCCCTTGGCCATCACAAGTAGCTGAGGGATTTAGTAAAAACGTAGGTGTGAGCTCCTACAAACCTACCATAACCAGGAGGGACTGATGTACAACTAGAAATATATATCTGATGATTCAGATAGCCAATAGAGTTTAGGCTCCGCCACCAGGTGACTGCCCCAAAGATTCCTCATTTGAGATCCCCTGCCAATCTATACCTAAGAACCAGAAAGTCAAAGGGTCACCTGAGTGATGGCCTTCAACCAAAATCAAACCAGGGGACCGCTGTGGTTAGGACAAGGAGAAGGAGCTGGAACAGATGTCACTGTGCACGGCTAGGACAGGGACAGACTTGGGTAGAGAATGGTCCTGGACATTCACCCTATAGACAAGATGACATCTGCACCCACTGTATCAGCTGGGCCTCTGTTTACAGAATACTAAACAAGCCTTTGGAACAACTAAGTGTACAGTCATTATTTTCACATGTACTTGCTCCCAAGAGCTGGTTCAAACCTGGACTGGCCAGGGGCTTTCTTCAGAGCCAGTGCGCTATTGTGACTTAGAGTGGATGTGGACATGCAATGGGACTTGGGATTTGTGACAAGACAGAGAAAGCCATGGGTCACGCTCTGTGAACTCTCCTCCCCTGTCACCCATCTCCCTCTTCTAAAAACCTTCCACTGGTAGCTAAATGTTTCATGTGCCGATTAAACCTTCCCTCCTGTGCCACAGTCTCCACAAGAAAGCTTGCAGGAGGTCCCGAGGATCCTGTTGCTTTGACGGGTCAGATGAAGGGTCAGATGAACAGCAGCCGGGCTTCTGGATTTCTCATCTGGCCCACACCTGCAAGCCACATCACCCTTGGGCCCTTCTCCAGTGAGCCTCAAAATTGTTATTTCACTTTCTGAGTCCAAATGGCCAGTTTCTGAGAAGTCCATGTAACCGGCCGAGCAAGCTTTGGCAACAGTTTAAGTTGTTTTCGGACTTTCCATTACCCAGGTTGGTCTGGAATGCAGCAGCTAAGAAGTTCCACTTGCCTTCCCGTCAGGGAGCTTGAGAGGAGAGGAAAACAGAGGAGCCACAACCTGCGTGAGCAGAGAGGAGCTCAGAACGCGGAGGCTGTGGAGTCCGAGGGTCTCGCACAGTGGTCCTCTCCCAGTTCCGTTTCCACCCTGCTTACAGGAGCAAGCCTGCCGGGAAAGCTGAGACTCTGGTCCCACAGGCCCGGCTCCAAGGGCCCCAGAGCTAGAAGTTCCTCTAAGGATGCCTTAAATCTTCAGCACCCCACAGGTCAACATGATTCTTCCAGAAGCTGTGCCCAGCACGGGAGAAGAACTGACAAGTGGTCAGGAGGCCCCCCATTCACTGCCCAGCACTCTTCCCTCGGCCTCTCTCACCTTGGGCAGCAGTCCTCCAGGCCCAGGGCCTAGCGAGGGCCCCCTTGGTCACATCCTCACCCATTCCCTGAGCCAGGTCCTTTGCATAGTGTGCAAGAGAAACAGCTACCAAAAAAAAAAAAAAGTCTCTGCCCTTCCGAAGACGCCAAACCTTGATTAAAGAAGCACTATCTATAGCCCGGGGCTGGAGAAGGGACAAGCCCAGGACAGTGTAGCCTAGGGTCTCAGCTCTCCTTGCATTTTCTGAACTCCCTCTAAAAACCAAATTTCCGGTTTATCTGTGAATATGAGTGAGTTATCTGGCCCATCTCTGTGCCTCAGCTCTCTCACTTATAAAATGGGGATATTGGTAGCACCATAATTCCTAGGAAGAGGTGTTGTAAGGATGGTATGAGATACTTTGTGTAAAGTGTCATAGCGTTATGTTGTTAGATCAGATCCAAGAGTCACACCCTCCAATCGGCAACAACTGGAAATGGAGATTGAGCTTATGCTCGGTGCACACTTTCATATTCTACAAAGCACCTCCTCCAGTCCCAGTTCTCCTAAAACGCAGGCATTCAGTTGTTGCAGGTTACTCATCAATGCATTTTGGGGTGGAAAATATACAATTTTTTAAAAAATAACCATTTTTTAAAAAATTATTTATTTGAGAGAGATCGAGAAAGATGCAGAGAGAGAGAAAGAATGGGCATGCCAGCGAGATTGAGAAAGAGGGAGGGAGAGAAAGAGACAGAGAGAGAAAGGGCATGCTAGGGCCTCCAGCCACTGCAAACAAATTCCAGACCCATGTGCCACCTTATACGTTTGGCTTTATGTTGCTACTGGGGAACTGAACCTGGGTCCTCAGCTTCATAGGCAAGCACCTCAACCACTTAGCTATCTCTCCAGCCTAGAAATACAATTATTTATTTATTTATTTACTTACTTACTTGCTTACTTGAGAGAGGAAAAGATGCAAAGAAAGAGAGAGAGAGAGAGAGAGAGAGAGAGAGAGAGAGAATGGGCACGCCAGGGCTTCCAGCCACTGCAAACAAACTGCAGATGCATGCACCACCTTGTGCATCTGGCTTACGTGGGTCCTGGGGAATCGAACCTATGTCCTTTGGCTTTGTAGGCAAACACCTTAACTGCTGAGCCATCTCTCCAGCCCTAGAAATACAATTTTCAATTACCATCCCATGCCTAGGAATAAGTGATATGGATGCCCGGGCAACCTGGTAGAGGTGCCAGGCAAGCCAGCATGTCCTATCTGCTCCAGCTTCTCAGGGTTCTGTCCAAGGCTTTCATGCTGCAACTCGTGGGAAACCTCGGGAGGCCTCAGCTGGGTGGGTCACAGTCATGGCTACTTAATCAGATCCTGGAGGGCCCAGTTCGGTGAGTGGACCTGGACAATGGATTTTTCAAAAGGTCTCCGGCTGGCCCCATCTCTCTCTCTCTGGTCTGAATTCCCATAGCTAATACAGAACATGGACACGCCCAAATTGCATTCCAGAGAATCAAGACTTCTTCAGCTTTTCAAAATGGAAGGCTTTCCCTCTGGGGACACCTTTGTTGCTCCCAGACAAGGCTAAGCCCTCCACGGGAAATGAGGAAGCCTGCTTCAATGGAGCCCATCGCCCTCTAAGTAGCCAAACTGCTCTACCTGAAAATTTACCTAATTTTGAATTCTGTAGAGACTTTTGACTTACAAATGACCTAATTCCCTAAACCTGCCACACTGAGAAAGTTAAATAATTTACATGTGGACTTGATTTCATAAGAAATGGTGACTGGTAAGGATGGTCGCCAAGAACAAACTTCTCCCGGCACTTGCCGTAAATGGTGTCTGGGGAAACCACATCACTTCAGGGGATTACTTTTGCCCTTCTTTTCCTCCTTGCATCCGTGCCTAGCTTTCCTCTTCATGAAAGACCCAGGTTCCTTCCATTTTCCACTTTCAGATATGTGCCAGCAAGTCCTGACCACCGCTCTTTTCACCAACCACAAAGACGTCATCCCCACATCAAGAGAGTGAGTACAGGCTGGTTCCACCTGAGCTTCAATTGACCCCCGAGGAGAAGTGAGCTTACATTTCCATGGATAATCAGCTAGAAAAAAATATATATATATCTTCTCGGGCACTAAATGTTTAATTCTCTGAGAAATTGGCAATTTGGTGAGAAAGCTATACCAGGCGCCGAGATACTTTCTAAGTCACCCTAATGGAGCGTCTCCCAATGACGTACTGTCTTGTGCCCATCAGAAAGAAGAGTCTAGGAAGGAGAAGAGAACTTGGTGGAAAATTGAAGCCAATGCTGGGGGAAGGGGGTGGAGGGCCGGTGACCTCATCCCTGCCTCCCAGGCCTGAAAGCAGGTGAACAAGAGCTGTCCACTCTCGAGAATGCACCGCGTGCTGGCCATGTCTGCCAGTGTTAGCTGGGTCATTCCAAATGAGCTAGCTTATGAAATTGTACCCTTATAGTAAGCATGAGGCAAGGAGGTCATTCATGTGCCCTCGGAGTCCATAAGGACATCACAACAGACATGGGCATCAGTCTTATGTCCCCTGACTTCCAAGCCCTTTGTTTACCAACTTGTTCCCCATCCATAGACCCAAGTCTGAGAGGGGTGTGCCTCTTAGTTGGGAATCTGTCTCTTCTCTTCTCTCTCTCTCTCCTTCCCTCACTCCCTTCCTTGCTCAGTCTAGCTTTCATGCCTGTATCACTCTCCCTTCTACCTCCTTTTAAGCACTCGACCATTGTTGTCCTGTGACCAGCCCTGAGTTCCAATCCCCATTCTACCACTAACAAGCTGTGTGGCCTTGGGTAAGTTACCTTGCCCCTCTGCCCTCCCTATCTTCATCGTGGACACAGAAATCATAACGCTGCCTAACGGGCTACGAACACTGAAGCAGTCGGTCCACTCTGGGAGTGCTTAGAAGGCTGGCAGGCGGTCTGCCCATTCTCATGCCATCGGTGTGGACCCCACAGCCCTGCCTGGCATGGAGGCACTAGCCAAGGGCAGTGTTCTCCGAGGTGCATGTTTTTATACCCCTCCAGGGTGGGTGTTGTTCTCTCATCCCTTAGAATTCTAGTCCCTTCGCTACACTGAAGTCAGCTGAGGGTGTTTCCCCAAATAGCAGAGGCTTCCAACAGACTTCTAAACAACAACAAAAAAAAGTGCACTCATCCTCATTCCACTCTAGAAAAAAAAACACCTTAGATCACTTGCCCCAGGCGCGTGTTACTTTCCACTGTGGGCCACTGGCAGGCGGCACAGTCCCTCTCCCCCTGAGCCATGCCCTCACCAGTGTGGCCTGCAGGCTGGCCGCATCAGCTCGGGCAAACCCTACAAGCAGTTAGAAATGCACATTCTTGGGCCCTAGACCCTAACCTCAGCATCTATGCCAGTAAAGTCTCCTTCCAGGATCTAAGACCTTAATCACTACACTGCCCCGTTCATCCTCCTCAGCAAGAAAATCAAGGTTGAGATTGCCACGTGTGCATCCCCAGCTCCAGCCCTCCACTCCTTGGAACATTATCAGCTCTCACACTGAGTTATTTCATCACCACTCAGACACAACCTTCCACATCAGAGACGAGACTGGCATTTTCACAGATGCCTTCAGGGCTTGTCCCAAATGAGTGAGCCAGACAGACATCACAGGGTAACATCAAGGAGTCAATGGGCATGCTGATGAGCCACGGGTCCCTTAAATCACATATCAACTACCTGGTTTTTCTGGCCATAAAGATGAAAATCTGTGAAAGGAAAAATGGGAGAGGGGAAAGGGGACTGAAAAAGAAGGAGGCTATCATCATCCCTCTGTACTCCACTCTTTCAGAAATGACTGTGTCAGGGCTGGAGAGATGGTCTAGTGGTTAAGTGCTTGCCTGTGAAGCCTAAGAACCCCAGTTCGAGGCTCTATTCCCCAGGACCCACGTAAGGGGGCGCATGCATCTGGAGTTCATCTGCAGTGGCTGGAGGCCCCAGTGTGCCCATTCTGTCCCTCCTTCTCTCTTTCTCTCTGTCTACCTCCTTTTCTGTCTGCCACTCTCAAATAAATAAAAATAAAGATGTTAAAAAAAATAAAAATAAAAAGGGGCCCATTTTTTTAAATGACTGTGTCATTAGCAAAGGGGTCAGAAAGCTAATGCCTTAGCACCTGCTATGGCTTAAGGGCTGTGACCCCAGCATCTCCACACCTACTGGAACCTCGTTCCTCGGACCTCAAACACAGTGAGTAGTGAGCTGTAGCATGGAGAGGGGACCCTCAATGAGAGCCAACAAGTAGCAGACCTTCCCAGCTAGCTTGATTCTAGAAGATGCATGGTGCAAGACAGGGAAGGATGGAAGGAGCATTTGTGGGTGAATGGGTAAAATCCATTTGTGTTTGCCTTACGTCCACCCACAAGTGGAATGCTGCCTGAAAGCTGCCCCCCCCCCATTTCTCGGGACTCCCAAGTGACTCAGTACTTGAGCTCAGGTAACATCTTCCCCAAATGTAAGAGTGACTCTGGCTACCTAAAGACGGCACTCCTGTCCTGCTCTTCTGGCTACAGAGAGTGCGGCAGAATCGTCCTCAGAGCTCCTGATGTATGTCTGTGCTCGCTGTAAGTTGCTCAAATCCAGCCAGTTGTTCTCCTGAGTGGATACTGGCCAGTGAAAAAGATGGATGGATTGGCGGTCAGGGCCCTTCTTCTGTTTGTTTATTTGGGGCTCATGAAGGAGGCAGGGGTTTAGGAGTGCCTTTGGGGGGGGGAGGGAAAACAAGGGAAAGAGGGCAACTGTCTCCAGTCTAAAGAGAAATGGGAGGTTGAGATGTGATGAGCAGCAGAAAGAAGAAAGGAGGGCTGGACAGATGGCTTAGCAGTTAAGGCTCTTGCCTGTGAAGTATAGGACCCAGGTTTGATTCCCAGGACCCAAGTAAGCTAGATGAACAAGGTGGCCACATGCGTCTGTAGACTTGCAGTGGCTAGAGGCCCTTTTGCACCTGCTCTTTCTCTTTCTCTCTCTCTCTCTCTCTCTCTCTCTCTCTCTTGCTCTCTCTCTTTTTCTCTGTCTCAAATAAAAATTTAAGGAAGGAAGGGAGGGAAGGAGGGAGGGAGGGAGGGAGTAAGGAAGGAGAGGCTGAGGTTTTAGAATGGTGCCCTCTGGGAGATGTCCTAATTGCTCAGGCACTTGGCTGCCTAAAGATCCCCAGGCTCCGTGTGCAACTTCGGTATGGCAGAGCCCTAAGCCCAGATGGATTCTGAGATGTCACAATGGCCACTTAAAGTGGGCATATCCTTAGTGGCTGGCCTGTGGCTAGAAGTTTGCTTAGACTCAACAGCTTTGTATACCCCGAACAAGGGAAATCACCCAACAAGCATGTAGGTGAAAGTTCAGAATCAGCCAATTGGAAGATGAAAAAGGAAAGAGAAGACTGTGTGGCTCTTTAAGTTTGTGAGCTGTGCCATGTACGACCAAGATCCATAGTTGGAAGCCTGGTGTGGTGGTGCACACTTTTAGTCCCAGCGCTCAGGGAGGCAGAGGAAGGAGGATCACCATGAGTTTGAGGCCACCTTGACACTACATAGTGAATTCCAGTTTAGCTTGGGCTAGAGCGAGAACCAACCTCAAAAAAGCAAAAACTAAAAAACTGGCCCAGCGGATAAAACACTTGCCACTTAAGCATGAATAACTGAGTTCAGATCCACATCAAAGGCGGGAGCGGGAGCCAGGGCAGGCTTCTGCAATTGCAGCTAAAATAATAATGGAGGCAGAGACAAGAGGATTTCTCCCCAGCTCGCGGGCCAGCTAGCTTAGGGGACAGAGTGGTGAGCAATAAGAGACTTTGCCTCATACAAGGAGGAAGGTGAGGAATGACACTGGAATTTTTTTTTTTTTTCTCTGACCTCCACATTCATACCATGGTACACACACACACAAACAAAAAATAAAGCTCTAGTTATAGATTAGCCAGTGGCCCCACATATACCTGAGGCTTCGCCTGTGGGTTCTCCTCCCTCACAAAGCCCACACACCTGTGTCTCCAGCCTCCAGAGCCCTGCTCCAGTCCATGAGACTCTTCCACACCCTCCTATCCTCTCAGACCACAGAGCCCATTACCTCATTTTCTCTCTGCTCATCCCTGGCAAAAGGCTGCGAGAAGACGTTCACAGAAGGAGCAAGCCACAGCTCCAATCAGAGTTCAGAAGGTATTCTGCGATATGATTTGCCAGGGTGAGATATGGTGAGCCAGGTCAGGGGAGACCCGACAGCCACACCCCACTTCCCGAGAGCAGCCGGGATCGGAGGGCCCTGAACAGTAGTGGTAGGATGGCTGCCATTCCCATGAAGCATCAGGAGAAATGGCGTTGCCTCTTCCTCCCATTGTCTAGAGTTCAAGGACTGGTCGACCTCCTCTGCATCCAGTCCGCCCGAGGGCAAGACCAAGTACGATTTCCCACTTGGTGGTTAGCGCACTTTCTCAAAGACAAACACAAAAACCCTCGCCCACAGGATGAGCTCTCTCTTCATCTTCCACTCCCCTCTGCAGCGGCAATCTCCACTGATGCAGACCCCAGATGCACCGAATGCATCCAGAAGCTTGCTGAGGCCCTAAAGTAACCTCCGAGGTAGAACCCGTGACCACGGGGACAAAGACTGAAAGCACAACAGGGGGACAAACAAGCTGCCACAGAAGACCTCTGCAGCAGCTCTTGCCAGATGCCTGCCATGACTGCCCAGGGGCGCCCTCCAGTTGTAGGGCATGGTGCCAAGCAGCCAGGAAGCAGTTCTGTCCAGCAGGTGTATCTACCCACTGACACTCAGAGCTGTGCAGGCAGGTCCTCCTCTTGGCTATGAGGACTCTTGAGATAAGTTCCCCAAATACTCAGCACACAAATGGGCAACATTGTGGAGCTCCTTAGATTACTTGAGTCCATATTTGTGAAGCGATGGTCATTAAAAACCTCATGAAGTTCCCTTCTGCACCACCCCACCAAACCCCACAGCAAGCCAGGGCTCAGGAGAAGCCAGCAGCACACAAGTGGGAAAGCGCCTGCCTTCCTCACGCTACGTTCCAGGAGGTGGTGCACATCCCCACTTGAAAGGCACTCAGTAAGTACCCGTAGAGAAAACGAACGCAATCCCCTTTAAAAACGAGGCACCATCTCGGACTCCCTCAGTGGAAGCAATGCATCTAAGGTCACAGAGGACGTCTGGAAAGCGGAGTCCTCACTGTTCCCCTTCCATTTCACATACAGATCTAAGCATAGAGAGACCATGAGGAGGAGGAGGAGGAGGAGGAAGATGAAGGAGAGACTGCAACTCACACGGTGACGCTGGTTTTACGCACTCTGCTAACAGAAGTCATGTGACCCTCACAACGCTCCTTCCACCCAACACAGGTGTCACTGTGTGTTCCAGATAACAGATAAGTTTAAACAACCTGACCGAGGCCGTGGGGTAAGAAAAAGGTAGGGTTGTCAGGAAGTAAGGGGAACGTGTGCAGACTCTACATCCGGCCTCTGAGCTCAAACCCAGCTGGATCTTGGTTTTAGGACTTCTGTGTTCACTTTACTCCACTCTGTGGCCCCGAGGTAATGCTGCTAGGGATGCCAACTTCAGATGAGGGCTAACGTTACAGCTAGTCATAGTGATGCTCTGGCCACAGCCACATGCAGAACTTGTTAAGATGCAAAGTGGAGAGCCCCGCCCTCATGGTTTCTGAGCCTGAGAATCTACATGTCTAACAGGTTCCAAGATCATGCTGGCCCACAGACCTCACTTTGAGTAGTCCCACCTTAGAGATCATTTGAGCCAAAGCTTTCTTTTCGCTAATGCAGGATCTGGGCCAGAGAGGCTAATTGATGCCCAAGGTCACCCAGCACATCTGTGACACAGCTGTGACCAGGTATCCTGACTCTTGATTTTTGCTGTATTCCTCTCGTCCCAGGCTTGCTCTGAAATACCAACAACCCAGTCATCTCGTGAACTGTAACTCTGTTCTTCCTACATCATGTCCTTTATCTTCATTCAGCATCATAAGCTGGGACATTGGTCTTAAATTAGAAAGGAAAGTTCAAACATTTAACAGCAATAGCTTAAGATCACAAGCCAAGAAGTTGAGCTGGAGTCCACCCAGACTTGCCTGACCCACACTGCTCCTCCTTCATTCTCATGAAGTGCTGAAAGCAAAACTTCACCTTGTCACTTAGCTCACAGGGAGAAAGCCTGGGGTAGAATGAAGATAATAAGACAGTGGGAAAATGTTTATAAAAACCATGTCTGGAAGGACAAGTCCTCCAGCTCCCAACTCCACCAAGAGCTGCTCGTCGATCGTCGATCTCTTTTCAAACATTCTAGAAGTTTGGGGCTTAGATCCATGAATCTAACACTACAGCCTTGTAAGTTCAGCCCCCAAGAGTCCTGAGGCACTCTGCAAACCGAATGAACAGCCTGCAAACTCTAACTGGGTGATTATGATCTATAAAGCAGCCTGCAAGATGACTTCATGGGGATTCATATTTATTCTCTCCCACAGATTTCCACTATAAATTTGCTTGGTTTATGAGTAAAAATAGCTTCTTCTGCTATGTGCCTAGGCATAAAGCTCATCCAAAGATGGAAACATCTGGTTGAATTTCCTGGAGCTCACTTCACCTCCAGTGGTCCTCTGGTCAGCAGGAAATATGAGACGAATAAGGATAAAAATAATAAAACCTTCCAAGGAAGCTCTGGAAACCCAAAAGGTCCTTTTACAATGCAAACATGTCCTGAGAACCTGCTGGGGTTTTCCTCAGATCCTGTAAGATCGGGAGCAGTAGCCCATAGCATGGGTGGTTCCTGCTCTCAAGGCACTTCTCTGCATGATGCACGGCATCCCTGGCAGCCCCACAACAGAGCCATTTCCTTGGAATCTTGAAGCATAGCATGCTACAGAATGGGCACAGAATTCTACACCAAGCTCCACGTGGACCACCAAGAAAACAAGTGACAACAGATGCTGGTGAGGATACGGAGCAAAGGAGCTCTCATCCTCTGCTGGTGGGAGGGTAAACTAGCGCAGTCGTAGAGCAAGCTGGAGGTTCTTCCAAAAGCTGACAACAGAACCGCCGTACATCCCGGCTGTCCCGCGTCTGGCCTTTTATCCCGAAACTCTGTATCCTACTGTAGAAACACTGGCTCACCCACTGCTCATGGCTGCTCTATACCCAATAGCATGGAGAGAAATCAACCTAGGTGTCCTAAGGATGGCTGGATAATGAAAACATGGCACGCTTACACAATGTAAAGAAAGCTGAAATTATGAAATATATATATATATACTTTATATATATATATATACATACATACATACACATATATACATATATATATATATATATACCTGCAAAAAATACATACACGTGCACGCGCGCGCGCACACACACACACACACACATATACAAAGTTAAAAAATATACAAAATAAGGAAATTTGGGCTAAAAACATACTACATGTTTTCTCACATGCAGATCCTAGCTTTAAAACCCAGACCTGTGAGTTCTACCTGGAGTCTCTATAGAAACCAGGAAGTTAGTAAAGGGCTAATGGGGGAAAGAAGGCAGCAGAACATGGGTGATGGGAAAACAGCAAGGGGGGTCACTGAGACTGGAAAAGGCTAAGCCAGGGGAAACATGAAAATGGGAGGCACATCAAGCACAGTGACGGCCCTGTGCACAGCCCAGCTGCTTCGTGTTGCTAAGTCACAGTAAGAGCACCACATGCAGAAAGAAAAGGTTCCAGGTCCACTGGCCCATGGAGGGTGTGGTGGGACTTGTCTCTAAGGGTTTTCTTCCAAGAGAGAATGGTAGCAGCCTTCGCAGACCCTGCTGCAGCTGTCTACGTGAGCACTAATGGTAGCCTAAGCTAGGGAAGGAGATGGCACACAGTGACATCTCAGAGGTCAGGCTGCTCTTTTTCAACTTACACAAACGGGGCGGAACACCTAGGAGGCACCCAGCCCATCACTGCAGGCGGACAGTAGGTTGATTAACACTAGCAAGGTGCACAGTACTTGGAATCAAAGTAGCCAAGGGCTTAACTGGAAGCCACTGAGAAGCCAGCGCCGGTGCTAAGCTGTTCTAGACAAGCCACCATGATCCCCAGGCGACATGGACTTCTCAGCCTCCAGAAGGACAGACACATAAGGAGAACCTGTGTTCTTTTACTTAACCAGGATCTACTATGGCCACAGGTTCAAAGTTCACTGACTTCAGGATCTGTCGGGGGCTGTGGCTCCTTGAGTCTGGAGCACTAGCCCACAAGGCTGTCCAGGGCTCACTGAGGACCCAGCCCTCCAACGGCCGTCCTGCCAAGCTCCGGAGCTGTTCATAGCAGACTCCATTAGTTACCTTCTCATTGCTGTAACCAAATGTCTGACCAGAACCGGCTTATGGAAGGATTATTTCAGTTTACAGCTCATGGTGGGAAGGCACGGCGGCAGGAGCTTGGGGCTGCTGGTCACATTCAGTCCACAGGGAGGAAGCAGAGAGCGATGACCGCTGCTGCCCAGCCAGAGCTCTCCTATTTCCACAGAGCAGGGCCCCAGCACATAAAATGGTGCCACCCACAGTTAGAACGGCCCTACTGTCAGATTAATCTAATCTAGAAAACCCCTCACAAACATTCCCACAGATTTGTTTCCATGGTGATTCTAAACCCTGTCAAGTTGACAACCAGAGATTAACCATCACAACCCACTAATTTAAACTGAACTTATAATCACATTATATGGTCTTTATGATTGTGTAACAATTGCGCATTTATTAGTCTTGTTTTCCAGGAAGACTTAAGCCACCAGGAGGCAGGCACAGTGCACCCACCACTGTGGGACCACAGCTGAGCATCTACTACCAGGCCCTGAAGAGAGGGTGACACCCAAGGGGTAGGGGCTCAGCACTGGGCTACCCAGTCAACATCCAGGCCTGACCAAGACAGTTGTCAGTCTCCAGGCGCCCAGGGGCGGTGACTTTCTTGAGCATTCGATCTGAAAATGGGTTCCAGTCGTCGCTCCTTTTCACATGCTCCCCAGCGTGAGGCCAAGCTAAGGAGGAGCTGGAGGAAACCACTGCTCCTATTTACAGCAGCATCTCTGGCCGTGCAGTTCTGTTGTTTCTCCCTCATGGGGGAAGAAAAGCACCTGCACTCCAGCCTCAGACAGACATTAGCGTGGCTTACAGAAATGCATTCCCGGTCCGTAAAGCCTGCTGTGATTCCAGGTAATTCCTCTAAGTGCGCTCTTAAATCCCAGCAGCTGTTGCACATCGGAGCGATGAGATGACACCGGCTGCTGCCTGGTCACAAGTCTGGAAATGAAGCCACCCAGTGGGTAGCCTCCTAATAGGGAGATGTGGTCAGGATGGACCCCAAGGGGTCTCTGTGTGCTCTGCCCTCTCCCAGCACACAGACCTTCACTTGCTCTGAGTCTAAAGCCAAAGGTCTCAAAACTGTGGGTTGTATTCCCCCGGGGTGCCCAGCTACCCTTATCACTGCCAGTTCCTTGAGGAGGAACCTTGAACAAACCCACCCAAAGGGGCAAGTTCAAAGTATACGAGAGCTGCTCAAGGCCACAAAGGGACAGCAAGGTCAGGACTTGAACTCTGGATGCATAAATTACAAAGCGGCATATGACCCTATCCTACACTGTCCCCCAACGCTCTGCCAACCACTTCTTCTCCCTTGCCCAAAGGGCCTGGCTATTTCAACAGTATTTTCCCCATCTGTGCCAACCACATGCAATCAAGTATATAAATACCACTTTTGTGATCAAAACCGTATTTCCTCGCTGGATCCCACGTCAGCATCTTTGCACCTGCATCTTTCCTTAGGAAGGAATTTTCCATGAGGAGACATCCGAACCAGCAAACCAGCAAAGAGGACCGTACATGCTCGGGCGCACAAACCTACGCCCCCCCTCCCAGCCTCTGAGCCAGAGACTCGCCACATGTTTCCTCAGCCCAGGTGCTTCGAGGCCGGCCGGCACTTCCCCGACACAAGAACAAGCCAGTGTAAGGAATTCCCGCCTGTAAAAGTAAACCAGGGCTGGGGGCTGGAGAAATGGCTTTGCAGTTAAGGCACTTGCCTGTGTAAGCCTAAGGACCCAAGTTCGATTCTCCAGGTCTCACGTAAGCCAGATGGACATAGTGCTGCATGCAACTGGAGTCCGTTTGCAGTGGCTGGACTCCCTGGCACGCCCATTCTCACACACTCTCTCCCTCCCATCCCTCTCTCTGGTTTTAATAAATAAATAAATAAAAATAAATCTTTAAAAAAAAAACCAGGGCTGGAAAGATGGCTCAGTAGGAAAAGAGCTTTCTATGCAAGCGTGAGGACCTGCGTTCAGATCCCCCATTACCCATGTAAAAGCTGGGCGTGATGCTGTGTGCCTGTAATCCCAGCACTGGGGAGGCAGAGGCAAGAGGATCCGCAGGGCTTGCCGGACAGCTAGTCTAGCCAAATTGGTGAGCTCCAGACCCAGATCTTGTCTTAAAATAATGGGTGGCTGGAGAAATGGCTTAGCCTTTAAGCCTGCAAAGCTGAAGGACCTAGGTTCAATTCCCAGGACCCACATAAGCCAGATGCAAAAAGTAGAGCATGCATCAGGAATTCATTTTCAGTGGCTGAAAGCTCTGGAGTGTCCACTCTCTCTTCTCTCTCTCTCTCTCTCTCTCCTCTCTCTCAAATAAAGAAATATATAAATAAATAAAATATTTTTTCAAAAGCTGAAAAGGAATTGAGAAAGATACCTGACATCACTGTCTGTATTCCACATGCATGCACATGCCTGTGAATGTGCACACGCATGCATTATATGCACACACGTGCATACACGCATGCATACATGCACACCACATGTGCGCACATGTACCTGCACACAAAAACAAAGAGAAATTAAAGCCAAGCAGGTATATAATCAACAGTAAACCTGCCACTTTATTAACATGCATCTTTATTTAAAATATTTTACTTTTGAGACAGAGAAAGAGGTAGACAAAAGACAGAAAGAGAATGGGTATGCCAGAGCCTCCAGCCACTGCAAATGAGCTCCAGTCACATGTGCCACCTTGTGCGCATGAGTGACCTTGTGCACCTGACTTACGTGTGTTTTGGGGAATCAACCTTGGGTTTTTAGGCTTGGCTGGCCAGCACCTTAACCTGTAAGCCATCTCTCCGGCCCTACTAACATGTATGTTAAGGTTAGCCAGCCCTTGCTAAGGTTTCAGAAAGATACCAATGTGTTTCATTCCCCCCCGTCATCCTAACCCTGGCTTGAGTGCCGGGGTGGGGACCCAGATGGGAGACTCCACCCAGACCTACTCGGTCGGATTGACTGTTCCAGATAGGTGCCTTCTCCGGGCCAGTGCATCCCTATCTCCCTCCCCATCCCCTCTGCGTATGAGTCAGCACTGTGTGCGGGGTTAGGAGGACGTTGGCAGGACAGGGACCAGCTCCGTTCCAACCGCAGGCTCCGGGAGCAGCCAGGGTCCTTGGGCAGCCACGGTCAAGAAGCCTGAGGATCAAGACCTAGCATGGCGGGGCGGTCCGCCCTCCTCTCTGGCCCCGGACAGTGCTCACTTGCCAAAACGTACTGGTTGGTACACAAGAGATGGCCAGGCTCCATGACCTCAGCTGCACCTAACGACAGCTCCAACCCCGACCCCAGAGACAAGAGGTTAATGTCTGAAGCCTTGATGCAAAGGCGTCCCTCCTGTGGCCACATCATTGCTGAGCATATATCTGTGTCAGATAACATGTTGGGCATCCTCGCCTGGGTCATATTCTAGAACCATCATACTAACCTCACAGTAAAAAAGTGGGGCTGGGAACCATGACTTGGCCTATGAATAGAAACAGCAGGATTTGAACACAGATGGTTAAGTCCAACTCCAATGCTCATTGCCTACGTCGCAGCTGCCTCTAAGCAGCCTTGTTACACACAGTCAGACAAACTGTGGAAGCAGCGGAGGAAGGGGTCCTGCCATGGGGACGATGATCTGAAGATGAAGCATGGTGAGACAGTGCAGAAAATTAGTGTGGGAGCTATGAAATCACCTTCCCCAAAGCGCTTCATAAAAAAGAGGGATTTGGATAGGCCCGGAGGCTGAGGGATGGATAAGATGACCTAATAAGGCCCTTCTAACTCCATCCTCAGCCTCTCATAAACAAGGAGAGACTATTTCTTGTTAAAGTCCCATCTGAGGCTAAGTCATAGAGGATTTAGAAAACCAAAATTAGGTCTCTCCTTTTCTTCTGTCCCCTAACTCCATCTCCTTTGTTTCAGATTTTCTTTCAGCAGGACTGACAATCTTTGCAGTCGTAGCTACTGTCTATTCAAAAGTCTGGTTTTGGTGTCTGAGGACAGAAGTCTGTTCAAAGATGGTCACTTGCTAAAACAGATTTGAAGTCCTGTTAGAAGTCTCTGGAGATGACAAAATGCTAAAATAAAATCACCCAATGTCCACTGGTTTCTCGTTGCTTAGACTGTGTGGTTTATGGTAGAAGACATCCTCTGTCCCTGGCGCTTTCTCCTCTGGTAAACATAACGGCTGGTCCCAGTTTCCCCATCAAAGTTCTGCTGTGGAACCAGCAGCCATCAGAGAGCCACCGTCATGAGAGAACAACCTGAGTGTGCTATAGGCTGGTTTCCATGGCAATGGGTGCTCCTTCCTCCCTGTCTCTCAGCTCCAGGGAAGGACAAGGATATCCAAGAGAAGACAGCAGAGGAGAGGAATCAGAAGTGATGACAGGAGCACGTTTTCTCAGAGCCTAGGCAGCTACTGCCCCATCTTGACACATGAGTTCTCAGTAACCCCTGGCCAGTCACCCCCCTGCTCTGGATCTTGGTCTGCTCATCTGTAAAAGGGGAGGGATGGGCCAGAGAGGCTCCCACAGAGCTGTTCCCAGTGTGGCAAGGATTCGTTCCACCATGCCAGGGCCTGAAAATGGCCTGGCCTCATTATGCAACCTCCTCGACCAAAGACTCTAAGTGAGACGGCCTCCTACAAGACTGGGGTCTCTCAGCCTCACCCAGAGAGCTGAGTCTTGCACGTTTCCTGGGTTCTTTCCCTCCCGGACAAGGGGCTCCTCTCACTTGAATAGATCATGTCAGGAGACCCCATCCAGAAGCATACATGAGGCTGCTCAGGATTTTTAGGGCTTGTGTGGCACGGCAGGTGAGCCTGGATGTCATGGTGGTGTCCTACCCAGCCACTCTCCTCTTCATGTATGGTTCTCATGTAACTAGGTTCAATCCCCAGTTCAGATGTGCAAGGTGCCCTAGGTGACAATGGTTATGGCTTCCCACAGGAGGAACTCATGGGAGAAGAGTACCCAAAGACAGCACCTGATTTGACATGGAGAAAACCAGGGGAAGAGGAGCAGAGGCAGAGTGCGTGAGGGGTGTCCCAGGTGAAGGGCCGTGTGTGCACACGCAGGGTGCTGCAGACCCCAGCAGCCCTCTGGGGAAGTATTTGTACTTCTAGCTCATTGCTGACATGTGGAAAGAGGGGTGTAGCAGGAGACAAGGGTATAGAAGGAAGGCAGAAAGTGGATGAAGAGGGATGGATGGGGTGGCTTAGCAGTTAAGGTGCTTACCTACAAAGCCTAAGGACCCAGGTTCAATTCCCCAATAGTCATGTAAGCAGATACACAAGGTGGAGCATGTATCTGGAGTTTGCATGTGCTACAGGCCCTTGCATGCCCATTCTCTCTCTCTCTCTCTCTCTCTCTCTCTCTCAAATAAATATCCTTTTTTAAAAAAGGAAGAAAATTGGAGCACGTGACCTGGTGGTGCCCGCCCCCCCCCCCCCAGAGCAGGGTGGATGGGAGGAAAGGGATCCTGGAAACTCACTGTGGCTGCTGAGCCTTACAGAAGGTCCAGCCTCTGGGCCCAACTCTCATTTAACCCATCCATTGCTCTGCAGTGGATTACCTTTGGCTGGCAAGTGGTTAGACAGAGCTGGAGTCTGGAGCTTCTGTAAGCCCTTGCATAAAGCTGAGCTAAACATAAGAAATCTGATTAGCTTCCAATGCTGAACAATCTCATTTGTGAGTCCCTGCAAGTTGGTCTGCAGGATTAGTGGTCCACGGACAAAATGAATCAATATACAAGTAATTAGGGCACATTTCCCTTTAAGCTACCTGCGACAGGGGCTGAGAAGGGACAGGGGCTGGACAGCACTGCCAGCCTTTGTGTTCTAGTCTATGCTCACGGTGCGGCCATTCACAGTTCTGAGCAACTCCAGCATGCCGGTGAGGTTCCCTGCTACTAGACCCAGACATGGTGCTAAACATCTCTCCTAAGATCGGCAAGGCCAATGTGTGGAACACGTAGTTCAGGGATCTTCCCACCCAAGTGGAATACAGGGCAAGGGGCTGCTGTGATCCTGACAAGCCCAGAACCTCCTCCATTGACTTCCTGGATGACATCATGGCCTTCTACCATAGTACCTGGCTCAAGCTAAGGAATGAACGCACTGAATTAATACCAGATGGTTTTTAATAAACCAACTGGGATCCTGTGGCACAAAGAAATTTTTATACCTTAATATTATAAGGGCAACTTACATTAAAGATATAGGCTTTGGGGATTGAAAGGGAATTTTAATGTAATATAATCTGATTTTTTTTTTTGAGTCACAGGTTGCAACCCATTAGTGGATCATGGAATCAGATCAATCTGGTGAGCTTTTATCATCATCCCACAAATGGACTGGGAATAGAACAGAGTACATAAGAAAAAAACAATGACACATAATAGAATATTCTAGAAAAGAAACATCAAAGTGTGTTACATGTAGTGAGGGTAAGATAAGGTGAGCCTATCCCTGTGTTTGCGGGGACAGGTGTGTGTACTTGGTGCACAATGTCTTGACTAGGCCTCAAGCCTCTGATGACTTCAGTCATTCATGAGACAGTTTTACTTTCCCAAGGGGTCACATTTGGGACAAGGGAGTTCCCAGCCTTTTGAGATGGCAGGAAGCAGATTTCATTTCAAAGCCAGTTTCTGTCATTTATAGGCTGCCCGGCTCTGAGAATTCACACCAATCAGACATGCTATAGAAAGAAAGAAAAAGGAAGAAAGAAAGATTTCCTAGATTAATAAAAAATCCTGTGTACTGGGCCAACTGAGATAAGATCTAATGGTTTTCCACATGACAGACATTCAAAGATTTTCAAAGGTCAGCTGTGCCCCTGCTGAACTTCCTGGAGGAGAGCAGAACAGCCCGTGCTTTCATGAATCCCTCCTAATGTGCCGGCTCGTTTCCCTGCTCATTAGTCACTCGGTTGCGCCAACCTTAAGTCCAGCTTGACGGTGCCCCCTGCAGCGAGGCACAGAGAACCCTGGGAACATCCCGCCTGACTCTGTCATAGACTTGGTAAACCCAGTCTGGCTCCAGGTGACCTTAACTCTTCCTAAAGGCTCCCACCCCATCTGTCCAAAAGCAAGTACCCGCACGCAGCCAAACGCCATTGTCCTGCCTCCTCATCTGTGAAGAGAGAGCTCGGGCTTACAGGGTGCTCTTTAAACTCTTTCGGAACACAACCCTCAGAAAACAAAGTATTTTACAACAGGGTCTCACAAATCACACACACACACATACATGCACACACACATGTACGCATGCACACAAGTGAAATTAGATTTGTGAGGCAGGACTTACCTGAGCAGCTACAATGAGGTGTGCTGTGATGTTGTGCACTATTCTGATTCACTGTGTGGCATTGTTAGTCACAACCCACTCAGTGGATTTCACGAGTTCCTGGGCCAGCCGGACCCACAGTGGTCTGGGACATCAAATGTCTACAGCTTTGCAAAAGGCAAGGATGGGGGTCTGGGAAGAATTCTGCACATGCCCATTTCTGTCCATGATGCTCAGCTGTGTGCTTACACTGGGTAGCACGTACAGAAAAGATAACAGCTTGGTGAGCAGGAGCCCCGCTGTTTGGAAGGCTCGCAAAGGAATGGTCTTGGTTATGCTTGTCTCTTACGGGCCCCTTGGGCAAGCTCATTGAGAGAAGCCAGTGTGAGTCTTATACACAGCACACCAATGGCTATATCACAAACACACCATCATTCGCCATTCTCTGGGTGATACTGTAGTGCCCACGTGTTTCCTCTGAGAACTTGAAAGCAAATGCCATCCAATGATTAAAAGTTAGCAACAAAGTCTGAATGGTGATTTTTTTTTTTAAACCCCTCACCCAACTTTGGAGAATTGGCCTTTGGAGAACAAACCTAATCAAATAAAGTAAAATCAATTTACTGGAGCCATAATCCAACTTGCATAATTGTCCTGGCTGGGTTATGCCACAGCTGTTCACCACGACAT
Source organism: Jaculus jaculus (assembly GCF_020740685.1). NCBI lineage: Eukaryota > Metazoa > Chordata > Mammalia > Rodentia > Dipodidae > Jaculus > Jaculus jaculus. Next base: position 18,089,561 of record NC_059119.1, read on the forward strand.
GGCTCATTAGATAAGAAGGTCTTCATCAGCGCCTCCTTCGCTGGGCTGTGATTCTCCAGCCCCCTCCCCACCAAAGAAGTCCCGCCTGCATTAGCGTGTATTACCGCCCATCGTCAGCGGGCCGACCAGGGAGTCTTCGTCCATGACACTCTATTAGCCAGACATCGTCAACTGACTGCATCCATTGAAAGCCACTGCATTTTCTCTGATGGAGAATCCCATCAGCACACGATCTCACTAAATGGGGGGCTCCCTGCGGGCAGGGACCACAATTGCTCCATCTTTGTACTCCCAGTGCTAAGGTAGAATGCCTGGCATTTGGCAAGAGCAAGACAGATTATCTCCTGAATCACAAGGAAAACATCTCCAGTGCATGATTCCTCACAGTCTCGCAAACAGTGTCTAGAAGGGGCCCTGGTCACAGAGAACATTTGGTGCCACAAGTCATACCTCCTTCCTTTCTGGTTTGTTAATTTTCCACTTGACTGGATCAAATTGTCCCAATCTGCATGAAAGCAGACAGGACTCACACACACACACAAAAAAAAAAAAAAAAAACCCTCTGGCCCACAGAAGGTACAACAATACCAATTACGCTGCCTTCAAGCTCAGAGACCCCACTGGGTAGCAGAGACGGGTGCCAATCTTGGGCTTTCTGTACAATCTCGTGATGAAAAGAGGCCACCAGAAATTGGGCTACTAAGACGCAGCAATGACCTTGGACATTTCCTCTTGGGCGAGAAGTCAGCAAATTGGTTTATATAGCATAGAAAGAAAGGCTGGCTATAAAATGAAAGACTTGGGCTGAAGAAATGGCTGAACAGTTAAGGTGTTTGCCTGTGAAGCCTAAGATGTTCCACTATCTAGGTCCCAAATAAGCCAGACGCACAAGGTGATGCAAGTGTGCAAGGTCGCACATGTCTACAAGGTGGCACCTATGTCTGGAGTTTGAATGCAGTGGCTGGAGGCCCTGGAGTGCCAATTGAATCCCCCCTCAGCCTCCCCACACAAAGTTAAAGACTTGGGCTGGAGAGATGGCTTAGCGGTTAAGGCATTTGCCTGCAAAGCCAAAGGACCCACGTTCGATTCTCCAGGACTCATATAAGTCAGACACACAAGATGGCACATGCATCTGGAGTTCATTTGCAGCACCTGGAGACCTGGTGTGCCCATATTCATATTCTCTCTCTCCCTCCCTCCCTCCCTCCCTCCCTCCCTCCCTCCCTCCCTCCCTCCCTCCCTCCCTCCCTCCCTCCCTCTCTCTCTCTCTCTCTCTCTCTCTCTCTCTCTCTCTGTCTCTCTCTGTCTCAAATAAACAATAAAATAACATAAAGACTTAGCATCTTACACAGTGTGGACGAACTCAAACAACACTCACGAGAACCACTTAAGGAATTTAATGAAAAGTGGGTGGCTGGACCCACCCCCATAGTTTAAGACTCAGGAACCAGCACCCCTAACAAGTTCCAGGTGATGTTGCTCCTCCAGGCACCCCACTTTGAGAGGCACTGGTTTGGACAGCCCATTACAAGCAAGGCTTGTCCCACAGTTGTGAATTTGGACCTCTGAATCGATTAACAGGTTCATAACTTGCAGCGCGTCATTGCAACCCTCTCACCTTCCTGAAGCCAAGTGCTACACCAAAGCGCCGAGAGCGTCTTTCCCCTAAGGGTGTTGTGAATGGCGAAGGATGCTGCTTAGCGGGTATTTGGCAGGTAGAAGAGCCTTGATAAGAACCTAACTGCCCTGAGAGGGCAAGGGTAGGGTCTGATGGGAAAACTACTGGACAGGGCGGCCAGGTGTCATCTACCACTTGCCCTGTCACCACTGTGTGGCCTTGAGCAAGTAAGTGTCCCCCTCTGGCTCCTTGTCCTCATTAGTACGCTGAGCACGTTAGGCATTTGGGAATGGGATGATGGCACCTATGGGCTCCCTGCTTCTGATTGCCCTGTGCACTGCTGTGTACTGGAACAAAGCAGTGTCGCCTCGGACATCCCTCTGCCACTCTCCAGCGGAGACCCTCAGTCTGCCTTGGAAACAAGCTGAACCGGGGTCCTCCTGTGAGGCTACCTGACGCTCCCAAGGTGGCCAAGGAGCCCGTTTCCACGGCCCTCAGTGTGGCGTCTCTCTGGCACCGACATGGTTTCACCCCTGCCCTCTGCAGCCAGTTCCGCGGTGTTTCTCACTGCCAGTCTTTTGTGGCCACATTCTCCTCTGGGATGGGGGTGGGCTCTGCCCAAGCATCAACAGGGGACACGTGGGGTTCCATTAGGACTGGGATGTTCACGAACACGCTGAAGTATGAGCAGGGGAGGAAGCCCATGCTCCAGGGACAGGGGAGGATGTGAGGCTTGGAGTATATTTCCACAGTCCGCTTTGAAGTCTGAAGCCCAAACTCCTCACCGAAGGAGCAAAGCCTGTCTTTTCATTTCTTGTATTCATTAGGACTGTCGCAGTTCGCCGCACAAGCTTTCCTAACAGTTGACGACAGGGCAAAGGGTGCCTGTTGGCACAAGGCTGTTGTACATTTCATTTTTTTTAAAATCAGATGTTGGCAGAATTTCCTCATCAGGAAAGATAAATTTGAGGTACATTACTAAACCCCTGACTGCAGTGATCAGATCTGGAGAGCCGTCTTAACAGTCCCATTGGCAGAGAGCCTCTCTCACCGCTGGGGAGCCCAAGACTCCTGGTCCTGAGGAGTAGGACCTGTGGGATGGAGAAGCCCTGACTGGCTTCTTTGGCGATCCGGAGCTCAGAGCTGCAACCCTCGGGGGGCTCATGGAGAGAGGCGACACAAAAGCCATGGGTTGATGACACCCACTGTTGTTTCACACCCAGAAAGTGTAAAGTGTCACATGCTCATCAGCTCACTCCAATATAGTAAGCTCAGAGCAGGAGACTCTGTTTGGGGATGAGGACCCTCTAACTTAGGTGACACTCAACTAAAGCAGCCTTGCCAGATTGGCTGACATCCAGTGCCTTCTGCATGGACGGAGCATTTTGCCCATGTTTTAATTTTCAACTTTCGCAATCGGCCTGTAGCAGTTAAGCACTACTCTCTCCTTTTATAACATCATAAACAAAGGCTCAGAGAGGCAAAAGGTGTTGTCCAAGGTCACACACAGGGTGCCAAGACATGTCCGTAGGATTCCTCAACCCATGACCAAAAGCCACATACTGCTTTTGGTACATAGGCACCGTGGAGGCTCAGCAGAGAGGACCCACTGGCCATGCCATACGAACCCACCACTCCAAGCTACGGAGTGGGGCTCACCTGTCATTCTGCCTTCTCCAAGGGCAGCTTCTTGCAGTCACGGAGGTTTTAGACCCACTTCTTGGCATTGGATGTAATATAATACCTAGTTGACTCTTCTCTGGTTGTATTCTATTTCTTTCCCCTTTTTCTTCCTTCCTTCCTTCCTTCCTTCCTTCCTTTTCTCTCTCTCCCTCTCTCCATGTGTGTGTGTGTGTGTGTGTGTGTGTGTGTGTGTGTGTGTATGTGTCTGTCTATCTATCTATCTATCTATCTATCTATCTATCTATCTATCTATCTATCTTTGTCTCTTGCTCCCTCCCTCTTTCTTATGCAGGATCTCGCTATGCAGCCCAGGATAGCCTCAATTTCAAGATCCTCCTGCTTCAGCATCCTGAGTGCTTTGGTTACAGGCATAACACCATGCCTGCTGAAATGTTTGGTAAAAAATGAACTGATGTACAGTCTGTACTCACGTCCTAGATGCTTATATGAAAGCATCTCACTCCCTAAGTCCTGTCCTTGGTCAAGCTGGAATAGGGCTCAGGAGAAAGAAGCAAAGGTGAAAGCACTACAGAAAGACTGAACTAATGCCCATTGTGGGAGGGAAAGCAGGGCAGCTAAGTGCCCTCTGCATGGGGCATGCCGTAATAGTAAGAAGGTACTTCTTCACAAAGCAGGTTCAATTTGATCCTTTACAAACATCAACACCCAGACAGGAAATATGAGGCCTAGCAAGGAACAGCCAAGATTTGAACCCAAGCCATGGAGCACCAGAGTCTATGATGTATGTTTAGTGCTCAGGCGCCCCGTGAGAACAAGACCCCAGAAGTCAGAGAAGCCCTCTAAGCCAGATTGCTCCTGGAAGTCCAGCATGGGGGCCTCAGACTCAGAACGTAAGGAAAAGCTCTGCAGAGGCGGCAGCTGGAGGTTAAATTCTGAGTAATTAACATGTTTATCCATCATAGCAGAATTGTGCCCCAGAGAATTCAAGTGCCATATCACTGTGCCTTTAATTTGGGAATGCTTTTACTGCCTTGCCAACAAATACAAGCAGGTGGAATGGGTTGGCAGCTACTTGACAGAGAAGAAAGGAGCAGCCTAGACAAGTCTGTGTTACTGTCCCCAAGGACACCAAGCTAGGGACACATGGAGGAATTCAGGTCAACTGCTCTGAAACTTGGGGCAAAAAAAAACCCACATGGTACCTGAGCTAAGAACTGGGAAATGAAGGACACAAAGATATTAGAGGGGACTTGGGGGCTCTGGATGAGGAAACTCCTGATGTCAGCACCTGTCAGCCACTTGGGTCATATACCTATAAAGTAGGGGTGATGGTCATCATTGGCTTGATTCCCTTGGAAAGAAGATCCGAAGACAAGGAGCTGGGTGCAAGCCATTCCCTGGAGGATGATCTGAGTAATCGATCTCAGAGATCGGAAGCAAGATCAGGCAAGCAGGAAGCCAGGGGTGTTCACGAGTGGTTCTGTCCTGTGGGCCACCGGCTGGCTTCGTCCCACTAAAGGTCCTCCAAGAGGTGATTTGGGTCAAAAGGGGTGCTGCCGTCCACTACTCCATGTCAATGCTGGAGATAGCTTATGGCACTTCCAGCCTGTCCTTTGCCTCACAGAGACAGAGGCATCTTGGGGCAGGAGTTGCAAGAAGTCTTCTGTGAGCACTGTATGAGGTCACCTACAGTGACCTGTGAGACTGACTATGGAGAACAGGCAGGACAGTGGAATCATGCACTTCAATACAGGTGAAGTACCTGGTAACTAAAGAATGAATGCCCTGCTGGGAATGGTGGCACACACCTTGAATCCCAGTACTCAGGAGGCTGAGGTAGGAGGATCCCTGTGAGTTCGAGGTCAGCCTAAAACAACATGGCAAATTCCAAGTCAGCAAGAGGAAGAACCTACCTGGAAAAAGAAAAAAGAATAAATGAATGTCCACCCTAAGTGCTACTTCCTGTAATGGGTGATGATAAAGAAGATGATACCAGCCCTAGGACAGCAAGAAGGAAAACTGGGATCATCCTCGGATCTTTGGAATACCCAGATATTTTGCTTTCCCAAAAGTTCAGCTGTGAAATTCCTACCCTGCTTCTTGGAAAACGACCAGAGAGTACTCTTCTGCATACCCATCAGCCTCCTCTCTGAGCCCTGAGGATGGCTCGGGGGGAAAAGTGAAAGCTTACAGATGGCGCTTGGAAGGTGGGAACTCTGGAGGTGCCACGGTTGCCAGTTGCCTTCCTGGTGCTGAGACTCAAGCACCTGTCAAGAAGTAGCTTATGGAAGGAGATGATTTTGGCACCTGGCTTTCAGAGGAAGTTTCATCATGGTGGGAAAAGAGTGGCAAGAACAGCCAGTGGGGCCATCAGTCACATCTTGTCACATCAGCGAGGAGAAAGCAGCTAGAGTGAGCTAGCTAGACCCAGTGGGGCTAGACTAACAAACCTCAAGGCCAGCCCCCAGAGACACATGCTTCAAAGGCTCCGCCTCCCAAAGGCCCTGGAATTTTTCAAGTTGCCACCAGCTGGGGACCAACTATTTAAAACACATGTGCCTGTGGAGGATATATGAATGCTTTATTTAAACCATCACCAGGTGGAAAGAGACAAGAGTTTCTAGGCTGTGGCCTCCTCAAACCCCCATGAGAGTCAGAAGATAGGTCTTACATAAAATGAGAATGATGTACCGAAAACCCAGCAAGACTCCGTGGACGAATGTTCCCCTGTCCGTTTCACAATATTTCCATACTCTGTGCCTTTCCTGGAACTGAGCCAGACACCAAGTAAACCAGATACTCTACACTTCCAAGGAGAAAGTAAACTGAGAGACTGCATGAGAGCAGCTACAGGTCCTTTTACAGGAGGGGATGCAAGCAGGTTCCCATCTATCCATATTTCTGGGTTGGCATTCTCCTTTGAAATGGCCCACACTCCTTCCAACATGGTTCTTCCTCTTTTGTACTTGGCTTGGCCCCTCTTTTGTACTTGACACCCAACCTGCATGTTGTGGTTGCTTGAATCCGGCAGTACCCCAAAAGCTATATACGAAAGTACATCCCACCAGTCTGATGAGGCTTTATTTGGTGGAAAGAAGGGCATGGGAGATGGGCTGACACCCACACCCACAGACCTTATGAGGGTTCAGCCACCTGCATTCAAGACCCATCCTTTTCCCCACCCAAGCCTCTGCTGCCCATTTGCCTGCTAACAGAAATACTCTCACTGGGGTCTGATAGTTCTAATCCCATGACTCTTGAGTGACCTACATAGGACACCTCACATGTTTTACACTCTATGTGCACATGAAGTGAGATGGTATGGCCAATATCTAAGGATTTCCAGCACATTATAAATAAAATCACATCCACACCTTAATCCTAGGGGACACATGCCAAGACCTCTAGTGGAATCCTGAAGGTATGGGAATTACCAAACACTACAAAGTATCTTGTATATTTTTTCCTGTTTCTACATTCCTAAGGTAAGTAGAATTTAAAAACTAGGCAAGTAAAAAAAAAAAAAAGTACAATCACAAAAAAATAAAATAGAACAATTCTAGCAATATGTCATAATAAGAGTTATTTAAAATATAAACTGTTGGGCTGGAGAGATGGCTTGGAGGTTAAGCGCTTACCCGTGAAGCCTAAGGACCCCAGTTCAAGGCTCTATTCTCCAGGACCCACGATAGCCAGATGCACAAGGGGGCGCACGCGTCTGGAGTTCGTTTGCAGTGGCTGGAGGCCCTGGGACGCCCATTCTCTCCCTCTCTCTCTCTGCCTCTTTCCCTCTGTCTGTTCACTCTCAAATAAATAAATGAACAAAAAATATTTTAAAAAAAGAACCACTGTTGACTGCAGAAGGCAAAAACCGCAGTGAGAGAGATGGATAGCTCGCTCGTGTTCAAGAAACACTGCTAACTCCTGCTGCCTCCGGAGAGTGGAGGAGCTGTCTGTTGCTCGTTCTCAGCTCAATCCCTAGAGTTTGTCAGAAAATAACCATGCTGAAAATACTGCAGGCGAAGACCAAGCAAACTAGTCTATGTGCCCCCGTGTGCCCCCGCACTGCACCCCCTTTCCTCATTTGGAACGGAAGAGGAAGGCACAGGGACATGTGCACCTCAGGGGAGGAAGGAACAAACAAATAAGCAAGAAGAGCAGAGCCCTCAAGGCCGGTGTCCTGACCGGGGCCCCACGCCGCACCCTCTCACTCCACCTGCTGCACCCCAGAGCTCCCTGGCTGGGCCTTTACGCTGCCACAGCCCCGCTGTGCCTCAGTGGGGCTCACCTCCTTGACAGGCACTGAAGCTGAGGGAGGTTTCGTCCTCCTCTCTGAGGGCGGCTGGGGCCTGGATCCTTTGACAGACCTAGAAGTCGAGGTTGCCTAATGAGATTTGATGCCCACTCCACAGCCCCCGGGCTGCTGGCCCACAGGAAGAGGTTGGCACACACTTGCTCCTACCTCCTGTCACCTGGAAGCATGCCTCAAGCAACCAAGCACACCCTTTGAGCACAGACATTTGCGGCATTGCAGAGAACATGCGAAGAGAAACCCTGCTGACCGCTGGGAATGAGTGAGCTGGGGTGGGGCACGAGCCGGGAGGCCAGCTGCCCCTGCGCACAGGCACAGGTGTACAGCCTCTTGTTTCCCCCGAGTGACCTGCACCCTGATTGTGGAATTTCTCTGGGACACTCCCTCCTGTACCCCAGCACTAGTGGGACGCCGCTCCTCCCTCTGCTCCTACATATAGATGGTTAGAAATAACAGAGACTGTTGAATCTTCCACCAGAAAGATAGAGGAGGGACGTCAACTGCACACCTCATGGCAAATCCAACAGATGCAGAGTTCCCTGTAGTTCCTTCCAGGCAGAGGCACTACCCCAAAGATGTCCTTCCCTGACCCATGCCCCCTTCAGCCTCTCTGAGTAGAAGAAGGCCAAGTCCTCCACCCTCCCTTCAAAAGCCTCCTGACCCTCACTCCCCCCCTTGAGGAAATTAGGATGCTCACAAAGATGCGCATTCTTGCCTCTCTCCGGGCAGAGCAGTGCTTTCTAGTCTTTCTTGAAGTATGGCCAAGTGGTTTCCTGGCTGATGTACAGCAAGCGGTGTGAGGCCTGTCACTTCTGTATGGAAGCTCTTAGCCAGAGTGGTTGACCACTGCTACCTACCAGGATGGTGTCAGAAGTCAATGCCAAGAGGGAGTTTCTATCCATCTGACTAGCTATGCTACTATAATGAATAACTGCTACCCTCTCCTCATCATGATCCTCACAACACACACAAAATAAACCTTTGCCAGTTATGATGGCTTATGTCTGTCATCCCAGCACTAGAGGCTGAAGCAGGGGAACTGACATGAGTTCAAAACCAGCCTGGACTACAGTGTGGGGCCCTTCCCCAAAGAAGGGGAGGGGAGAAAAGGAGGAAGAGAAGGAGAATAAGAGAACAGAAAAAAAAAAAAGAAACAAAATTGTGCCAGCACCCTTGGGATTGCTTATTATTGTAGTGGACCAGGGCTGAGACTGACTGATGGAACCCTCTTCGATGCAGAAGTAATCAGCTCTGGCCCAGTCTATATGCACATTTTCATACTCAATTTGAACACTCACAAACCAAAGAGTGTCAAGAAAACCGTCCACACTCTGGAAAAGGCATTCCACGACATCTTTTCACGGTTGAGCGTTCTCCTTAAGGTCTCGCCCTTCTCCTCAAGAGAGTCACCAGATGATTACTGTTGACTGCAAGTGTCACAGCCCCAACAGTTCCACTCGCCCCTTGCCCTCCACTCGCCCTATGCCCGGGGCAGGGCTATACAAAGGACTGGGTTTCCTGGTTGGTGCCCTGCCTGACGTCTATCTCCCTCTCAGACAGCCCCACCATACTTGTGGATGGAAGACAGATCTCTTGACGACACACAACATGAGCCGCAGCAGCCTGAGCATCATGGGAGAACAATCCTAAAATTCTGGGGAATCTTGGGCTTCGCGGCAAAGAAATCAAGCCCACAGGAAGGACCTCTATGACACACCGAGGCAGGTGCTTGTGGAGAAATTCCAAGCCTTTTTCCACCCCGGCCTGTTCACTGGCCCTTGAGGGACCAGTGCTGTTGGGCACAATAGCAGCAGCGGCCCCAGCACTCAGACATGGTCATGCCACAAAACTCGGCCCCAAGAGATCCCTCCAGACCCACGACCCCCAGCAAAACCTATCTGATTTGTGTTCCATTCTATCGGGAACTGTTTAAGGAAAATTCACGCCGCTAATACCCTAATCTGTTGCCCTCTGTAGATACGGTGTTTATATTTCATCAAAGCACTCCTGGAGGTGACATGTCCTTAGCAGAAAACCCGTCATCACTCAGGGTAGAAGAGTTCACTGTGCAGTTAAGTCATGATGGACAGCAGTGCCTCACATTCACTATTAGTCTACCTACCACACGCGCCAATGAGCCTTCTAAACCCAACTCCGATCAATTCCCTCTTCCTCTTTTGTTTTGGTGTGTGCATAGTATGTGTGATGTGTGTGCACATGTGACGAAGGCACGTGTGTGCAGCTGCGTGCACCCTGATCACATGCTACAGAGGAGAGGCCACTGTGTTTCCTGAAGACAGTCTCTCACTATATCTGGAGCTGCCATTTATCAGCTCGTCTAGGTGACCAGCAAGCCACAGTGGCTCTCCTGTCTCTGCTCCCCTCGGCACTGGGGTTGCAGGTGTACAAAGCCTCGCCGAGCTCTTTATGCGGGGGCTGGGGGATTGAACCCAAGTCCTCCTTCTTGCACTGTAAGCACAAGTATCCAGTGACCCATTTCCTCAGCCCCTCAATTCTCAGACAGCTGCCTTTTACCTTTGCTTGAGAGGGAAAGCCCAGATGAGGTAAGTCTGCTCAGTGGTACAATTTCCCTGTAGAGAAGACCACTTCTCCCACAGCCAGAAGCACAGCTCCAAGGAGCCCATCTGAGGATATTGTCAGTGGAAACAACATGCACAGCACAGCTTGTTATTAATCAATTAATTCCTAGCTAGCTTTGTCCCAAGTCATCCAGCAGACAGAACAAGAAGAGAGTTGCAAGCTGTGTGCATTTTAATTAATATTTTTAAATGGCATGAGCATGTAATTAATACTTTCCAAGAACACGTCCACACCAGATCAGGCAGCGTTGTTGTTGTTTTCACCCCTGTCCATATGCCTCTATTTTTTTAATTGCTTTTTGGAGGGAAGACAATAATTCTAAGTTTGTTTTGTTTTGTTATTTCTTTTGTGATTCAAAACATCCATGTTATTTCTGCTTCAGTAAATCACCACTGAAGCTCGAGAAGGTCCCTAGAAAGATCTAGGTCCATTCAGCCTTCAGAAGAGGTGAATAAATAAATAAATAATGAAAGATTCAACTACAAGGAAGTCTTGCTACAGTATGATAGCAAGTACAGTGGTCAGGAGAGGCGAAGTTATACTGCACTAAAAAATGGCCCCTATAATTTCAAGACTTAACAATTATTATTTGTTTTTAAAATATTTATTTATTTATTTATTTATTTATTTACTTATTTATTTGAGAGAGAAAAATAGGGAGGGGTGAAGGGCACTTCTAGCGCTTCTAGCCACTGCAAATGAACTCCAGATGCATGTGCCACCTTATGAATGGGGCTTTATGTGGGTACTAGGGAAATGAACCCGGGTTCTTTGGTTTCTCTGGCAAAGTGCCTTAACCACAAGGCCATGTCTCCAGCCCAACGATAATTACTTATTACTCACGCAAATTCCTCTTGAATCTGATGACTCTCCAGGTTTGATAATTTCAAAGAGATGACTTGGAGCTCAGTTGGCTTTATCTTGTATCCCTGCCACCTTAACACTTGGCTACCATCTGCACAAGCCAGGGTGCATGGAGACAGTAAGGATGCATGGAGAACCAGGCAGGGGTGTGCCACTTACATGGGTTCACAGTGCCACTTTCCATTTCTGCCCATGAGCCATCCAACTGCAAGGGGCTTAAGAAGCGCGGGAGAGACCCTGGCCGTGAGACGAGGAGCAAGCACATCACTGCGCTGGGGGCGCCTGCGGTGTTACTGGGAGACTTCACGATGTTACCGTTCTACTTAGAAAGTCTTGCCTTCTACCCCTCAAAGTTTGTTCTCCAAGTCTGTCATCAAATAATTACGAGAGATGCTAAGGGGACACAGAACACTGAGCAACTCCCCAGATGTGTGTACAGATGTGCTTGTCAGAAGCTGAGAGTTTTCTCTCTTCCTTTTGACCTATAAACACTTTCAGAATGACACCTAGAGCTATGTCCCATGTTTTGAGAATAGCAGGTGACTCAGGAAAGGGTCACCTTGAGCATTTGGTGAGGGCCTTGCTCCTTAGATGCAGAAGGGGAAGAACTAGTGGGAGAATTCCATGACAAGTTTCCTCTACCAAAGAGCTGGTAGATAAACTACATCAGGTTTAAAAATAAAAATGACTTTAAAAATAACAAAAGGCCAACTGTATAGATTTTAATTCAGTCAGTCCACACTGCAGCACCCCCACATCCCATGCTTGCCTGGGAGACACTTTGGTCATGTTCCCAGCTTTCCTCATGAACTGATCAGGAGATCAGCCCATGTTCCTACCTGCCTACAGGTGGTATCTGTGGGGAGCTGGAAAGCCAGGGTTTAGGATATAGGCAGCACAGAGAACTCAAGGAATCCAACGAAAGCACACATTTCCATGTCCAAATTATTTTGACTATGGACTGAATGTTAGAAGTGTTGTGGAGGAAGAGGGAGAACAGTGCTTCTGAACCATTGATACAGCTACATAGACTCTGTGTGTGTGTGTGTGTGTGTGTGAGAGAGAGAGAGAGAGAGAGAGAGAGAGAGAGAGAGAGAGAGAGAGAGAGAGTCAGGGTGCTGTTGACTTTGAACTGGGTAGAAGGTCTCCTTTCATCACCATGTTGATTTACGTTGATGAAACTGATCCTGGCTGGACCACTGAGAAGGAGAAACAGGAAACCAGAAGCCTGCATGGGATGCAAAAGTCTCATTGTTGCAGTGCAACAAATGGTCTCACCCTCTTGCTAAATGTCAAGTTAATATTTCTCTTGGCCTCAGCTGTGGCTCTCCCCTCCTTCCCTGCCACAGCTAGCTGGGGTTCCCAGAAGTGGACCCTGCCCTTCAGCAGCCACCAGGCCTCCGCACAGGGAATTGAGAAGAGCAGGCCTAGCTGGAGCCATGAACATAAACTCCAACAACAGAGGGGAAACAGCCTTTGGGTGGAGAAATGTCCCCAGAAAGCTCCAAGATCTGGCTCTGGGGAGCTCTGGGCTTGTGCAGCTGAGCAAGTCAAGGAGTGTTATTATCAACTCCCCCGTGTCTGCCCCCAGGAAGAGAATCAGCACACAAGGAGAGAGTGGTGATGTACAGGGCCAGTTATCAACTGCCTCCAAATGCAGCTGCTAGAGATGCCTACTGGGGCTCATCTCCACCCACCTTACTCCACCAAGTCCCTGTTCCGACTCATAGCCCCATCACTCCATTCTACCTGCACTGATACTGATACTATTAGTGTCTTTGCTGGGGTTTCGTTACACACACACACCCATCACTGTCCCCATGGGTCTTCTTGTCTCCAGGCCATTTTCTGTAGTTGCCAGCAGTGTTTCCTCAAATAGGGGATCTGGCCAGGTTACTCTCTAACTCAAAATCCTCCCATGAGTAGAAAGCCAGACTTTTCACCAGCCTTGAGGATGGAGTTTGGCCCCATTCCTCTACATTCCCATGTTTCCTTGAGGTTGACCCTGGTCTGATTTGGAGCCTTCATCCTTATTCATGCATACATGATCTCTGTCTCTCACCTCCACGCGCAGAGCCTGGAAAAGGACAAGGTCTCAGTAGCAGTGGCAGCACTCGTTCCTCAGCTCTCCTTCCACGCGGTTTCTGAGTATGTGCGTTAGCCCTCCTTCACATAGCAACTTTCGCCTGGGCCACAAGTCTGTTTCATGGTCCTAATCACTGTTGGAAGCTTAGCTCAATTTCTTCCACAAGGTTCTCTGTCCCCACAAAGTATCTACAGTGCTGCTTTCTCTACACTCCTATTTTGCCTGATTCAGTGCATCTCCCTTGTGAGGCTTTCACAATTCTGAAATAGTGACTTTACACTCGGCTTAGTATGTAGGCAGGGTTAATCATAAGATGGCCATTAGTTGTTGTTGTTGTTGTTTTTCTGCTAAGAAAGGGTCCCTCTCTAGTCCAGGGTGACCTGAAGTTGACTGTGTAGTCTCGGGATGGCCTCACATTCACAGCAATGGTCCTAACTCAGCCTCCCAAGTGCTGGGGTTAAAGGTGTGCGCCACCATGCCCGGCTGGCCATTATTTTTAAATGGAGACATGGGACAAATAAAGCAAGTAGAACATAGCCTGGCACATACACAGTTAAGTGCTCACAGTGGGTCTGTTTGACGGTGATGGTGATGGTGGCGACGGTGATGATGGTGGTGGAGGTGGTGCTGGCAACGGTGGTGATGGTGGGGGCGTGGTATTGGTAGTGGTGATGCTACTGATGGAGATTCTGTTAGTAATGATTCTGGAGGTGATGGTGATGCTGATGATGATGGTGGAGATAGTGGTGATGATAGTGGAGGCAGCGTCACCAATAATGGTGGTGCTTTGTTTTATATATCCAACACTTCAAGAGGGAGGACCACTGCTTACTTTGAATTGACAAGCATTAAACCTGTACAACCCAATGCTTGATCTCCATGGAAGCTTTCCTGGTGACCGCAACATTTGACAGTGCTTTCAGGTTATTGGTATTAATCATAGTTGTGTGGAAAGGTCATTAAATTAGGGGCCAAAGCAGATTTTAGTGCTCCTTTCTCGTGCTGAAGCCCAGCTACGTCGGTTTTAAATAAATGAATTCCCATCTAGTGATACCATTGCTCCGTGCTTGTCAGTGGAGCAGTCCATACCCGCTGAGGCTTCCCCCAGCCACAAGGTCAGAGCTGGCAAGTGCTTGTGAGCACGTGGCAGGAAATGGGCCTTGTGTCAGCCAACAAGGACAACACTGGAGTGAGCTCACTGCACTAGGTGCATGGTTTGGGTTGACAGCTTACTCCAGGCCGCATTGGGATAGACGTGGTTCTCCCAGCGGCAGGTCAGTAAAAAGATCCAGACTAAAGGGATTCATTAACCCTCCTGCATGGCACACCCATGTTTTCTTCTAGGCCCCTACTGGATGTCTCCTAAGGAAACTTCCCCTACTATCCCTGGGCTGTAATCATCACCCTCTTGTCTGGATCCTAAGCAGAACAGGGTACTGGGGCCTTTCAAGTCTCAACCGTATCTTCCTAAAGAGTAAGAAATCAGACTTCATAGTAAAATAAGACAGACTGGGGAACTGCAAAGTCAATGGCAAATAGGTCTCCAGATGGGCAGGTTTGACTCCTCCAGTCCCTGTGTGACCACGGCCTCCCTGACTATAAAGTGAAGATTCTAGTCATCACACAGCCCAGGAGACAATGGCATTCACTAAACATACCTGCTGGCAGGTGCTCTGAAGAGGCTGGCTCCCTTTCTGCAGTCCTAGGACCCCGCTGGGATGCACGCAGGAGGCCCGTAAGGTTCAGAGTGGGCACTGGTCCACTGCCTACAACGTCACTGGTCATCCTGAACAATTTGAATAGCTTCTCTGTGCTTCAGCCAGTCCACCTATAAAACTTCCAGTAGCTCAAGGACTGTTGTAGGGATTAAACAGAGTAGTGCATTGAAGAACTCACAACTGCGCCTGACTCACTGCAAACACTCAGTAAACAAGTACTGTCACCGCCCACGTCGCCATCACGGTCATTTAAGGATATTGACGAACTGCTAAATGTGCACTGCCCACTTGGAGTCTCGTCTACCGCTACGCTTAGGTAGACCAAAATCTCAGCCACACAGGTCACACGCACTGTCAAGTTCCAATTAAAGCCACAGAAAGAAGGATGAGACAGTTCCTTACTCTGCACATTATCTTTGGAAAACATTTAAAATATTATCCATCCCAATGTCAGTAGCCAATGACAGTGTATCTTCCCATAAGAATTAGAAAAATGCCATAGGGAATGTAGATGGAGCCAAAAAAAAATGCATAGTTTAAAGTTTGTCCGAACACCTTGAGACCTGTCCGTGGTGCTGAAAGAAACGAGGGAAAAAACTGATGGGCCAGTCAGGCTTTCTTTTCTTTTATTTTTTTAATTCTACTTTATTTGATTGGTGAGTTTATTGATGTAATAGAATCAAAAAGAAATAGAATAAAATGAATATTTATAAACATAAATATAAAATGAAGCTCAGGACTCCTAAGAGATTTCCAAAGAGGAAAAAGAGATTGGGTTTCATGTTCAAACAAACATTCAGTTATCGGCAAAGAATGCTTTGGTGTATGAATCGAGCTTCCTCATGCTTGTACCCTTGATCCTAAACTCATCAGAACAATAGAATCCCTCATGCTGAATTCCAAAGCTAACATAGGTCACTTGGAAAATTGGTGGTTCTATGTATACAATACACACACACACCCACCAATTCATATGCCAACTTTCTAATCCCCAGTGTGATCATGAAGATCACACCTTTGGAAGATGATTACGTCATGAGGATGGCCCTCATGGATAGGATTAGTGGCCTTACATAAGACTTGCCAAAGGGGACATAACAAGAAGCTACCAACTCTCCAAATCTGTCAGCACCTTGATCTTGGACTACCTGGTGTCCACAACCATGAGAAATACATATTTACTGCTTATTGCTCAGTCTATGGTTTTTCTATTATAGCAGCTCAAATGGACTCCGACAGCCAGCTTGGGCAGTAAGAAACTGGACAACATGGGTCTTTCATTCTGAATGAGATACTTCTTCCATTCCCTAATCTACTTTAAAGAGATGACCCAGAGCACTTATGAAGAGTGGGGCTCTGGTATTTCAATTCTGAACCCCGGAGTGAAATCCTACATCCACTGCTAATCAAAATGTGTATGTGAGGCAAATTCCTTCTTCTTCATTTCTTTGTACCTATGTACATTCATCTACAATAGCCATAAAAACAACACTTAGCTTATAATGTCACTTAAAACAGAAAATGAGACAATGCCCCTCACCCACAGAGCTAACACAGAACCTGCCACACAGGAAGAGCCCAGTGAGGGCATGTGTTATTATTAGAAGTGACGTGATAAAGTGCCACTTGTGGATCCCAGGCTTCTCTACCTGTAGCACCCATCCATCAAAAGTACAAACAAGGGCTGGAGAGATGGCTTAGTGGTTAAGCGCTTGCCTGTGAAGCCTAAGGACCCCAGTTCGAGGCTCGGTTCCCCAGGTCCCACGTTAGCCAGATGCACAAGGGGGCGCACGCGTCTGGAGTTCGTTTGCAGTGGCTGGAGGCCCTGGCGCGCCCATTCTCTCTCTCTCCCTCTATCTGTCTTTCTCTCTGTGTCTGTCGCTCTCAAATAAATAAATAAATAAATAAAAATTTTAAAAAAAAATACAAACAAGAGGGGGTGAAGCAACTAATGAGTCTATTTTGATTTAAAGTTGGAGAGCATCAGTTCAGTCTATTGTGGCAAGGAAGGCATGGTGGCAGGAACAGAAGATGGTGCAACAAAATGGATCCATGGTCAGGAAGCAGAGGAAAAGCAGGAAGTGGGGCTGCACTTTAAAACTTCGAGGTCCACACTCAGTAACTCACTTCCTCTGGTGAGGCTACACCTCCTGAGGCTCCACAGCCTTCCAAACAGGTCTGCCCCCAGGGGTCCGAGTGAGCAAACATATGAGATTATTGGGGCCATTTCACATACAAACCATGACAGTAATGAGCATACTACAGACTTTTCTTTGCTATTATTCCCTAAACAGTACAATTTCACAACTATTTCCATGACATTTCCATTGCATTATGCATTAGATGTCATTTCCAGGTGACTTAAGGTGTGTAAGGAGATGTGTATAGGGTCTGTACAATGATGCTATTTTTATAAGTGATTTGAACATGTGCCAAGGTTGGTATCTGCAGGCGGTCCCGAAACTGACTTCCCATGGAAACCACCTGATGACTGGAGTTTCTTTCATTGCTGTTATTGCTGTAAATCAGGCTTAACAAAGAACTAATTGTCCTCTCTCTCCCCTACCTTGTTCTGCATGGATGCCCTCTACACTCACTGTTATAATATTTAGCTACTCCTGTTCCCTCCTGAGCAAACTGTGCAGAGACCATGTACAAGCTGAGGAAACTTTGTTTACACACCCACCCACTCAGTTCAATAATAAAAAAAAAACTTTAGAAATTTCTTTAATGGAAAAAAAAATTAAATACACAGTAAAAAATAGAAAATTTCCCTAAAATCTGTGGCATGCTATGTGCCTTCCAGCCACATCACAAGGGAACTACTCCCCACCTTCATCATATAATGCTGGGGACCATCTCCTCAGGTTTTCTCAGCCCTCAGTTGGTCTCTGGGGGAGCCAAGCAGGCCCAGGACTCACACAGCCGTGCAGATCACCAAAACCAAGACCTTGATTGACTCATGCCTTTGAAGAGTACTCAGTGTTAGCACAGAGCTCCCAGGATCCAGAAACACCCGCGGTAGGCAAGGAAGTAAATAAACATAATCATCTCCCTGATCCCAAACTCGCAACCCTTTCCCAAACACTGCTAATCACCTGAGTGCCTTCAGATTCCTTAGTATCCCTCAAAAGTAGACAGCCAATAGCATTTTCCTTATATAGAAGACATAGTGGAGGCCAAGAGCTGATGTTCGTGACTTATACAAAGTCACACAGGCAACAGAGAATGTTAAATCCAGAATATCCCTGTGTTTCAAGTAGAAACACTTAGTTCTACCACTTGCCATCTGTATGACTTTGGGAAAACACCTTACCTAAGGAAGATGCGGCGTCCTCATCTGTAAAACAAAATATCACTTCCACTCACAATACTGGAGGGTGGGAAAACCCCAGACCTATTGTTTGAACGTAGAGATAGGGGGCGGAACGCTGGTGTCTTCAGTACTGTCATTTGGCTAGCCCCATTCTCTCCAACACACAAAGCCACATGGAACCTTGCCCTATAGGAAACAGCAGTGCCGTGCTGCCCTCCACCAGCCTATCTGCCAGCCTATCTACACGCCTGGGCCACAGAGGGCTCACTTATCACATGTGGCTTATCTGGAGAACTTTTAAATCCCACACTGGCCTGGTTCACACCCCTCCCCACTTGGCGCTTTCCCAAAGTGCCTGACAGCACAAGAAGTGTAGCAGCTGGCAACGAGAGTAACCTACTCGTCCTAATGCTTCATTCCCACGACGTTGCTCGGGGATTAATGGCACCGTGGCGATGGTGGTTCAATGAAACATGTCTATTTCCATCAACAATACTCCCATTTCCATAAACAACCCTCCCTGTCTTGGCTCAGCCCTTAAAGATGAAATGGTGCTGAAGAGGAGACGGTGACGGTATGTCCTAAGTATCGAGAGTCAAATACCACTCAAGGGCTCATTTTTATTTAATAAATATGGTGGGGAAGAAGAAGACAGAGAGCCTGTCCCCTTTCCTAAATTTCCTCGGGGAGTGCTTTAAGGCCTTGAAGAAATAAATTTTGGATTGTCTGTTCATTTTGGCTTATCCAAACTGCTACTTCCTCTCACTTAATGGATAATCAAGAGATATCAGCGGCTAATTAAATGATGCCGTACACAGATGGGCTCCAGTCTACGAACACTGACGGCGCCACGTACATACTCAGAATCCTATACATACAATCAGGCAGTGGCGGCCTCTGCTGCCCGGGCAGGCAGAGCCCAAGGCGGGAGACAGATTACAGAGGCAAGTAGAAAACAGTGTGATGAGCTGGGCTATCTGGGGTTGGGAAAGCCCAGAGAAGAGGTACTTTCCCTGAATTTTGGGGCCCAAAGGGTTCACAAGAGTCAAGTGGGTGGAAGAAGGGTGAGAGGAACTTTCTCTGCGTCAGCGGAACACTTGAGCAAAGCCCTGTGCAGCCGAGCGTGGGGACTTCAGAGCAGCCACTAAGAGCTATGCCACAAAGACAGCAGCTCCTGCTCCCCCAAACCTTGTTCTGCTGCACCTTCCTCCAGTGCAGCTGCTGCCAGGTGAGCGGTTCCACCCAGGGACAGTTTCATACCCCCTGAGAACTTAGCTCAGAAGCTCCACCTCCCCACCCTGCCTGCGACCCTTCCTGCCTCCACCTACTGCCCTGCATAGCAGAATGGGAGGCTCTGGTGTCTGCATCCCTCTCCAGAGCACCAGGCATAGGACGTGGGAAGGGGAGAGGGCAGCAGGCAGCGCTGGGAAGGTTTGTCCACCTACAGATGCAAAGTAGAAGTCAGTGACGTTAAAAGAAGAGGGGTACGGGTGATGACTCCGTGATAAAGCACTTCCCGGGCAAGTGTGAGGACCTCGGTTCAGATCTCCAACATCTGCGTAGAAGCAGGGCATGGCAGCACACCTCCATAACCTCAGGCCTGGGGCGGCGGACCCCAGGGAACCCCCAAGGTTTGCTGGCCAGTTAGTCTAGCCAGTCAGTGAATAAAGCGCACACCTTTAATCCTAGCACTCAGGAGACCAAGGTAGGAGGATGGCTGTGAGTTCGAGGCCATCCTGAAACTACATAGAGAATTCCAGGTCAGCCTGAGCTAGAGCGAGACCCTACCTTGAAAAACCAAAAATAAATGAATAACAAAGTGGACAGTGACTGAGGAAGATCCTCCAATGTTGATCTCTGGCCTCCATATGCACGTACATGCATGTGTACCCATATTCACACATACAAACATGCATACACACACACAACAAATACAATACACACGTATCCCTCCACACACATAACAGACACATGCAGAATAGTAATAAGAGGAAAAGCAATAAAACAGTATTTTTTATAATAAGAGAAAAAAGCCATTGTGTATGGCCTGATTCTGGTTCCCAAAGTTCTGAAAAATAATGCAAAGAGATAATGGGCTCACTTAACAATGAGCCTCTGTGTGAGTCTAGTTAGACAACTTTCATCATTTCAAAGGGGAAACAAAGAGCAGGTTCTTTTAAACCGGAGGGGGCGAGTGCTTACAGAGTGTGCATGCTCACTGGTGGTAAAGCAAACATGGCTTATTTCTACTTCTGCCCAGTGTGCCAGGATGGCCTTGTAGACTCAAGGAGAGTTAAGATTCTGCCAGGCATTTGCAGAAGGTGAAATAGGAGTCATACAGGGGGGGAAAAAAAAAAACAAACATGTGAGTTCTATGACCCTAAGCGGATTTTCCCCAGGGCGATATGGTTTCCTCTCTCTAACAACTAAGTGGTACCACAGCGCATATCAAGAACTGGCCAAGCATGGTGGCGCACACCTTTAATCCCAGCACTTGGAAGGCCAAGATAGGAGGATCGCTGTGAGTTCAAGGCCAGCCTGGAACTACATAGTGAATTCCAGGTCAACCTGGGCAAGAGTGAGACCTTATCTCAAAACATATATATATATATATATATATATATATATATATATATATATATATATATACACACACACACACACACATGCACACACACACACACACACACACACACACACACACACATACACATACATTTGCTGGAAAATAACCCACAGTCCTCTCAAACTACAAACCAGACCAGCCACAGGCTTGTAAGTCACAAATAACCTTTGTGTCTAAGTTTGAATTACTACACTGCAATGAAACTTTGACATATCTAAGTAGGCTCATGCTGGGCCCAGACTGAATGTGATGGCTTATTTTGGCAATATGACAGGAAGACTTAATGGTGTGTGAAATACCATTCCCTGGGCTGCAGTCGTAAACCGCATACAAAGGAGGGATGTGGCTGAGCACTTGCATCCCCTGCTCTCTGCATCCTCACTGGGGGGGTGTATGTGGACAACTCCCTCAGAGCTCCTGCTGCCGCGTCATCCCCACGAAGATGGGCTGGAACCTGGAACTGGAAGCTAAAGTGAACCATTGTCATGCTGCTTTTTTTTCCAGTATTTTGTCCCAGCAAGGAGAGGCAGACTAACACAGTGACAACCAGAGCCTCCCAGCACTTGGCTGAGGCATCTCCCCCGGCAACAGCTGCAACAGGCCTGCGCCAAAGAGCAGTTCACACAGACATACCTGTGTGGCCGAGGGATGCCATGAAGCCATTCTGTGGCTGCTAGTGCTGCCTAATAGAGGAACCTTTAAAGTGAGTGATACACACACACACACACACACACACACACACACACACACATGTGACGCATAATTCATCCATTTGCAGGCTTCGGAGACTAAGCAGGGAAGTACTCAGTTATCATAACTCCCATCTCCATTTCATTGCTGCTTGAGTAAGACTTCGTCTGTTGACTGGATAACCAAAGGAAAGCAATGCATTCGGTGAATTACTGAAACAATGGTAAAGTGACCCCCCACCCCCACCCCCACCCCCGTGCCCACAAAGATGCGCTTGCCTTCTTCAGGCATTTGGTCAGCTGTTATTCACACAAGGGCTCTTCTGTTAGCAAGGCCACACCCCTTTCCTTTGCCCTATCATTGATCTGACACGTCAACCTCCGACTTGGAAATGTGCCGGTGCTCTCAAACCGTGTAGAGCCTAGAAGACACAGATTTCAGTCTCATCCACTCACCATTTCATCCTTGTCACTGAGCACGGGCCCCTACCTAGCAAAAGTTCGCTAAACCTTTGGGGAGAACTCTTACTATAAAACCCTTTAAAACTTATTCCATGTCCAAGCCGAAATTATTGAAGATATTTCTGCTCTACATGTGCCAAGAATATATATGAAATATATATGAAAATTAAGAATTTATTTGAGGATGCTTATTCTAAAAATTTTGTATGTATTTTCAAAAATCATCTTGTATGTATTTTCAAACCGAACACACCATTTCAGCTTTATTGTGTCCCCCCATCATCTTCCTCATCACTTCCATCATCCACAATGACAGGAAACGTGTAGACGGTCCCTGCCTGGGTACGATGCCCCTTGAAGACAAGGAGTTAGGGTGGAAAAATGAGCAGGATGCTGTAGTCCTTGTTCTTAACTTCTCATGCACCGAGGCATTTTTACATGTGAAATAGGCATTGAATGTTGAATGAGAGGGTAACGAGGAACTGTCAGATAAAAGCTCTGTAGATCGTTTATATTGCTCTAGTAGTGCATTTAAAGCAAAAAGAGGAGCTAGGTTGGAGAAATTGCTTAGTCGTTCATGAAAGAGCCTAGATTCAATTCTCTAGTACCCACCTAAGACAGATGCACAAGGTGGTGCACGCACCTGGAGATTTTTATGCAGTGGCTAGATTCACATGAAGCTAATAAGAGTATTTTAGATAATACAACCAAAAGATTAGTATTTCCACATGCACCCACATGTTTAAAACAATTGTTGAGAAAACATTCTTTACATTTTCGTAGTTTTGGAAAACACATATGACATGGCACATCTCAGATCATACTAGCCCCTATTTCCATTGTCTGATAACCAGCTGTGACCAGTGGGCACATATTGGACCATGTGGATTGGCTCAAGATTAGAGCAAAGGGTTGTCAGAGTGCAGAAAAGAGGACTGCCTTAGTAGGCAGGAGACAAAGAACACCCCTCTTCCCTCCTTGCTTTTCCCTTCTCTTTCCTCCCTCTTCTTTGTCTATCCTCAGACCCACTCCTGTGGGAGGCTCCAAGGAGATATAGATGTTCCAAGAAGAAAGTAAAGAGAATATCTGGTCCAACCCGCCAAGTTTGTTCTGCCCCAGCTCTCGTCTCCACTTTCTTAGGCAGTCAAGAAAAGGGCCCTCCCATCCCAGCACTGATGAGAGATCTGGGTCCTTGCTCACAAGCACGAAAATGAGACTCCTCTGATCGCAAAAGGAAAGTGTATTCAGGCCCCAGGCGGCCCCAGGGACTTAAAACTATTCTAAACCCTTGCATGCATCTAGTTCACCTGGAGAGAAATTTAAAAATAAAGATTCCACAGCACTCCCCCGTTCAGATTTTACTGTTGACACTAGAGTGAGGCTCGGGAATTTAGGTATCTTTTGAACCCCCCCCCCCACCGTCCCCGGATGATTTTAGTGTGTTTCTAAGACTGATTGCTGCTAGGTTGGAGCTAGGACTTCAAGATGGAGAAGGGGGAAAGCTGGTCCCTTTGTTATGGGTGGTATTAAAATTTACAGTGCTAAGCATTGTCCCCATGTTCATATTCTAAGGATTCTTGTCATAGCCCTTTGGGACAAGTACCCCTATACCAGTGTGCAGACACAACAGCCAGGGCTCTAAGAGATTAAGTAAATATCCCAATTACAATTCATAACGCCATAAGCTCAACCCACCTCTTATACTCTAGCTTCTTCATTATCAGCCCTGCCCTCCACCTCAGCTCTCCCAGTCTTAGCTCAGAACCTAAGGAGGCAGTACAATAATGAACATGGGCTGGAGAGATGGCTTACTGATCAAGGTGGCTTGCTTGCAAAGCCTATGGACCCAGGTTCAACTCCCCCAGAACCAACATAAGCCAGATGCACAAGGTGGCACATGCACACGGGTGGTATACATGTCTGGGAGTTCACATATAGTAGCTGGCCCTGGCGTACCAATTCTCTCTCTCTCTCTCTCTCTCTCTCTCTCTCTTATAAAAACAGATAATGAACACAACCAAACTTGAAAGGATGTAGGGTTGCAGGATTTAGGGAAAATAGCAATGGGTCCTTCAGTGAGGGAAGACATCTTTCTTGAGGAGTTCCCTAGGGAGATCAAGTATTGCAAGATCTCATGGGAAGAGAACTGCTGAGGCTGACCACTGATCTTGCTTGGCATCATGACAGTGATGGCAAATATACACCAGGGCATACACGTATTAGTCATAGCCTGGCTTCCATAGGGGAGCCTGCCTGCTCATCAATGTGTGGGCTACAGAGGATTAGAATACAAAGGAAAGGGGCCTTAAACAAAGATATCCTCTCTACAGACCTTGTACCTTGTTAAGATACAGGTAGCATAAAAAGAAAAAAGAAAAGAAAATTAAAGGAAAGTCAGAATAAAATGAAGGAAAAAAAAAAAAAAAGCTGGCAATGCTGTAAAAGAAATCGGTCTTGCCTGACAGTATTTAAATTGAATGTCTGTGAACATGGCCCATAATTTTTAAGTGAAAGTAGAAGCTATTAAAAAGTGAATGCCCAAGATTAAAATTTAGAATGCTATTTTAATAACACTGAATGCTCCTCAATTTCAAATGGCTGTCATTTTTTCACCTCCACTAATTTGGGAGTACTTGATTGATGGCACTGGGACCTGAGTGACGTGAGAGCTGAAGGGGCCCGGCCCAGCAGATGGAGCCACAGAGGAGACGAACGGCTCATCCACAAGCAGCTGAGGAGACGGGGTTGGTGGGCTCACTCTGAGACTGGGTTCCCATCTGTAGAATGGGAGCAATAAACCCTGCTGGGAGCCAGTGGGGCAGAGAATGAATATAGCATTATGACAGGCAGGCGTCACCGTGCTCCTGCTTCTTAAGGGGTCTGCTGGGTCACCGGTTCACAGGCCGTCTCCTGTTGGATGTCCCTCCACCGCCACTCCTGCCACTTTCTTTTCTGCCTCAGAAAATCAACAAGAAGTTGGACTCGTCAGAGTCCGACAGAGCCACACTCAGGTCCTTCTAGAACCCCGAGGCAAATCACCTGCCACCCTGGGAGACTTGGACTGTGCTCTGGGTACCCGGTATCTGCGCCTTAGTCAGTTATTTGTAGTAGTTCGCGCATTCCGCGTACTCCCTGCCCTCGGGAGTGCTGACTTCCGTGAAACCAAAGAATAGACATTTACCAGACAATACGATATGGTTCGGATAGAGAGCTACTAGAGTGCTTCTGAGAGAAAGGAAACAATGAAAATAAAATCACTCTAACTGGATCTTTTGAAACAGATTTAATATCCGCGCCGCCTCCCCCCCCCCCCCCCGCAACCATCATCATCATGGTCCTCTTTGGCCACACAGCGAGGTTACATTTCCCTGCTTCCTTTCACAGGCTTGACTTGATGTATCTGTGTCACGTGACAGGTCAAGGGTGGATCAAGACGCAGTGTGTCACACTTCAGCTGAGCACACTTCTTCATACTCTCCTCCCCCACTACAGTAACAGCTCTTTTTTTCTGGGGGGTGGGGGGGAAGGGGCGTGTAGGGCTCCAGAAGCTTGGGCTTCAATATAATGTGAGTGGAGCGTGAAGCAAGAGGCATGAGTTTTGTTGCAGTGACCACAGACATTGGGGCCTTTTGTTATTGAAGCTGATCTTTACTGGTACAGTCCATCAGGACAAGCCACTGCAGTATATCTTGGGAATGAAAACGAAACCAGATTTTCATCTTTTTGGTCACAGACTGCTCTCTTTGAAAGATTCCCTTCACTGGGGTACTCTGGAAAGGTTATTTAATTTCCCGAGGCCTCTCAGTTAGAAAACCAAGAATCCTGCCATCCGTGGCCCTGTCTCCTGTCCAGGCCTGTATGAAATGCCTTTGTATCTGGTGGAAATGATGCAAGGTAGCCACCGCCTTGTGAACAGAACCAGAAACATAGCACCCCACTGGAGCTGTGTGCTCCAGCTGGGATCCCTCATCCGCCAGCTCTTCGAGCTCTGCAGGAAGAGTCATTCCCTTCACCTAGAGTCCCGTCCAGGTCCTTGGCTTGTTTCTGCTGTGATCCAGCATGGAGAGCTCCCTTCCCATAGTTGTACCCATCTCTCCTTTACGGTAGATGTGCTACTGCGAACTCCAGCCCATCTGGATCTCCTCACGTGCCGCAGGCTCTGAATGGCCTGACATTGAACCACTCTGTCATAGGAGGACTGTGAATTCCTCCTTCTGGGTGAGGTGTGTATATTCTAGAAAGGGTCAACATTCTGTATCTTTCTTGCTTTTATTTTTACGTGTGAATGTGTGTGTGTCAGTCCTCACCTTCTACCTTATTTTAAAACTGGGTCTTGTTCTCCGCCGAGGATGCCGGGATAGTGGGCCTGTGAGCTCCAGGGGATTCTCCTGTCTCCATTGCCCATTTCATGATAGGAACACTGGGATTACAGATGCTCACTACTGCCAAGTGCTTCATCCATTGAGCCACCTCTCCAGCCCACCTTCTGAATCCTGATGGCCTCATTGGTGACACAGGACCCAGCTGTGACCACAAACAGCAGGTGAGGTATCCGAAGCCCCTGTCTCAGTGCCTGGGACATCATATGTGCCCGAGGTATGTGCCACTGCGCCTCACTCCTCTCCTCTGCAAGAAAAAGCAGGGCACGACTTCCCTTCCCAGGGAAAAAGAGCAGATGCGCTCGTAAGATGTGTCATTGGCCACAGGGCACTGTCTCCTCATATGGGGCAAAAGTTGGTATGGGGGTTGTGATCGTTCATGTCGATCGTGAATTGATCAGATTTATAATCACCATGGAAGCAAATCTTGGGGTAAGTCTGGGAGTGAGTTTTAGATAAGATTAATGGAGGTGGGGAGATCCACCCTAAACTGTAGGTGGCACCATTCCATGGACTGTGATCCTGAATTAAAAAGAAGAAAGCAAGGTGAGCAGCCGTCCCTCCCTTTCTTTCTGGGTGTTGATGTGCGTCACCGGCTGCCTCGAGTACTTGTCGCCATGACTGCCCCAACATCGTGGTCTGTTCCTTGAAAACGTGAGCCAAAATAAACGCTTCCTTGCCTAAGTGGCTTTTGTCAGTGCTTTGCTGCAGAAAGGAGGAAAGTCCTTTCTTTCTCCTTCCACACAAAAGCACAAACATGCAGCGTGCTGAGAGTCTACGAGGAGAAAGAGGCTTGATGCATTTGCGGTGCTGAAATCTCATTAGGGGGCCATGGCTGGGAAAAAATGTTTACAAAGACCCCCACAAGGGGGCAACAATGAAAGAAGAGCCAAGAGACCCTGGTCTAAAGACATCTTCAATCACAACACAGACAGACGCACTCTCTCAGGCCCCTCTCAGCTAAGTCTCTTGTTGATGTCCCTTTCATGTCTTTCCTCATGTCTCTTACAAATCAGCTCAATGATATTTTGGAAGGCTCTGTCAGATCCACATTCCTTCCTCCTCCACCGCCTGGCTGGCCTCTGCTCCTTCATGGAGGGAATCTGCTGTTCCCTGAGATGCAAGCCACGCAACTGGCTACAGGAAGAGCCAGTACCCAAGAGCTGACAGACTCTGGTCTTGGTTTTCCAGTTATGACAGATGGGACTGTATTCATACCACCCCCAAGAAACACCAAGGCCACATGGAGCTGAGTGGTCTGCCTTTCCCGTCTCTCCACACCAGCACAGCTCAGAATGGCTCCTCAGGTGAAGATGTGCCTGGAACTTCATGAGAGATAATGGCTCCCTTCCCCAGGAGGGTGGGGAGAAGCCCAGAAGCCCTGCCCTGCTCAGCCTCTGAGTCTGAAATCAGGTCTAAGATCTGGAGCCTTCTAGGGACCTCACTGCCCAGTCTGTACTGAGGCTGTCCTCAGCATTTTGACACTGCCACTGGGAATTAGATGGGGACAGAAAATGTGTTGACTTTAAAAATATAACAGCAATTTAAACTGGTAGAAAATCATATTCAAGCAATTTTCTTGGTGGAGGGAATGTTGGCATTTTATGTTTCGGAAGTGATGTCATGGAATCCCATCCTTTCTCAGGTCAAGAGACAGCACTCTCTGGGGGTAGTCATGTTACTTAGAACAGATGTGTCAGCACCCTGCTGCTCCAATGCAACAGTAATTGGGAGCAAAAGAGGCTGAGTGGTTGTTGAAGAATGGGATTGTGGTCCTTTCTAAGTCAACTTAGGAGCATTGGAAGGCGCCATGAGATCCCTTAGCATAAACTGTAAATTATTCCCACCTCTCTTCAGGCCAGCCCCAGGGTGCTTTAGCAGAACACGGAATTCAGTATGTTCAGAAACAGCTCACGGTAAGAAATTTACTGTCCAAATGGAAAGCAGGACCTCAGTTCTAACATCAAGACCCTACCAACCATGGGCACCCCTCCTCACCACTCCAGGATCCATTCATGTAAGGGTGGGTAACAGGCGGGTGACTTTCTCTACATACAGTGAGCTGTTCCGAACTTTCCTCATGGGCCAATACACAGGAATCCTCACAGCCAACCTCAGCCACAGTCCACCTTCATTTCACAAATGGTCCACGGGGGTGATGGGCTAGGTTCAAAGTCGTATAGCTACTAAGTTCAAATATACATTTGAACTCTTGGCTTGGCCCCTTTTACAGCAACAGTAGGAAAGTATTATTCAAAGTGATTTTTAACAAGTGGAAAATACATAACCAACTAATGCTGTAAGCCACTGCCGGGTGTTTCGCATGTAACTTCAGAGCCTCTGAGGTGAGTGCTATGAGCAGACCTGTTCTAGAGATGGAGGACAGAGCCGAGGGACGCTCACTCGTTTTCCCAGGGCCTTCGTGGTGTGAGGCTCTCAGAGCATGAGCCCAGGGCTGCTCTCA
Source organism: Jaculus jaculus (assembly GCF_020740685.1). Lineage (NCBI taxonomy): Eukaryota > Metazoa > Chordata > Mammalia > Rodentia > Dipodidae > Jaculus > Jaculus jaculus. Next base: position 18,118,340 of record NC_059119.1, read on the forward strand.
GCAGTAGTCAGGGCCTCTTACCCCTACACGGCAAGCTGTACATTCCCCACCATTTCCCTGCGAGCCCCCGGGCTCAATGATCACCACAGGATATCAGTTCAGGTTCACCTCCAGGCTTGGTCAACCCCAGAATGTTTTCCTCTTGGACAAAAATAAAAGCAGAGCTGCAGAGATGGCTTAGTGGTTAAGATGCTTGCCTGCAAAGCCTAAGAACCCGTGTTCAAACCTCCAGATCCCATGTAGCCGGACAAGGGGGCGCAAGCATCTGGAGTTCGTTCACAGCAGGCTGAAGGTCCTGGCCTGCCCATTCTCTCTCTCCACCCCCCCCCGCCCCATAAAAAGCTGAAAACACAACAGGGGCTCTCATCAGAGGCCAGGGTTGCTTGCAAACTACTGAGGCGACACAAGGTAAATGCATTTCTATCTCGCCAAGAGCAGCTCTACAAGGCCACAGTCAGGAGCTAATGTGCACACCTATGATTGCGCCCATCACAGCGGCGGCACATAATGGAGCGAGTTCTCCATGCCTGGAGGAGCACGGCTGAGTCCCATCACTGGCAAGTGTCACTCATCTGACCGGCACACATTGGGTTTTAATAACATTATGGAAATGTTGCTGAGGGGTTGCAGGAAGGACAGAGGCTTGAGGGTTGGGGGTCTCCCCAGGACTCAGAGAGCTTCAGCCTTGAGGAAGGACCTCGCTTGCACGCAGGCTGGCCATTTCCCTTGGACTCCTCTTCTAGGCTCAGAGGCGCATACCTCATACATAAGACTCACATAAGGCTGCACCTTATATGGACCTCAGGCAACCCCAAGTAACCCGCAAGGCCAGATGTCCAGGTTACTAAAGGTCCAGGCAGGGAAGTAGGGGACAGACCCTTTCTTCCCAACAGTTGGTAACAATGGGCAATGTCAACTGGGATCTAATGGACCAAACATTTAATATGCTAAGAGATTCGTTTTCTAGAAAGTTGTATTTGAATACGGGAGGTATGCTATGAACATCATCCTCTAACTGCTGCCCTCCTGCCTCAATGAGATGACACAACCCCACCCTAGACAATGGTGGAAGGGGTGGGAGAAGTGAGACACCTCCCTGGACAATGGCACTTATTCTCATTCGTTTCTGCCCCCTCCCAGGCTCTCATGCAATCCAGGCTGACCTCAAACTTACTCCGTAATTGAAGATGACTTTGAACATCTGATCGTCCTGCAGAGATTACAGGCATGTATCACCACATCCAGTTTCATGCAGCGCTGGGGATCAAACCCAGGGCTTTGAACATACTAGGCAAGCACTACCAACTGAGATATGTCCCCACCCCAGCTCATTCATTCTGCAATTCATATTTTTATCTATAGCTTCCTGTCCAATACTGTACTAGACACTAAGGATATAGTGAGGGATACAGATCATACATAAATGTGCTAATAAGACAATTTCAGAAAATGGCAAATTCATTCTGGAAAATAAAACCAGTCACAGAAATCAGGACAGGAAGAATTATGAAAGTTATTTTAGAAAGGGAGAAAACTCAACTTTAAGAACCTTTGAAAATTGTTTAGGAGCAGACCTGCTCAGAACTGAGCATTTGATTTCCAACACAAGGTCCTTGAAAAGCCAGGAACTTGGAGACCTGTGAAGGTTCAAGACTTGTGAAGACACAGGAAGTGACGCCATACCACTGCACATCTTGCTCTGCCATCTTGCACTGACCCGTCCACCACTGAACTGCCCTGCACAGCCCAGGGATGCCTGCTCTCGGGATCCCATGTCCTGCCTAATGGGAAGAACTGGGAAGTTTCCAGGGCAACGGCAACATTCAGTGAAACTTACTGCCTCAGCCACAGGCCTTAGAGGAATGGTATTGGACACAGCAGAAGATGCATGAGGGCCTGTACTCTAAGATGGGGAAAACCCAGCCATACTGAGTAGAAAGTAAGCTATCTACAAATACAGCAGGAGTTCACAGGGCTTTTCTAATGGATGGTCCTTAATTTCAATTTAACAGAGGTGAGGGGACTAGGTGAAGGGAGAGAAGTACAAAGGAGAACTCTTCTGTCTCTCAAGGACATCTGAAAACACAAAAGATGCATTTATTTGTGAGCCACAGTGATTTGCTACCAGGAGAAATGATTATCTTACAGCCATTTGGCCACAGAATCAATCTTTATTTAATGACCCGCCCCTCTCTTGTAAACTCAAGGAGCCTCTTCCTCCCTTCTGTCTCTTTTCCTCCTCCCGCCCTCTCCTTTCCCTCCTCCTCTTCTCCCCCTCCCCTCCACTCTTTTGAACAGGACTTGCTTATTTCGCATTTTTTTGTGTATGTGGGTGCTGATGGGTGCTCTCTCCTTGTCCTCTTTAGATGTTACTGGTCCTCATCCATAATCACTTCCCAACATATTCTGTTACCATTTCAAGTTACATTATAGCACTTATTTCTGTCATGAAAGCATGCTATGTGCTGACTTATTTGCCTTTAGAGGACATGGGTCTTCCTTTGGAATATATGATGGGTAAACTCGGGGCCCAAGCTGGTCTCCACTGACTCTCTACCCCACACCAGACCAATGCCAACCAACAGACTAAGGAGTAAAGGAGCAAGAAGACACCAACACACACACACACACACACACCCCTCTCAATCACTACTGGCCCTCATATCTACATCCCTTTGCCATGCTTGAGTGGCTTCACAAATGAGGAAACTGAGGCATGGGGAATAATTCAGTAACTTGCTCAAGGCTGCATAGATAGATATTAATTTAATGACCCAGATTTTAAATTAGACAATATGGCCCTATAATCTATGCCTTTTTTTAAAATTTCGGTGTTTAAGAATTATGGGCTGGAGAGATGGCTTAGCGGTTAAGTGCTTGCCTGTGAAGCCTAAGGACCCCGGTTCGAGGCTCGGTTCCCCAGGTCCCACGTTAGCCAGATGCACAAGGGGGTGCACGCGTCTGGAGTTCGTTTGCAGAGGCTGGAAGCCCTGGCGTGCCCATTCTCTCTCTCTCCCTCTATCTGTCTTTCTCTCTATGTCTGTCGCTCTCAAATAAATAAATAAAAATAAAAATTTAAAAAAAAAAGAATTAAGTATTTGTTGAGTGAGTGAATGAATGAACGGGCTCCAGTCTTGTTTTCTAAGATTAATTTCAGTTTTTCCCAAATCCCTGGCAGCAGGCATGGCCTTCAAATCTTTATATCACTGAGCTTCCATCAACCATGCTCACCATGGGGCCTGTCACAAGTTGCTCATTCAGAACCACACCTCCTTGTCCAGCTCTACCTTGTCAGGTGATACCTCTACACCTTGAAGTCATAGACTTAGCACTTTCAAAAGAAAAGCCAAATTAAAGATTCAAAAGGGAGGCATTTCCCTTAACTTAGTGGGTCCAGAAGACCCTGGTCTCCCTCCTTCCAAAGCTAAAATCCAGAAACAAAATGAAGTTAAAGGTTTCGTACTTGTGCTAGGCTCTGCAGCTCAGGGTAAAAAGATAAAAACAGTACCCCAGAAAGGTGGTGACAGATGCTAGAATGGGAGGGAGGCAGGGAGCAAAGTACCTTTCCTACCAAAGTGACACAGTATGGATGAGCCAAGGTGAGCAGCCAAACTGTCACCAACACAGGTCTCTGCTTCCCAAACGTCCCTTCTCTATAGCATGTTGCTACCACACCTCAGTGTGTGTGGCTTCACCATGTTTCTGTCTGGCTTTGCTTATCACAGCTCTATTACCCAGGCTTTGAATGACACCTGGCATGTCGGTGCTCAGTAAATGCTGCCTGGTGAGTGGATGAGGTAACCCCATCTCTCCACGGGGCCCCACCTTCCACCCTCCTCTCCCATGACTTCCAAATGGCACCTGGTTCTATCCCCATGACCTGTGAATGGCTGGACACATTCATACACTGGTGACCTTGGATGCACACTACCATCCCAGAAACCTGAGGTAAGAAAGGCAGGTGAGGGGCGCTCTGAGGGAAAGCATGGTAACGGAATGGTGGCATCTTCGGGAAGGGCACTGCAAAAGTGTCCTTTCTGACTGGACCACAGGACTTCACAGAGCAGCCAGCTCCAGGTATTGCTGCTCCACTGAGCAATGTCAAACCCAGTCATGCAAAGTCAAGTTATGCTTTCATGACGAGAAAATAAAAGCACCCCTACTGCTCAGCCGGACCGAATCAATTCTCCCTTAATGACCCACCTTCGTCCTTACCCTTGATTCTGAAAGCCAATTAATTAGGGAAGCATTTTAGTTGCTGTGCACTCTCCCTTGCCTCCCCCTCCTTCTTAGTCACGGGTCCTTCAGCTGGTACCCCTGGTCATCTGTTATGCTCTTGTCCCTCACACTGAAGGGCATGCCGTTGACTGGGGTTTATGTGGCCGATTCAGGTGAAGGTCGTGTTCCGCTGGCCTGAGACGCCCTGCGCTGCTTCTCTTCCTCCAGTCAGCTGAAAGAATGGGGGCCGGGGAGTTTCACACTGTTTTACAGAACGGGTCTCTTCTAGTCCCCTTGACTGATAAGTAGATGAACACATTCACCAAAGCCTGGCTGCGGGCAGACCCCTGTCCCAGCCGACCATGTACACAGTTAGCAGACTGTACGCTGCAGGTGGTGCATCCCTCGCAGACAGCAGAACTGGGTGTCTTCTACCTTCTGGAACAGGAAGCCCAAACGGCAGGACTTCCCAACAAAACAGACATGATTAAAATGCCCATCACAAGCCGGGCGTGGTGGCGCACACCTTTAATCCCAGCACTCAGGAGGCAGAGGTACGAGGATCGTCGAGAGCTCAAGGCCACCCTGAGCGTACCTAGTGAATTACAGGTCAGCCTGGACTAGAGTGAAACTCTACCTCAACAAACCGAAAAAAAAAAAAAATGCCCATCATAAAGTCCCATTGTTCATGGCAGGCAGCCATGCATGGACTCTGCATGCATCATAGCCTCTAACTAAAGACTCAAGGGTGAAAAGGGCTTTCACAGGACAAGGCTGCCAGGGCTTGAATCCCCATGTCACAGCCTCATTGTGGCTTTATGGCCTTGAGCAAGCCACTAGATATTATAGAGAGACTCTGTTTCCCCATCTGTAAAATAAAGAGTGGTCATCTAGTGATGTTGTGAGGGTCACACAAGAGCATGCGTGGAAAACACACTAGTACAAATGACACACCACGTCACTGTGAGCACAGGTGTACCGAGCTTAATGTCAGGCTTTGCACTTGAACCTCACATAAAGCCTCGCTGTGCTCATGAGAAATGTGCGTTCCTATTTCTAGCTTATAGCAGAGAACACTGAAGATCAGAGAAGTAAGTAACCTGCATAACAGCATGGAGCTGGGGAGCCAGGGTGGGGTGGATTAGAACTCAAACGCAGATCGCCCTTAAACCCATGAAGAAGATCCATGTGGAAAGTCACTTCTGCCAGAGCTGAGACCAGGACCGTGTCTTCAGTTCCCCACCGGGGGTTGCCCTCTAGGCAGCAGCTCTACGGGGAAGACTGGGGATGGTGAGCTGAGAGATAGCATCCTGGGGTTGCGTTCGGTATGTGCTGAGAGACGGCAGCCAGACTCTTACAGGTCAGCATGCCTCACCTTCCTCCTCTGCTAGTCAGAGACAGCCGTACCATTCTTGTAAGACTGTTATGAGAATGAACTAAAGCAAGGTGGCTTTGTGACCTATCACGTAAGGTAGGACAGTCACACTGCTGCACAAAGAGATGACACTCAGGAAGCTCATAAAACCTTTCCCCAAATAATAATTGATAATACTGTGACTGATAACAGCTGACACATGCAGATGGTATTAAAGTTCAGAAACTGTCCTCATAAAAATTCTATAAGCCAGGTGTGGTGGCACACGCCTTTAATCCCAGCACTTGGGAGGCAGAGGTAGGAGGATCACTGTGACTTCGAGGCCAGCCTGAGACTACATAGTGAATTCCAGGTCAGCCTGAGCTAGAACAAGATCCTACTTTGAAAAACCAAAAACTAAAATAAAGTAAAAGATAAATAAATAAATACCTATGAAATAGACATTTTTTTTATTATCCTTCTGGAGAAACTAAGGGATGAAATGCCTAGGTAATTTGCAAAAGAGCACAAAACCCTAAAATCTTAGCAGCTTTCTATTAATCTGGTTGCATGTAAGCAGTGTATGAAGGGAGACACCCCCCCCCACCTACCCACAACATTCAGGGAACATTGTGCAAGAAAGAGGAGAGAATGTCAGAGCCAGAGGATGCGGGAGGAGTGCTCTGGAATGTTATCCATCAGACATGATGTGGCTGTTACATTCATGAGCTCGCAGCAGCTGTTGTTGCCTGCACAAATGCTGCGCCCGTAACATCACATCACGTACTACGGCGGGGAGGGAGGAAAACATCAACGCAGAAGAGGGACAAGTTGGGAAGAAGAAGGGTGCCATGGTAGGGGAGGGCAGTGAGACAAGGTGACAGGAGGAGACTGAGACCAAAATACACTGTGTGCATGTATGATAATCGTCAATATAAAGTGTTTATTTTTTTTTTAATTATAGGCTAATCCATGCTAGCACACATCTGCAATGTGCCTCACAGTGTTGCTGGGAACCACTCAGATAAATTAGTGGGCAAGCCCTGTATTTGAGAACTTTCATGGTATTTGGAATGTCAATGTGAGTAAAGTCATTAAGAAGGTGGAGGAGGGCTGGAGAGATGGCTGGGTGGTTAAGGCGCTCACCTGTGAAGCCTCAGGACCCAGGTTGGATTCTCCAGTACTCGTGTAAGCTAGATGCACAAGAGGACCCATGTATCTGAAGTTCAGTTGCAGAGGCTAGAGGCCCTGACATGTCCATTCCCCTCCCCTCTCTCTCTCTCTCTCTCTCTCTTTCTCTCTCTCTCTTTCCCTCCCTCCTTAAAAAAAATGATTTCTTTTTAAAGTTGGAGGACATGGCCTTCTCCATACTTGAAGGGGATTGGCATGCCCTGCACTGTGATTTAAGTAGTATGTCTGAGCGTGTCTACCTGCTGACCCGGACACCTACATGCCACGTGCTGAGCGGAGGCTCGTGAGGGCTCAGCAAGGGGTGGGGCCAGGAAAGGAGGTCAGCCCCCAGTGCTGGGGAGTGAAGACCCCAGATGGGAATCAACAGCCCTTCTAACATTACAATGGGCATCCACTTGGAATGAAGGAACCCACCCAGTGAGAAAAGGGCCAGGCTTTCAGATCTCTCTGCCTTTACCGCCCACAGGCTCCCAAGACAAATTTCTGTAATTCCCATAACTGATAAATATACAAAAAATAAAGAATGCTGACTATTCCACTAGGAATCTGACAGGGCAGGGCCATGGTCATTAGCCACAGAATTTCCCAAAGACTCCTAGAAATTGCTACAATTATACAAAATTAAGTGCTTCCGTTCTGAGGCTAGGCGTCCACTGTCCCACTCTTTGGAGCACAGCTTTGTATGACTGCCTTGCAAAGAAAATACTGGAATTCTAGACAATGGAGCAGCCTCCCCTTCTTTCTCTCTATCTCCCTCCCTCCTCAAATCTGATGCTAAATTCACTGGAGCTAATTCTAAAACCAGGGAGGCTTTTCAAAATATCAAGCAGGCAAAAACTATTAAGATGGTATTGGCCTTGGAAAATGAGTTACTTTGCTCTGTAATCATTTTCTTCATGCCGTTCTAAAACTCCCCTTGCTGTGGTCTGAATGTCTGCGCCACCCTACCCCAGGTCACATGTTAAAATCTAATCTCCAACATGAGGATATTAAGTCCTCTAGGAACGGAATCAGACCGAAGGTGCAGAGCTCCCATGGTTGAGATGTGTGCCCAATGAAACAGGCCTTCAAGGCCTTGGCTTGCCCCCTTCATTCTGTAACAAAGAAAACAGGTTGTCATCTTTGAACAGAAAGCCCCAACCAGACAGGGAACCTGCCCACACCTTGATCTTAGTTTTCCAGATTCTCCAGAGCTATGAGCGATAAATTTTCATTGTTCACAAGCTGCATAGTCTGCGGTGTTTTGTTATAGAAGCTTGACTGGACTAATGCTCCTTATCTTCCAGCCGAGTGGGGATCTCACATCCATCTTTACTGCAGATATGGAATCTCTGGGACCCAGTCATTCATTCCCAATCCAGTGGGTGAGTAAGCAGAAAATCAGGGATAAACAATGAGTTTGTCCCTCTTTTCTCCATCCTCTGGCTTTCTTTTTTTTTTTTAATAATTTTATTTATTTATTTGAGAGCGACAGACACAGAGAGAAAGACAGATAGAGGGAGAGGGAGAGAATGGGCGCGCCAGGGCTTCCAGCCTCTGCAAACGAACTCCAGACGTATGCGCCCCCTTGTGCATCTGGCTAACGTGGGACCTGGGGAACCAAGCCTCGAACCGGGGTCCTTAGGCTTCACAGGCAAGCGCTTAACTGCTAAGCCATCTCTCCAGCCCCATCCTCTGTCTTTCTTGATGAGAGTACGATAAGCAGTTGTTTTTCATTCTAGAATTAAGCAAAGCTTAGACAGGAGGCCACAGCTTTGGTTTCCTTGATTTCAGCCCACAGGACAAGCCACAGCGGCATCTTAGAGAGCATGGCAGTGTTTGTCTCAGACAGGAGACCATTCCAACTCTGTCAACCCTTGGGGAAACTTATTGCCAACTTTCTTTGGAAATTTATATTTTGGTGAATCTCACATGGATTTGATGTAGATGCCCATCTCACAGGCCTGGATAATAAGGTACCTGGCAGATGACATGTCATAGAAGCAAGAATGGATAGTTCTTCAAGGGCCAACTATTCATCCTTGTTCCAGAAACAAATGACCAGCTGACAGCTTTGGTCATGGCAAGAAAACAGATGAGATGGATCTGGAGGCAGTGGTGTGGACTGGACAGGGGTTATAGGTATGCATGTCTGGGTTTATGAAGCAAGGTGAACTGGAGAAGCCTAGGGTCAGGGTATGCTGGAAAATTTCCCAAGGGTCTTCAACACAGCAACCAAGAGTGACAACACTTAATACCTTGGAACACAGTCTACTCAGAGGCCATCACTAGTTTTGCCCGAGAAACCCTCCTAGAACTAGAGTCAAGTTTTATTTAAAAATATGCTCTGTTGTAAAAAAAAAAAAAGATTACAATCTCTACCCCATCATTGACCTTAGACAAGTCCCTTTCTCTGCATTTCTGCCAGCACAGCCTCTGTTGGAACTGTGCTGAGCAGGATGGGGGCCTGTCTCCTCTCCTTGGCAGCTTCCTTCAGCCCAGAGGCAGCCCTGTGTCACTGTATGATCTCACAGTCATACCTGATGTTGGTGAGGACTCGGAGGAATGACGCTCTGGGATGCAAGGATGGCTCACTGGTGACTCAGGGCCTGACTCAGCTGCTGGGGGAGGGCTGTGGGGGTGGGAAGGTAAGTCCAGGAGGACAGCAGTCTACCCTTCTCTTCAGTCCCCAGCTCCACTGTCACCGTGTCTAGCCAAGAAGTCACGTCAACAGAGATTCTGAAGGACCAAAGAAAAAACTTTAAAACTGCTGGGACGATGCTTCTGAAAGACTTTATTCCAAAAGGCTGCAGGAACGTAAAGCAGGGTTCCCTTTACTTCTCAGATATGCCGAGAGGACTTTCCATCTCTAATTTAAGGAGCTTGATCAGACAACAGTGAAACAGGTCTCATTTTTACGAGGCCAGGGGACTAACGACCTCAGCCTCAGGTTGAAATGCCCAGGATGCTACAATTAACTCAAGACTAGCGGGATATAAGAAGAAAATCATCTTTTCATTCTGAGAGTCTGGTCTCTGGAAAAATCTACATATATTCACTGCCAGACTCCAGCCTGTCTGGTAAGCCAGCCACAGATGATGTGGAACACAATGACCCCAGTACCTGCCAAAGGCTCTGAGCTCTGCGGGAGGAAGTCCATTTCAGGCAGGCATGTCAGCCCTTGCCTGGGCCAGTGTCTGACTCTCCGATCTCCATGGGGACAGCTATAGTGCTCCCCTCACTTTGTTAGCCCAGACAGCCAGTGTCATCCCCAGCTTGTCCTTCCTCCCAAGCACAGGAAAAATGCAGAAGCCTTGTCTGCTGATGTGAACTCAAATCCCGCAAACATACGTAATGAATCACACTCAAAACTAGGACTGGAGGGTCCTCAAGAGACCCATGGGCTTCTTGCAATATTCATGCAATGATGTTCATTGCCTTGGATCTATTAGCTTTGAGTAATCTATTGATATTTAACCACAGAACAATAGCAAACCACAGACTGATGCTATGCAAAGCTAGTCTGTTTTTCCAGTCATTTCTGGTGCATTCCTTTTTGGTACTGAATGAGGAGACTGGGCCATCCAATGTAGATTTTCCTGCCAGCAATGGACAGACAGAAGTCTTCAAATTCACATTCAGTAGGAATATGGAAAAGTTTGGAGCTGTGCTGACTTGTCAGGCCACGCGCCAGAATACTTTCTCTGACCTCTAACACAAAGCCTTATGCTGACTTTCTGGTCATATCTATGCCACTTACCAAGAGAGGAAAGCATATGAATTAGGCTGTCAAGAGACAAAGTTCAACTTAGGAAACACTATATTCATTGATTCTCAATTAGCTGGAAAAAAAAATCCTATTTTATTAGGTGTTGAGGATAGATCAGGAAGCAATCTCCCCTGACATAAAAGTACTTTGGAGACGTGAGAGGGATATGTGGGGAGACTTAAAATAGAGACATACACGTACCAGTTAAGGCGCTTGTCTTTGAAACCCAGGGACCCATGTCTGACTCCCCAGATCCCATGTAAGCCAGACACACACAGGTGAGGCAAGCACAAGGTTGCACGTGTCCATTAGGTGGCACAAGCGTCTGGAGTTTGATTTCAGTGGCTGGGGCCCTGGCACACCAATTTCCTCTCCCTCTCTCTCTCTCTCTCTCAAAAAAATAAAAAAGTAAGAAAGTAACACTCAATAGTTACTGGGCTATGGTACTATGTAGCTGAATGTTTAGCACTTATGCCACTCCCATGTCCCCATCACCTCCAAGAAAGGTGATGCCCAGGACATCTTTCTCCATTGATGAAAATGTTCCCCAAAACGGTAGCCACGTGTGGTTATGCAGTACCTGAACTGTGGCTGGAGCAAATAAGGAGTTAAACTTGTGATTTTTTTTTCCTTTAAATGTAAACAACATGTGGCTGGCGGTTATCATATTAAGCCATGAAGTGAATTCAAGGCCTTACAGGATGGCACATGTGCCCTGGTGTGGACAACGTAGACACTGCTCTTCGAGGTGAGCACTGTTACAGGAGCAGTGTCTTTGAATATGGGGGGGGGCTAGAAATAGTAGGTTTCTTGCTGCTGCAAGGTTTTAGAAAAAGTGATTTCCTTCCTCCCTCTTGGCATTACTATAGGATGATCATTAGGAAGAAGAGTGCATGGAGAGAGAGAAGCAACACAGGACAAAGACAGATCAGAGGCAAAATACAGATCAACCCCGCCAACAGGTTGGTAATTCAGAAAGTGACAGTTCTCCCAACTTCGGTGGAAAGCCAATTGTCAAATGAGGAACATCAGTCTCTTCACGTCCATGGGAAACACTCCCCTGCATGTAAAATTACAACCAGTGACTATTTGTGATCCAGCCTTTTGTATTTTTCATGAAGCTTAAAGGAGATTAATGGGACAATCAGGATATTACAGATGAGAGCCACATGCATTTCAAACAAGGTTGTGATACATGCCTGGGAAGCCTCCAGAATGGAGAGGAGGAGGTGGGGCATAGAAAAAGTCCTGGACTGGACAACATCTCAATGTTGTACGGAGCCTGGTCTTCATAATTAACCCCAGCCACAAGACCCTGGGAAGGATGTATGCATGCAGCCTTTTTAGGGGACCCACGGGACAGAAGCAGGAGTGCCATCGACGAGCAATTGTGAGGCTTAAGGGAAAACATTGGCACCAAGCACTCCAGACATCACAAAGCTCCATCCAAATGAATCCCATTATTTTTAAGCAGTTCAATCAACATAATAATTATTATAATGGCTATCATTTATCAAGTGTCTGCTATATGCCAGACCACATATATGCTACGGCACATAAAGCTATGGCAACCCCACAATATGTCTGCTGCTACACACCAATAATGCTAAATATAACATGCAAATGTTGTCCGTATATTTTACAGGTGTATAGAAATGTATAGACAAGTCGAGTAATTATATAACTAATTATACATCTAGCTACAAAAAGCAAGTGCTAGTAATTAAATAATTAACATAATTATGAAGCTACAGAAATGGCTCAGCAGGTACAAGCACTTGCTGCACCAGCATGAGGACTTACTCACTTTGAGTATGATTCCCAAGCACGCATGCAAACAACGGCACATCAATGCACACCTATGACCCCAGTCTAGTAGTGAGTGGAGACTCAGGAATCACTGGAGGTGGTGAAAAGTGGCAGCTCTAGGTTCAATGACAGACTCTGTCTCAAGGAAGCATGTGCATGAGTGATCAGCAGACACCCTATGCTCCCCTCTGGCCTCCATGTGCACACGTACAGGGCACACACCCTGCACACATATGTTCACACACCATATGTGGAAAAATGCAAGGCTATGTATACTTAGTTTGTAAATTCATTGGGTGTGAATAAGCCTATCAGATCCTCTCACCGACCCTATCACACAGTTGCTCCATGTCTCCATATTTTACAGATAAAATAACTGAGGCCAATATCAACAGTCATGACCCCCCTGGCTAAGTTGGAAGTACAAGAGGAAACACCAGGAGAACAGTCCGTTAAATGAGAGATGAGAGCTAGGTGACTCTGTTCTGACCCACACCTAAACCCAAGGTAGCATGAGACACATGCCCTGGCTGAACTCATGAACAGCAAAGCCAGCTTGAGGGGGCAGGCAGTCCAGGCACATACTGTGTTCTCTGTCCCCATGGCAAACTACCGACCACATTTTAAAAAGTGACAGTGTGGGCTGGAGAGATAGCATAGTGGTTAAGCGCTTGCCTGTGAAGCCTAAGAACCCCAGTTCGAGGCTTGGTTCCCCAGGTCCCACGTTAGCCAGATGCACAAGGGGGCGCACGCGTCTGGAGTTCGTTTGCAGAGGCTGGAAGCCCTGGCGCGCCCATTCTCTCTCTCTCCCTCTATCTGTCTTTCTCTCTGTGTCTGACGCTCTCAAATAAATAAATAAATAAATAAAAATTTTTTTAAAAACAGTGACAATGTCCCAGCTGAACCCCTGACCGTCATCCACTTGCCTTCCCTTGGGCCAGCCTACTTCACTTATAATTCACATGTAATTGATCACCACAGACTAAAAGACTCATATATTTCTTTCTTTCTTTTTTTTTTTTTTGTTGTTGTTTTTCGAGGTAAGGTCTCACTCTAGCCCAGGCTGACCTGGAATTCACTATGGAGTCTCAGGGTGGCCTCGAACTCATGGCAATCCTCCCACCTCTGCCTCCCGAGTGCTGGGATTAAAGGCGTGCGCCACCACACCCGGCTATATTTCTTTCTTTCATCATCCCAAGGCTTCCTGAAAACCTACTCCCTGCCTTTCCCAGAAAAGGGAGTAGTGGTTTTGAAAGTTGGGAAAAAGTTTTTTTAAAATGCTGGGATAAATCTGCTGCCCTCTTTGCAAAGCAGCACAACTGAACAAGGCCAATACTATTAGTTCTACAAAGTTCCAGATAATTCTCTATGGTCCTTATGCCATCATTCCCAGAGCACCTGGATTGTCAACAGAATTCATCAAAGACTAACATACAATGGTGTCCCTGGGCAAAGGTATAGTCTGCAGGGAGAAAAAGAGACATTCCCAAAGTTGGACACCAAGGTGAAGTTCAAAGTTGGCAGGGCCGTAGACTGAGCATCAAGGGTATGTCTCAGTTATACACGCCACCTTCACTGCCCAGAAAAGGGAGAAAACACAAACATAAACACCAGGGAAGCTACTAATTTGAAGCCTTCTCCTCAATATGAAGACCTGCCCCGTATCCACTGTTAAAATTCCCCCTGCCATGAGTGTCAAGAAGTCCTCTTGAGAAGCCATGTGGTTCCAGGACAACTGAGTTGTATAAAGGTCTCTGTTCTAACTGGTTCAGTGATAGCCATGGGACCTAATCCAGCCCAATCAGAGTGGACCCATGGTCTTTGGCAGGGACAAACCAACCACTCTGCCACTACTGGACATGATAAAGGAAATCAGCGAGGGAACCCCTACTTGTGGGTCATCTGAGGGCCCCACACGGAGCCAGCCTTCGATGAATACACTGTGGCGGAAGACCACACAGACATGGAAAGAAACTATATCCTGGATGGAACTGTAGAGCCAGCTCTGGGCTTTTCAATTAGATAAGATCATGAATTCTGTTTTTAGCTTAAGCCAGCTTCTGTGGACTCCCATTCTCTGCAGGAGAAAGCACTTGAATGGATGCAAATGCAGAGCCTGCCTGCTGTCCGCCAGAGAGGTGAGAGAGCAGCATTGGGGCAGCGTCACACTTCCTGAGCCTGGCAGCTCCGTCACATACGAAACTGATGAATTACTCAAGGAACAAGTTCTTCCCACACCATATCCACATGGGAAACTCCTACTCACTCATCAAGACCCAGCTCGGATGTCCCTTTCTGTTTCCTAGACTAGACTCGGGCAAAATTCATCACTTCCTTCTTACTCCCATTGAAATATATTACTCACTCTCTTATGCAGACATAAATGCAAGCCAATTACACCCAGCTCAGGAGTGGAAGGCAGGCTTACTCATCTCCTCCCTACATACATCAACCCCAACATGGGGGCCAGAGGCTCTATGGTGCAGGGATTCTGATGGTTACACACCACTCTAACTGTGTATCCCCTCATCCAAAATAGGGACAAGAGGACTTAATGACTTTACATTTTTGTAAGGCAAACAACTGCCTGGAACATAGTAAAACAATAATAGGCAGTTACAGGAATTTCATAAATTATTTATTTAATAAAGAGTAAAATGAAATTAATAGTTCATTTTTTTTTTTATTTTAACAACCACCAGATCAAGGTTGACAGTAAAAACTTATGGTTCAGGGGCTGGGCAGATGGCTTAGCAGTTAAGGTGTTTGCCTACAAAGCCAAAGGAGCCAGGTTTGATTCCCCAGGGCCCATGCAAGCCAGATGCACAAGGTGGCACATGTGTCTGGAGTTCAGTTTACAGTGGCTAGAGGCCCTGCTGTACCCATTCTCTCTCTCTCTCTCTCTCCCTCTCTCTCTCTCTCTCTCTCTCTCTCTCCCCCCCCCCCTTTCTCTCTCTTCCTTTCCCTCCCTGTTTCTCTCTCAAATAAATAAATAAAAATAAAGTATTTTTTTAAATGATGGTTCATCCTACAAGGTCAAGAGGATCCCTTGAGCCTGTGGTGGGTAAAGAAGTCTAGACTTAAAAAGCTTGTCTTTCTCTTCTTTAGGATCAGGTCCATGTTGGTAATTAGGCTCTGGAGGCCCTTCCAACGTTTAGGATGCAAAATGGCAGGAGGACCTTACCAATAACAGACATGTTCAAGGGAAGTGGAGAGGAAAACAATCATCTAACATTATCATCTAATCTAGCACACCCCAGGGCTGGCTCCTCAAATCCACCTGACCACACCCTATCAGAGAGACCAGCTACAGCTACCTTCCACTACTAACACCCACGCCATGTCTGAGAACAGCGCTTGATCTTACCCTTTTCTCTCGGCCCCTCTGGCTGGGGAAACAGCCCCACTTCCACCCAGGAGGCTCCATGAGAGAGTAACTGCCCATGTTTGTCCCACCTAGTCAGACTGCCAGACTGCCTTCCTGGGGCTGTGCTCATTGGTTTGTGACCATTCATGCCAACCAACCTGCTCCAATGAGAGTCGGTCCTATGACTTCTGCTGAAATCACTGTGTGTGAAAGAGAACCTGTGTTTCCACCAAGGGTTTTCCCATGAAGAAGAAGAAACAACCATGGCGTGCATTTTATTGCGTTGTGGGACTCCACATGAGGTGAGCTGGCTCCAGCACAAAGGCAACCAGAGAAGAAAGCAAAAGCAGAAGTGTAACATGGAAGAGCTGGAGGGAACCAAAGACAGCATGATTCCAGGACGTCCTTGAGTCATCCTATTCACAAGACAGCTCTCGATAGTTACAACCTCCTACCAACCTTCCAGAACCTTCCACATCTCCCTCTTGCCCCCCCCCCCAAAACCCAAGCTTCCTGTTTCCCCACCCTCTTAAGTGCCTTCTAAGTTTCAGCCATCTTGGCCCTCTTCGAGTCTCATACTCCCTTGCCTTAGGCAACTAATAAAATTTGTATGTGCTTTTTCCTGTTATCTTTCCATTGCCAGTTTACTTCACAGAGGAAAATTATCAAACCTTCAAAGGGAGAAGAAGAAATTTAAAACTTCCTTACATCAATTACTTGATCCATCGCATCCCCAGGGCTGTTTCTTAACTTCAACCATAGTTCTGTCACTTGCCTGCAAAAATTCCCAGATGGTGCTCAGCACTCATTCAGGTAAGCCTTTCTATCAGCTGACAGGTCTTGGTCTCATACCTTGATACCCATGTATTTGGGAGATCCTACCAGTAACATCTTCTAGTCGAGGCTGGCAAAGCTTAAGCTGAGGGCCAGAGGGGTCTGCCCTGTTCTGCTTAGATATAGCCCGCTGAAAAACAGATAATGAGTTTAGCCTTGATGTCAAAAATGCAGCCTTGGTTATTCCATTCAGCACTTTTTATCTCCTTTGGATCCCCTGTTTTTTCACTAGCTGAATAAAGAATCATTTTTTAAGCAAACATCTTCATTGTTTATCTAGCAGAGCTTTCTGCTTTATTGGAATATGTGATATATTTTTAAAATTAACTTTCCCATGAGATACAGTAATTTAAATTAAGGGGAAAGCTGATCTTTTTTAAACTTCCATTCACTGGATTCAAATTAATGATTTATAGATTCTAGAAACTCCCTCTGTTTTGAAGACAGCCCTCAGTTACACTGCTGAGTTCAGAGTCCCTTCATCACTTAAAACAACAGGAGGAGGATGAGTCACAAATACAGTCTGGGGAAATGCAGATAGAACAACCTAGCAATACAAATGTCAGCTTCTGAAAGGAAAGAGTGTCTCAAAAATAAAAAAGCAAAGTGAGGTAAACATGGGCCGGGAGGGTACCAGGGAGATCATATCATAGAATCAGCTTCCCGACACTCTGGTTCTGGATATCAGGAGGTATTTCGGTTCCTGAAGCCCTTTCCTAAATAAAGTATTTAAGCCAAATATTCTGCAGGATGAACATACAAGTGAATCATACAAGTGGAGGTGTGATGGAGGAGAAGTGAGAGTCCTCTAGGGCCCTTAGCAGCCCAGCTGGGAATCCCTGAACTGGTCTCCTTCCATCATGCTCCACCACATCCCAGAACTGAATAACTCTAGCTCTAGTGGATTGTACCAAACAGAGATCTTCCAAGAAAGCTTTTGTGCACAGGCCAGCCTTGTGTTCCTTCATAAGCACACATAGTTAAAACCGGAAAAAGCAGGACTTGTCATACTGTCTCATGTGGCAGATCTGGCAAAGCTCATAGTCAGCCTCCTTTCCCAGCAGGGCTGACCATTAGAGCCGGGCGTTAGCTCTAGCCCATGATCTCCCCACCCTCCTCCTGGAGTGGGGCATGAAGACGCTACCTAGGGCCTGACAAATGATTGTGCTCTCTCCCAAATCCCACTATTCCTTTCTCCCTCTTAGGCCTCAAGCACCTGAGCTTCCAGCATCTTCCCCCGGGGCCAGGCTCTGTCTAGAAACATGTCAAACAGCATTGTCCTCAACCCAGCCTTTTCCAAAACAAGTCCATGAATACCATTCAGGATTATCCTGCTGGGACTCACAGGGAAGGAAGAATTCAAGGTAGAAAACAAGATGACTTCCAAAATAACATTCTGTATCATATGAATTGCTTTCAAGGTCGCCTTACTGTAAGAGAGTTCGTATCCACTTCTTCCTTATCATCTGACCTGGCCTCATCCATCCTAATCTTCATCACTCTAACTTTGGCTTTGGAAGCCATTCTCATCATCTCTCTTACGCAATGGCCTGTGTCCTTAATACTAAACTCATTTTAATGTATGGGCCCACACTATTTCCTGTCTCCCAGAGCAAGGAGGCTCGACTCCATCTGTGAGGAGGCGATACCCTACCTGCTCATCTCCACTGTGCTCAGAATCAGCTCTCTAAGCCCCAGCCCAGTCCAGAGAGGCAGAGGTGCACGCTGCCCTAGGAGGGGCCACAGCCTGTAAGTGCGCCTTCAGACCCTGCTTTGCATCCGTTGGCTCATGGGAAGGCGCTGCCGGTAATGCGCCTGTTATGCAGGAGCAGGGCTGGCAGGCAGGATTGCGCCCCGGGAAGAGGAAGTGGCGGTGTCTAGGCAGACATGACAGTGTCACAGCTGCTGCTGCTGTTGCATATGCTCAAGCCGGTGCTGGTTCTTTGAGTGTGGCATCTGTCAAGGCTCAGCGAGGATGACAGATGTCTCTCTGCTCCAGGAACAAACAACAAAGCCCTATGGGGGTGACAACAAAACAGCCGCCGCCAAACCCGAGCGAGCGGAGAGGTGCCGATCTCTGGGACTAATCAGAAGGGCGGTGCAGGAGTCCAGAGCCTACCACCACCTGCTCCCTTAAAAACAAGCATGTTCTCATTATGAAACGTTAGAAGGCGACTCCGGCTCCAGGAACAAGTGTGCGTGTGTTTGGGCAGCCTCATTCATGACCAGATAAGCCGCTCATTCAAGCAACATGTGAGACATGTCCAGAAATGAGTGAGCACACCCCCACTCCATCAGTAGTTACTTAACCCACACAGTGAGCTTCCCAAGGTAGGAGTCTTGCTGGAGGCTGGGAGGGGCCCACTATTGAGCCGGTGCATTAAAATGCATCCAGCTTCACCCTGAATCTGCTCTAACCCTCTGTTTCCTGAGTAGATGAGCCAATCAGATTTTTTTGGTTCACTTTTCTATATGCCCAGCATCCACCTAGAATGGGGCCTGGCACATCATAAGTGCTCAATGGATATTTGCTGGATGAACAGATGAACTTCAAAGGTAATGAAATGGAGTGAGAAGCAAAGATGTAATAAAAGAAACAGTTAAGCGGAGCAAAATGATCAGACTAACCAGTGCTATCAACCACAAAGACAGGGAAGTAATCTGATGCAAATACACAGGGGGATGTACTCCTTATGTATGCTGAATTATGCGAGATGTTTGGAATGTTTGTTGGATCTGATTATACAGAAAAAAAGGAGGCCACCAGGGGCTTAAAGGAATGCATAGTCTTATCTTAGAGAAAAAGAAGAAAATACAATCCAATGGAATAGAAACCCCGTGAAACTGAAGCCAGGGGGGCCCAAGTGCTGAGAGCTTCCGAGCTTCAGCCAGTGGGTCTTGAGGGAAGGGCTTGGAGAAGCCGGCGCACGTCAGCTCAGAGTGACAGGACTGGGGCTGCCCCCCCCCCACGCGCGGGCCCAGAGCGCCGCTGCCGGAGCTTCCCAGCCCTCTAGGCTTGGCCTTGACTCCACCAAGGGTGGGGAAGCCACCCTTGCTTCTCTCTCCAAACCTCTCAGAAAAGCAAAGACTGCCAGGCCTGGCTGAGTCTGGCTCTGCCTGGACTCCTTATAGCGAGAGAGGCCACCCTACGCCCTTCTCTGGTCATCGGGAAGACAGACCCCCAAAGCAGCTTGGGAACACCTCATCCTCTCCACACCCAGGACTTCGGTCTTCCTCCGCCCGTATGGCCTAGTGCTGTTTGGAGCACATGGGGGAGACGAAGCGGGGCACGTGCAGGGAGGATGGGACAAGGGGGCCAGGCCACGGTCCAGGATGTCACTTGTGCCTCCTCACCACCTGTTGAGCTAGCTCAGTGAGGGACTCTGTGGTCGTTCAAAGTCACAGGCAAGGCACCCTGGGCTTTGGAGGGACCAGGTTGTCAGTAGCTTCGTAGCTACTTGACTCTGGGCAAGCCATGTCGTCACTCGGGGCACTTGTGCCTCCACCTCTAAAGCGACGATGATTCTCACGCTGCAGGGACGTTGCTAGAATTAAGTCTGAATTGCTGCTGGTATCAAACAGGCAATTGGGAATTGATAACTATTTTAACTACAATCACTATCATCATCATCATTAGATAGACACATTTCAGGCCAGGCCCCAGCCTCCCAACTCTGACTTCTAACCCTCCAGTGGGCAAGGACGAAAAGGTAACCCTAACATGGAACGGAACTAGAGGAGCCCCCAACAGGCCTGTACTTCCAAGACCTTCTTCTCAAGAAGGCCACCATACCACTGGCCTGGAGTCCCACTGGCCTCTCGGGAGCAAGGCTATCCCACTATCCCCTGGATCTGCTGCTACGCAAGAAGGTGGAGCAAGAAAGTATCATTGCCGAGAATGCAAGGGCTGTCAGATCCAAGACACCGTGAGGAGTGTTTCCATCCAACTGCTTCAGTGCCACCCACTCCTGTGGCAACGATTAAAGGAGGAGGCACGGCCAAAGCGGGAAGAACGCTTGGCAGGTGGACTAGGTCACTGGCTTTCAGGCTCCTAATGGGATTGGGAGCGCACTGCCTAAAGCTACCTTCACGGGGTCCATCTCAAGGACCAAGCAGCCAACGCTGGGCTCTGAGGTAACTGTACCAATACCCATAGCCATGTGCATTCAGACACCTTCTCCTCCTCCTTGCAAATAGGAACAGGTGACGCAGGCTTAGGCAACATCCTTTCTTTGTTTTTTTTTGGAGGTAGGGTCTCACTCTAGCCCAGGCTGACCTGGAACTCACTATGTAGCCTCAGGGTGGCCTCGAACTTACGGTGATTCTTCCACCTCTGCCTCCTGAGTGCTGGGATTAAAGGGGTGAGCCACCACACCTGGCTAGGCAACATTCTTTTTGATCCAGCACAGGCAAACCATGGCCCAGTTCTCCGTCGCCTTGGAGCTGAGCCCACCTGTAGCTGTGCCAGGCCCAGGGTCTCCTGCAGCAGGCTGCTGGCAGCTGGCACTGACCCTTAGCACCTCAGCTGCCCCTCCTGCATGCTGCACTCCACGAAGACCTTTCAGACCCAATTATCTCACACAGCTCCCGGCAGGCTGGCAGGGGACAGGCCACACTGACCGTACGTCACAGAGGAATGACAGCCACTGACAGGCTAGAAGAACTGGGGGTTTCCCACTGCAGGACCCCTTTATTGCAACCTCAAGATGAAGGACACACACTTGGAGCAAGACTATCAAAGTATCACAACTTCCCCACCACACACACACACACACACACACACACCCAGGGAAGCATGGGCAGGCTATGAAAATGATGGAGAATGGGCTAGGAAGATCTGCATTCCTATCCTAGTTCTACCATATATATGTGTGCCTTCAGGCACTCTGTGTCTCCACTGTGAGCCTCAGTTGCTCCATATGTATAATGGGGCATCACTGGGAAGGATACATGGGGTGATGGGAGGTGAGCACAGTCCTCAGACTCAAATAAATGTGGGAAGCTCTAGAGCAGTGCCTTCAACTTAGCCGCCCAGCCACGCAGACCACTGGACCAGGCTTGAGGGATAGCTTAGCCACAGTCTGCACACTCACATCCACTTTTCTCCGCACTGGTCCTCTTCATACGGGGACCCTCCTTGATGGTAAGAAAAAGCTCAGGAAGAGCCCTGCGTCAGTCCAACGGACCTGAGACACCTCTGTCCCCGGGCCACTTGTTCATGTGCAGGGAGGCCCCGGCAAAGTCAGTGCAGCCCTCCTAAGCCGAGCCATGGCACACGGGGAGCTGAAGCGGCACTGGGGACACACCCACCCCCTCCAGTTGTTCACAGAGCTTCTGCCAGGCAAAGGCCAGATACAAGCCTGACTCAACCTGGAAAACCTTTCGGTAGAGACAGGCACCCTAGGGCACCAGGATCCTCAGGCGGTGAGGCAAGCCGTTCCAGCCCTTGCGAGTTCAAAGCGACTCATCCATCACACAGAAGCTGCTACCTTAGCCTGGTACTTTTTTTTTTTTCCCTTAAGATGACATGGCAAACTTCCTCAAACTTACCTTCTCCCACCTGACAGCTGCAATTCCTCATCCAATCAATCACGGAATTAAATCATCAAGTTGTAATTCCAGTTCAAACACAACTGACTTTTTCTGGAAATCCACTCCGGAGAAATCTCAGCCCCAAGGGCATAAGGAGCTCCATAGTAGGCAAGTGGACGCCTTCAGAAGAGCAGACCCCCACCCCTCAGACCCCAGAGACTGCAGCATCCAAAAGCTGCCCCAGCTCCACCTCAGGGACCAGAGCCAGACCCCTTACCAAGACCACCTCACCCTATGCACAAGCTCTTCCCATATAAATGGCAGTTGTCTTAATAACCATTTATTCAAATCTATGTGGTGCTAATAAACAGAATCACCACAATATTTCCCTCCAGAAAACCCTTCTACTGTTTTCTATGATGCCCACGCTCCCCTGTGCCCACTAGGTCACAGGCTCCTAGCCCTCCTTTCCAGCCTTCTTCCTGCCAGGCACTGACCATCACCAGATGCAGCCTTCCTTTTCCTCCCTGGATCCTGCAGAGCTCTTTTTTTCTCCCCTCAGAGTTGGAAACACATGCTTTCCCCTCTGCCCAAGTCCATTTCCCCCTCTGATCTCAGCTCAAAGGTTGCTTCCTAAGACTGCCTCTCCCAACCAGTTCTCAAAGCAGGTTCCTTCTACTCCTTTTCTCTTACGGTTCCCTGGTAGTTTAAAAAGACACTTTCCTCTATGCCTTATTGAACATCTTTTGGTTCCGCCCCCCCCCCCCCCACACACACACACAGGGTAAGCTCTGTGAAGCCAGAGACAGTGTCTAATGTCCCCCACCAGTCAGCAACAACACCTGATGGCCCAGCAGATTCTTAGCAGCCTTGGCTGAAGAACTGAGTTCACTGACTCATTCAAGTCTTCAATGCCTTCTTTCCCTCAGTCACTTACGATTCAAAGGATAGTTTTCAAGGTTTCCATTAATTACAAAGGAAGACAGAAGAGGCTGTCCTGAGCTGGTTGGCTGTTCATATTGGTGATGAGTAACATGACGATTTTTAGATGTTTGTGTGTGTGCGTGTGTGTGCACATGTGTGTGTAGTTGCAGGTGCACATGTGTCCACATGCATGTGGAGGCCAGAAGTCAACCTCAGTGTCACCCTCAGGCATGCTGCCCACCTCCTCTCAGACAGAGTCTGTCTTTGGTCTGAAGCTTAAAACTTACACTAGAGTAGCTGGCCAGGGAACCCCAGGGGTCCTCCTGTCTCCATCTCCCCCAGCACTGGCATTACAGATGCGTGCCACAGCACCCTGCTTTTTAAGTTGCAGACAGAGATTGAAATCAGGTTCTGATACTTACAAAATAAGCATTTTACTTGAACTATCTTGAACTACCTCCCCAGCCTCCACTGTGACCATTTTTAAGGAAGTCCTGACCTCAAGAAGCCACAGTTAACACATGGGGTCAACAAGTGACAAAATCAGAATCTGAACCTGTGGCTCAACTATAAGTCACTATAGGCTGTGTACCCCCCAGCCTAGCTGGGAAAACTCTTCACTGGTTGGTCCCCAGTGTGGCATCTTCTCTGCACCCTGGCAGAGAAGGCTGCATAGGCCATGAGGCAGAGTTGGCATGTTTACCTGCCTCTGATTAAACATAGTTTTTACTTGACAGCAGCTGCTGCAGTCACTTGGGCTATAAATAAACAGAAGCCAGGCGGGAATGTGAAGCTGCTTTCAGAGATGAGTCCTGTTCCAATGGAGCCACAACACATCCAATCTGCTCATGGAGGAAAAAAAGGCATGAGGGAAAAAGGGCTTTTAGTTTCTGTGGCACTCTAATGAAGGATTAATTGAGGTTTTATGCAGCAAGTAGGGCACTGTCAGGGAGTAATTGCCAAGAAAATTGAGGGGCAAGAGCCATCTGCATTGAAGAATCAACCAAGGCTACTAACCAGAGCACACTGGAGGCAGCGCAGTAATCGGATGGAATGATAGACGGACCACAACCACCCACCCTAGATCCACCGGAAAAATCTAGACACCTTGTCACGACCTCCCTCAGAGGCACCTCAATGCAACCCAAGGCAAGCAATGGCAAATCACAGGAATCTTCCTCTTCAAAACCTTGAGTAGCCTGGAGATCCTTCTAGGAATGTTCCAGGGATTAGGGTTTCATTGACTTGTTTAAGATCATTATGAGATAACTGTCCAATAAGGCAGGAGTGAAGCCTAGATGTTCTGAAGCTGAAGAGCTTCCCTTGTACAACCTCTTTCAGCTAAGGGTAGAGGACAGGTCTTCTTGTGTAAGTGACAGCATAGGCTCCCGAGACCAGACACTGGACAGAGATGAACCATCTGTCCCTTCACGATGCATGCAGTCATGCATTTCCTAAGCTCTCGCCTTTCCCGGCCCTCTGCTTTCCACTATGCCTCTGTCTACCCTTTTACATTGGCCTTTCGCCCTGGTGCATAACTCATAGCAAACTTCCCAGGTGAGCCCTGAAGCCCGCTGCCTCTCTGGACTTGCGCTGTGACGGATGAGTCCCTCACCTCCCCTCTCATGCGGATTTTGGTGGGTACTAAGACAAATACAACTTCCCCCACCCCTAGATTTTTCAATACAAAGCTCTCTACCCTTAACTTTTTAGGGACTTTATTATATGACCTGCCAGATCAAAGTAAGATTTCTGTCTAGGTGCCACATACCTGCAGAATTTACAAAGAGAATAATTTATAAGGGCTTAGATAAAGAAAGGTGGATCCGGGCTGGAGAGATAGCTTAGCAGTTAAGGAGCTTGCCTGTGAAGCCTAAGGACCCATGTTCAACTCTCCAGATCCCACATAAGCCACACACACACAAAGGTGAGGCAAGCACAGGGACACACGTGCCCACTAGGTGGCGATTTCAGTGGCTGAGGCCCTGGCACACCAATTCTCTCTCTCTCTCTCTCTCTCTCTCTCTCTCACACACACACACACACACACACACACACACACATTCTCTCAAAAAAAAAATAAAATTAAAAGATAGTTTTAAGAAGATGGACTCAAGCAGCCTATGGGAGGTGTATAATTCAGCACATCCTCGGTACTTCGCTGGAGGTATTTCTAAGGAAGCACTTTACAGACTGCGGGCACGGCGCACACGTGCTGTTAAAACTACTGTCACTGTGACTCAACACCAGCGCCGTGGTTATCTTTGTTACACCACATAAATGGCAGAAACTGTATGAGATGGGCACAGCGGTTGACGGTGATGGTGTGACGGCAGGGGTGATGACGAAGACACGTACTGATGGAGACAGCAGTGGAGGTGACGGCGGTGACAGAGATGATACTCTGCGTGTGCACACCCTCCTGAGCCAGATTTCCTGCAGGGGATGGGCTGGGGCCAGAGCGCTTGGACACCCCTGCAAGGAAGTACGCCACCGTGTTTAGCTTACCTGGGCCAAGCTGTTTAACCTGCCTTTCCACCTCCGATGCTCCGTCAGGCGGGAGATAAAACGCCCCGGCCCCTCCTGATAAGTTGTGTAAAGATGACATAAGGAAAATCGCGGGAAGGGTGCAATACCAAACAAGCACATACGTGAGTGGCTGTTAGAAAAACTGAAAACCAGGATCGAGGAACAGAGACCTGAGTGGCAGGGACGGAGAGTGATAAAAGCATCATATGAAGCGTTCAGCGAATACGTGCCTTTCGGAGCCTGGCGTGCAACTGAGCCATAGTGCCCTTCACCTACGGGAGGGCAATCAACCCACACGTAATTGCCTTAGCGCGCCTATGTCCTCTGATACAAGTGACAACATCAAGAGGCTCGGAGAAAGGACACGGCAGTTCTTACAGCTGTCAGTTATGGCGCTAGAAGGAGCTGCCGTCCTTGTCTCTATCACTCGTGGCTCTCATGTTTAGCAGCACCAGAATCCTGTGGGGCAGGTAAAAGGATGTTAAACACATTCCTGCCTAGCATGGTGGCTCACACGAACAATTCCACAACTCCTGAGGCCAAGGCAGAAGGACTTCTATAAGTTTGAGGCCAAACAGAACTACAGAGTGTGACTTTAATAAAAAACAAACATAAAAATATAAATCACATTTGTAAGAGCCGGTCCCACCATTCCAATGGCAGGAGACGTGGGCAAGGTCTGAGAATTTGAGTTTCTAGCAAGTTCCCTTATGTGGTAAGACTAACCTTTGTTTATGATATTTTCTCACTTTTAAAATTGACACTTAATTGGGCTGGAGAGATGGCTTAGCGGTTAAGTGCTTGCCTGTGAAGCCTAAGGACCCCTGTTCAAGGCTCGGTTCCCCAGGTCCCACGTTAGCCAGATGCACAAGGGGGCGCATGTGTCTGGAGTTGGTTTGCAGAGGCTGGAAGCCCTGGCGTGCCCATTCTCTCTCTCTCCCTCTCTCCCTCTATCTGTCTTTCTCTCTGTGTCTGTCGCTCTCAAATAAATAAATTTTTAAAAAAAGTTTTAAAATTGACACTTAATATATATTTATGGGTGTTGTGTGATATTCCAATACACTGTATAATATTCAAATCAGATTAAACATGTCTATGACCTCAAACATTTAGAATTCATTTATGGTGAAAACATTTGAGAGTGTTTCTTACAGATATTTTAAATACATAGTGTGCTATCATTGCCTACATTAGCCTTCCTATGCCAGAAAACACCAGGGTTTGTATCTTTTTAAAATTTATTTATTTGCAAGCAGAGAGTGACAGAGAAAATGGGTGCACCAGGGCCTCCAGCTGTTGCAAACAAACTCCAGATACATGTGCCACTTTGTGCATGTGACTTTACATGGGTACTGAGAATTCAAACTAAGGTCATTAGGCTTTTCAGATAAGTGTCTTAACTGCTAAGCCCTATCTCTAGGCCCCACATCTTATTTCTATGTCTTATAACCTGTGAATCAACAATTCCCTTTCCTTCTTTTTCCTTCCATTCAATTAATTTTCATACATGTGTATATGGGTGTAGCCATGACCACAGTCAGAACAGTTCCATTAACCCAAAAACCTCCAATAACATCTTTTTGCCTCTCCTAGGCCCTCCTGGACACTAAGCTGTCCTCTACAGCACCTTTCTCTTTCTAGGAAAGTCCCACAAATGGCATCCTACGATGTACAGCCTTTGACCTTGTCCTCTTATGTCTTATAAATGTATCTCCATGATTCACCCAATGTGTCATCTGAATTAATAGCTCGTCCATTTTTGCTACTGAGTGCTACTCATTGCAAGGCTGGACTACAGTTGGTTTAACCATTCACCCATCTAGGAATACTGAAGCTGTTTCTAGTTTGGGGTGATAAGAAATAAGAGTTGCTATGAGCATGTATTGAGTGTGTTTGTATAAATTTGGGTTTTTCTTTTCCTGGGGTAAATATAGGAATAGTATTCCTGATCATTTGGGAGTCATGTGTTAATAAGAAAACTTACACAAACTCACCCAGAATATCTTTAAGTTCTGGCAGCTCTCCATCCTCACCACTATTTTATAATGTTGGTCCTTCTTATTTCAACTGTTTTAAAGTTGCAGTAGAGTCTCATCCTGGCTCAAATTTGCATTTCCTTAATGACTAAAGAAGCTGATGCTGGTCTTTTCCTGTTCCTACCTGCCATCCATGCACCACTGAGGGATGCATGTGTCCAAACCTTTAGCTCACTATCCAATTTGACATGTTTGCTTCCTTGCTGGTGAATTTGGAGAATGCTTTACTGTTGCCGTTACCTTCTCGTTGCTGGGACAAAACACCAGGCCAGAAGCAGCTAGCTTATAGAAGGAAAGAGTTTATTTTAGCTTCTCTCCAGGGGAAGTTTCGCCCTGGCAGGAAAAGCACGGCAGGGCAAAGGCTGGACAGCACATCTTCTTGTCACATCTGCTGGGAGGCAGCAGCAAGAATGAGCAAATGTTCATCACCCAGAGGGCTGGACTAATACGCCTCTAGATCCCAGTGGACAACCCCCCCCCAGCAAAGCTCCGCCTCCCAAAGGTTCTGCCAGCTGGGGCTTGAGAGTGAGGTCCAATCACAAACACCGGGGACTGTGATGCTTATGTCACATCCAAACCACCACATTTACATAAACGGACTGCATAAAGTCCTTTGTGATACATATGATTTTCTCCTGCTGTGTAGCTTCATTTTTTTATTCTCATAAGAGTGGATCATTGAATAATTGGCTTTATTCCTGAAGGCTCTCCATTGACCTAGTTTTCTTTTATGTATAATGCCTGAAAACTCTTTGGCACCATGCCTAAGAACTCTTTGCCTGACCTCGGGTCACCGAGATATTCTCTTATGTCTTCTTATAAACATTTTCTACTTTTTACATGCATATGTATGATTCACGTTTAGAAAATTTCCATAGAAAGTATGAAGTTTAGGGCTGGAGAGATGACTTGGTTAAGGCAGTTGCCCACTAAGCCTAAGGACCTGGGTTCAATTCTCTGGCACCCACATAAGCCAGATACACAAGGAGGTGCATGTGTCTGAAATTTGTTTACAGTGGCTAGAAGGCCTGGTGTGACCATTCTCTCTCTCTCTCCCTATCTGCCTCTCTCTCTTTCTCTAAGAAAATAAATTTTTAATTTTTTTTAAAGTATGAAGTTTAGGTTGAGGTTTGTCTTTTTCCTCAACTTGCTGTCCAACTGTTTTAGTATCATTTGTTGAAAACACTGTCCTTTGACAGACTCTCGCTATACTTCAAAAATCATGGGCTAGCAAAGACTGACGTGGCTCAGTTGGCAGAGAGCTTGCCGAGTGTGCGCAAGGCCCTGAGCTCCATCCCCAGCACTACATAAATCAAGAGTTGTGGTGCATGCCTTGCTATCTCAGCACTGAGGCAGTGGAGGCAAGAAGATCAGAAGTTCAAGGTTATCCTTGGCTCTATTGTGAGTTTGACACCAGCCTAGGCTACATGAGACGCTGTCTCAAAAAACGGAGGGGAGGGAAAGACAGGAAGCAATTGGCCATATTTGAAGGCTACCTTCCTGGTCTCTGTCTTCTGTTCCAGAGATCAGTGTGTCCATCCCTACATGAGTCTTAAAATCGCACTGAGTGATTCCTTCAAATATATTCTTCTTCAAAATTACTTTGGCAATTTTAGTAATTTCACCTTTCAAAACAAAGTTTAAATATGGGTGTGCTTATATTTATTAGATCTTGATGAAAACTGTGTCCAACCTACAGAGGAGCTTTGGGAGAAATGACATGATTATTGTGACAAGACTTCTATTCTATGAATAGGGTATGTTCTATAATTGGTCTAGATCTTTGGAGCCGACTGTTTTGCAAGATCCCCAGAACACTCCCCTGCACATAAGTTTGGAAGCAAGTCTCTAGAGTAGAAATACAATGAACTCATCTGGAAAGATTTGCAAAATATGGATACCTAAGCTCCACATGGACCTACTTACTAAGTCTCTCCCAGATCAATCTCTGAAGATAGGCTGGGTACTGGAATGGTTTTCTAAGTTATCCAGGTGATATCTGATAGACAGCTATGGGCCTCCAACTCTAGATCCAGAGCAGAGCTGATGAGAATCTAGGCCTCATCCCTTGTTCATTAAACCACTCTGATCGATGCTGTGAGTTCATTGCTTCTTAGTGCTACATGCACATAGGAATCCAGAGTACAGAGGCTGCCTTACTGAGAATTTTCAAAGAGAAATTCTGATGGGTAGGTTTAGCAAACTGTCTCTGAGGCCCAACACATCTCCTATACTTTGAGGATTGCCTCTCCTGGCTTGACTTAGTAACACTGGAAACCCATTTTCTGGCTGTCCCCTGTCTCCCTGGAAGGCTCTCTGGAAATCAAGGGCAGCCAGAGCACAGCAGACAGAGAACATGTGTGCACATGAGAAACATTAAATTTCCTAAGTCCAATCTAAAGGATCTGTGACCCAAAATATCTGCTTCATACCAAGAAAACATCTTCCTTCTCATTTCCATTTCCTTCACCTTGCTGAGTCAAAGAAACAGCTGCAGATTTAAAAAGAAATCCCTTATCTAATCTCTAACGGAAATCAAAATTTTCCTTGTCTTTTCTCTGTGGCCCCTTGGAAATGTTAAATGCATGTCTCCACCACAGCAAGGTGGGACATAACATTTCTGCCCCCAAAATATGAACCAGTTGAATGCCGTCTGAAGATAGCTCCATTTCTGTTATCTTTTAATGGATTCTGAGGGAAGAGTTGCTGATATAGATAACATAGATATAAAACTTAATACTTCTCCATTGGATGTTCACCAATCCCAGAAGGCTAAAAATAGACTTAGCTGCATCAATAATACTTCTCTTGGAAGCTGCAGTCCTCTGGGGGTGTTGCAAACATTCAGAGAGGGGATAAAGGCCAGCAGAAAGGAAAACCACAGAAGCTGCAGCCGAGGCCTCCAGTCCTGGGCCTCAGTGGCAGCCAGGAGGGATGCGGGGTTTCAGACATTCATGGATCTGCTTCCTTCACAGAGTTCTTCCACACAGGATATTAACAACAACAAAAAGCCTTTCCTACAGGGCTGCCAAGTTCATTCTTACACCACTGCTGCCTATCTGGGGCCGATGCCTGTGACTCCTAGCTCTGTGACGTTGAAGCTCAACACTCAAAGACCTTAAGAATCCTAAAATCCCAATATGGAACTATCTCAGTGGCAGAGCCGTAGCATGCTGAGCTGGGACTGGGAGGCCCTGTGGTTTCCTGCTGTTTCTTCTGTGGGAAGGAGGTGGTGACCATTCATGGTCCTATCACAGGTTAGACATGGGGCAAGGGGTGGACACAGCACTGACCAGTGCAGCAGTGGGTTCGAGAGGAAAGCCTGTGACCTAAAGAATCTGGTTCTAATCCCAGCTTTGCTCTATGATCTTGACCTTGGGAAAATGTAGTCACAGTATTGTCCAGTTCACGGAGCAGTTCGGAGAAATGGCTGAAAATATTCACAAAGCCCTGCACTCAGTGGCCACAGCAATCAGCATCTCCGTGACTCTGGCAGCCCGGATCTCCCTGCCCCCACTCTCAAGCCCTTGTTACAATCCTGCCTGTGAAGTCCCGAAGCCATTCAAACATGGACGTGTGGGTTAAGGCTCAAAACCAAACCCCCCTCCCCCCCCCCCCGCCGGCCTCAGTTCCTCACAAGTTCAGGCTGCACTGCCCAGGCTTCGCTGCAGACAGCAAGTGAAAGAAGCTGGCTCCAACCTGTGCACCCTGATCCAGACACCTTGGCTCCCTTGCCTTTGTTTTCCCTCCTGTTTGTTCTGGCCTAAGGGTTCTTGGCCAGGGTGAGCTGTGCTCAGTATGATATGTGACCCCTGGCCACAACGGCACATGGCCTGGAACCAGGTGTTCCTGGCTCCTTGCTCCATTCTCCAGGGCATGTAGTCTCCCTGCCACCTGCTCCATAACACCATCTATAAGGACCTTCAGTGACAATACCAGTTATAAGGAAGTCAGCCTCCTGGGCACCCTTTGATCAGAGATCTATTTCTTTCTTTCCTTCCGTGTATATATGGCGTGTATATGTGGGGGGGAGACTACATGGAAGGGGCGCATGTCTGTGTTGGTGAGTGTGCAGGAACATGGGTGTGCACATCAAGGGCAGAGTGTGGGTGTCTTCCTAAATCTTTCTCCTCTTGGTTTTACAGAGACAGGGTCTCTCAACTTGAGCCCCAGACTCACTGGTCCAGATAGTCCATCTTTCCAGCTTGCCTATGGATCCCCGTCTCTGCCTGCTTCCAGGACACTGGGACTACAGATAACTGTCACACCCACCCACACGTACACGGGAGCTGGAGGCACAGACTCTTCCAGGACAAGCACTTTACCAATCAAGCTACTCCCAGGCCTCTGAAGTTCTACTTCTTGACCCATACGGTGATTTGGGTTTTGCATGTAAAAACTAAGGAGATGTCATTAAAATGCTCATTTCTGGAAGAAAAACAAGCTCACCAACTGGCCAAATGGTCAGTTGGGCAAGCCTCCAAGGCAGTCACTCCCTCGGCTGGGGACACCTTCCCCTGCTGGTTAGCCACCACCAGGCACCTCACTGCGTGGCATTCCTGTCCCCTGCAGGCACCAGGTCTCCCCTCATAGCAAGAACACCTCAGTTCCTCAGTGAGACTCCTACGTGCTTCACCTCCCAGCCACTGCACTCGTTCAAACTCTTCACCCTGGAGCCCTGGCAAACCTCCCAACGTCCAGACTCTGTTGGTAGCCAGGGCCCTGTCTAGAACCCCTCCCTGCCCATTTGTCCACCAGACCCTTTCAGGAGTATCTCCTCTCCACAAATACCTCTCCTGCCCACAATGCTTTGAGCTATTGAAGTACCAGAGCCATTCAAATATGGACGTGTGGGTTAAGGCTCAAAGCCCCCAAGTTCCTCACAAGTTCAGGTTGCACTGCCCAGGCAAACAGTGAGGGAAGGAAGCTGGACCTGATCTGTGTACCCTGGTCCAGACACCTTGGCTCTCTTGCCTCCCCCCCCCCCCACCCGCCCTTCTATTTGTTCTGTCTGGCCTTGGAGTTCTTGGCCAGGGTGAGCTCTGCTCAGTATGATATGTGACCCCTGGCCACAACAGCGTACAGCCCTGCCCTACCCAGCTCTCCTGTGAGTGGGCTCTATCTCCCAGCTAAACTCTCTACCTCCTGAGGACACCCTCAAGTTCTCACACTCGTTTGTCTGCCTAAAGAACAAGTAAAATGCTTGTCACACAGAAGGTTCTGGGTGAAAATGAACTGCTTGGCCAGGCATTACCAAGGCCACCGTCACTCAGAAAAGGGCTGGAATCTCTCCTGCCTTCTACTCCACCTCCCTCCCCTCCTCAGTGAAAAAAAGTTCCCCATCTCAGGGGTCTATTCCAGAAGGACCAGGCCTTTGCTTCCTGCCATCTCCTGTAGTCCCTACAAGCACCCAGGGCCAAAGCACAGCTGGCATGTGACGGAAGCTCAACATTCACATGCTGCGTGGAAAGCATCTCACTTTTCACCCCACACAGGCAGTCTGCTAAGCCCAACCCACCCTTCCTGTTCACCAAACGCACCTACAGTCTTTGAAGCCTCAGGTTAATCTTGATTGTTTTCCCCTCTCTCCTCTCTTCTGTGCCCTTCCATCCTTTTGCTTTTACCTGGCCCTGTTAATGTCAGATGGCCATGCAGTCCTATGTCCAAGTTGGTTCCCCACACACACACTCACACAGCCTTGGAGAATAGGACTAAGACTATGTGACCTTCTTCCCATCGTCCTGGACAGTTCCAAGTCACAGATAAGCAGGACCAGCAGGATGGGGAAGGTATAGGGGGCGTGGGCGAATGTCACAATCCTCAGGGTCCTGGTGAGGAAGTGGAAGCCAGGTCACAGGCTGGCTCACTGGGGAAAAGCAGAAGGTGGAAGGGCAAGGAGCAGCTCCTGTTGATAGAACTAACGTGAGGAACTAACTTCTGCCAGCAGTTTAAGGCCAGGGCAGGCCAGGCAGCATGTCCCATCAATGTCATCTGTGAAGCACTGTTCACCATCCCATCCAGGGAACCCTTCGTGACCAAGAGAAAGTACCTTGGACCTGCTAGGCATTGTCAAAGTCTACCTTTCCATCCCCACTAGCTCCCCCAGTTACGAGGGTTCCATCTGACTTGTCCATGCTACATTTGCCGAGTCATATTTCCAATGCATTGAAAACTTCTCCACGTTCACTCTGCCATCAATTCTGAGGGTGTAGGCATGTCCCTTCCTCCCCTGCTGTGAAGACACTTTCCTGGTGGGTAACAGGAGGAACAACATTTAGATTGGCAACTAAGAGCCCCTCATTCCTCACTCCTCTACCTATGTTTCTTTTTATCTGTCTTTTAACTGGTATCGTCATCCGTGATTCCAGCCATCCCACTACCACAAAACAAGATCATTCCCAACTTCCTTTGAAATGCATCTTATAGACTAATATGGCATTTAGAGAAGTGTCTGCTTCCAGCTGGTGGCCCAGAATGCCTTTATGGAAGAGATGCCTTTTTTGAGCTTGCCCTTGTCAGCTCAAGAAGGACTATTTAGAAATGAGTCAACAGACATTCTCAGAAGAAGACCTGCAAGGGAGGAGGGAAACACTGCCAATGAGGGAGGCCTCTGAGAGGGCCTGGGAAGGTGGACGATGACTTTGGGTTAGAGAAGCTTCTCATTTTCATATGGCAGTGATCACGGGGATGACATGAAAGTCACCACAGTGCTGAGAAGAAGTGACAGTGGAGTGCTCATCAATGAGACATCTCTATCACATCCTTCCAAGCTCAGGGTCCATAGCAGACAAGGTGGCAGAAAGAACCTAAGAGCCAAAGAAAGGGTAGGAATGCTTACAATGCAATCTTCCAGATACACAATGGCCTTGATACTCATGACCTCACAGTGCCTGACACTACATACACAAGACCTTCATATTAGGAGGAAAAGATCATGACTCAAAAACAAAAGAGAAGCTGATTGGAAGGGAGAGGGGATTCAATGGAGGGTGGATTTGGGGGGGGGGAGGAATGGAAGTGGAAGGAGAAAATTATCATGGTTTTACTGTCTACACTTATGGAAGCTGTCAATTTAAAAAGGAGTTTTAAAATGGAAAGAGAAGCTAAGTGGTCTTGGTAGCTAAGGAAGATTCCTAAGTTTCATGATCTGCCTTCTTCTCCAGAGTCACTCTGATCTCGAGAACCTTGTAAGGTGCAACACAGCAGAGGCCAGCCCTCCCCCAGGCACCCTGCACACCGAGGCCCTCCGTTCCTAAGAGACAGATCTGCCAACAAGCACCGAGGCACTCTACTCCAGCCCCAGCCTCCCTTTCCCAGCCCTTGGCCCTCAGCTAACTTAAGCTGGCCTTTTAAAAAAAAAAAACATCAGTTGTTATTACAAGATGCTACATCAAAGGACTCCCAAGACCCAAATATTTAACAACCAGAACACTCCCTCCATCCATCAGCTTGGTAATTCTAGCCACCAAAAAATAAAATAAAATAAAATAAAAAGCTACTGCCGTTTCATTTCGGAGCTGCTCAGGTCTTATAAACATGCAAGGGCCATTTTTAGCTCACAACCCACTTCACTCTAAACATTTACACACTTCTCTCGCTCTCAACACATCCTTGACCATGTGATTAAGTGCCGGGTTACAGGGACTGGATGGAAGCAAGGCTTTGGGTTCAAAGCCATCTTTGGGTGTTCCCCAAACCTGCCCTCACATAGCCTAACTGCCCGTATCCCGCTCAGTCACTCCAAGGATGACTGACATCCGGACTCCTGGTCTACAGCAGATGTCCTCCTGTTGGGTCTATGAGTCGGTGGGGGAACACAGAACCCCTCCCCCCACACACAAAGGTACAGGCATGAGGCCATTTTATGACTAAGTTTCATAGGAAGCTGCCAGGAGTACCCATGACCACTAGAGCCTTGTGGGTGCCAGTGAATCTCAGCACAAGGAAATGCCTACACTTGACTTCCTGAACTACCAGCACAGGAACCTTATATGCATGAAACAGCCCTGTCCTCGGGGAAGAATCAAGTCTTACAGGACTGGCGGACCTTACACAACGTCGCTATCAGACAGAACTGTGGCCAACAGAAATGCCAAAGAAAAGTCAAGAAAAAGAAGAAATAAGCCAGGTGGGCTGAGGAAGTGGCCAGAGCTTGGTGGAGGATGAGTAGGTTTTCGCATCACAGGCAGGGACAGCTGAGCCAGGGAACAGAGGTGACACTCCAGACAGCCAAGGGTGGGAAGGGGAGGCTACGGGACTGTGAGGGTCACACCAGTGCTGCTGGCTGAAAGATTCTCCATGCAGGAGAACACCGCCCTCAGAGAGGAGCCTGGCTCACAAACCCCTGCGTCACACTTCCAGGCCGTGTGACCGCTGCACATAGCTGAACTGGGAAGAGCCTCTCTTGGTTCCTCAACAGACTCAGGGTGTCAAGGTGACGCACAAGGTGACTATGGAACCAACACCTGCCTGGGGCTGCTGAGCCGCCACCCTGTGGAGACCTGCGTGAGGCTCAGGGGTGCTGGGGTTGGAGCCACAGCTCTGTAGGGGGGGGACCTTGTGCAGCGCGTCACTGGCAGAAGCCTGGTATAGACTAAGACCCCTCCCTGCAAGGAAGGTGGCTGACTCATGGGAGGGCTGTGGGCAACCTGCTCAGGTTCAGCTGCAAAGAGCGGCCTAGCCAAGGTCACGTCCTTTGGGGCAGTCCCTCTCCTAGTTGGTTGAGGTGAAGGAATAAAGGCCAGTGTCACTCTATCTGGAACGCTGGCACCCCTCTGAGGTCCAGTAACTGCATCAAATCTCAACCTCTGCACTCCTTATCCTCACCACCACCCCCAGGGGTGGTCCTTGGAACTCCCTCCTGAACATCCTTGTACTCAGCTCCAACTCAGAGACTGTCTCCCGAGACTTATCCGCCACACATCTGGGCAGTGTTTGTTGACTAAGTGCCCAAAACAAAAGCCCTTCCTGTTGATTCTGGACACTCAGGTCAGCAGTGGTCTTGGGCTTCTGCTGCAAGGTGCTCTTACTGCTGCCACGGCTGAGACGAGGCTAAACAAACAGGCACGGGGTGACACTGTAGCCTGAGGGCACCCCAGAAACTCAGTTGCCAATTGTCTTCATCCAGGGACTGGGAAATTCCAAGTGGGGGTCAGGCCCTACAGACCTTCTCTATTAAACTAGCCTCACTGGGCTGGAGAGATGGCTTAGTAGTTAAGACTCTTGCCTGTGAAGCCTAAGGGCCCAGGTTCAATTCCCCAGAACTCATGTAAGCCAGATGCACATGGTGGCACATGCATCTGGAGTTCATATGTAATGGCTAGAGGTCCTGGCATGCCCAGTCTCTCTCTCTCTCTCTCTCTCTCTCTGTCTCTCTCCCTCCCTCCCTCTCTCCCTCTCCCTCTTTCTCATCTCTCATAAATAAATAAATAATCCTTAAACTAGCCGTATCATCTCCCTGCATGGACAGGAGAGTCAGCCCTGGGCAGGCAATGAATGCAGGCACAAATCCTACCTTTTGGGAACTCGGCAACAGGACAGGGCTATATTTACTTACTCTATCTCGGGAGTCCATGGTAGCCAAATGCTTATCTGAAACAGTCTCTCTGGTAACCCTGTGGAAAGTCATCTAGGGAGAGAAGGTGGACCCTACCTAAATCAGAAGAGCCAGAACTATGTTTTCCTCCACAAGGAGAGAGCTGGAGAGAAGCAAAAACGGGATCTCAGTGGGTCTGCCCACAGCATATTCCAGAACAGCCCCCCCCTCTCTACTCACGCTGTGCCCCAACGTGCTGACCTCAGCAGTCACCGCTCAGCTTCCCCTGACCTCTGTCCACCTAGGAGGCGACACGAAGGAGGTCGCGGACAAAGAACGGCTGGAACCTCCTCCCAGAGGAGAGAGTCGGGACGGTCCAGAAGGGAAGCAGTAGCGTGGATAGACTACTCTCTCCAAGGTGGTGGAAATGACCTTCTCTTCACATGGGATGGGCGTTTAGACAAGGCTGGCAAGGTGGCATGGCATGGTGGCTGAGGAAATTGCTCCACTAGGACCTGTGGAGTCTCACACAATTCCTGCCCGCAGGGCCCGCAGGGCCCTGCGGGCAGGAGGGCAGTGCCCCTTTATCCAAAGCAGCTTGGTTCCATCAATTTGCACAGAACTGGGGGCACTGCAGAGTGGGCAATCCATGGCTTCAGGAGGCATCTCTTGCTGGAGAGCTGCGGCCATGGAGTCAAACATGGAGCTACAGGGCAAATCTCAGAAGGTCTCTCAGCCATTCTGATCATGGAGTCCCTGTGGCATTTGACAGCAACTGTGGCAGTGCCTCGCTCCTCATGGGGGTTGGGGTGAATGTGAGACAAGGTGAGGTCCTCGCAGTTCCTCATTCCTTGCCGGGCTCCTGATCGGTGCACAAGAAACGTGAGCCATTTCTTTAAACAAACCATATGCCCTTCAGCATCCAAGAGATGAGCTTGCACCCAGGACATGCAAAAGCACGGGGCCGTTCAGCATCCAAATCTCTTAACTCCTGAGAAATCGGTCAATTCTAAAAACGTTCTCTGGACTCATCCACGTGCAGCAGCCCAGGGTATCCTGGAGGGAGTGGGCATGAAAGGAAAGCCCACTGCCTGGCTCTAGCCAGGATCACGTGAACAGCGTGCATGTGGCTTTCCTGGACACCAAGCACTGGGGCCTTCTTGGGGCCCCATTACCACAGGTGCAAGCCTTTGGGGTGTTCAGATGCCAACTCTGACAGATGAGATTGAGCTCCTTAATGAGTGTGGATTTCTATGTGCAAACAGAAGCACCATTGTCATCATCAACGGCCCCTCACCTACAGCTACTGCTGGGCAGGAAGGATGCAATCTCAGGACAAAGTCGCCACTCACTGAGAGACTGTTTATGCCATGCTTTAAAAGGCAACTCTTCGCCACATCCTCTGATTCAAATTAAAAGTCTCATTGCATGGCCCCTACGTGTGCATTCATTTTTATTGTTCAATTACAAACACCAAGATGAGATGCTCTGACACCCTTGGTAATTGTCTGGTTTCTAATCGGAAGTTTCTGGTTCACAGTGTGAGCACATGTTTTATTTGGTGTCTGGGGAACAGCAAGGCTTTCCCTGATGTGGTAGAAAAGAGTGTGTGTGTAATGATTTCTCTGGTAAACTGATAGATTACCAAGGAAGGGGATACACCCAATATCATCTCCCACCCACACCCACATTGCACCATGGCCCAGTGAGCAGTCAGGATATTTTTCTAACATCTAAGTTTAAAAGGCCTCTTTGTTATCATATTCAAAAGACAGGAAAATAATTAAGATGTCAACTGTTTACAGCAAAAACATTATCATTCCCCTCTACCCAATAAGCAAGAACTTACTTGATTTTTTTTTGGTATGGGCATCTAATAAATACTAAGAGATACAGAGAAAAAAGGGGCAAGAAAGGGGAAGGAAGGTAAAGAAAGGAAAGGAATCAGATTTGGTGGCACAAGCCTGTAGCCACAGCCCTTGGGAGGTGGAGTCAGGGAGAGAAGTCCAAGGCCAGCTTTAAATACACAGCAAGGATAAGGCCCACTTGGGCTACATGAGCCTGATTCAAAAATGAAAGGAGAAAGGGAGGGAGGAAAGGAAGGAAAGAAGGATGGAGGGAGAGAGAGAAGAAGGGAAAAAGGGAATGAGGGAAGAAGGAGGGAGGAAAGAAGGGAGAAAGGGAGGTGAGGAGGGAGAGAGGACTACATAAACTTGTTAAAAAAAAAAAAAAAAGAAGCCAAGGAAACTGAGGACGCCATCTGAATCCACTGTAATGAGAAAAATGAGACACAGTAGGCAGAATGAAAACAAAAACAGCACCAAAATGAGAAGCACGTCAACACTGTCCTGCAGGAAACTCAGACTCTGCAAGCTTATCAATGAAAACTGTAGTTCAGACTTAACTACTGGAGTCAAGAGCAGGTCACTATGGCTAAGGGCCTCCTT
The DNA here is from genome assembly GCF_020740685.1 of Jaculus jaculus. NCBI lineage: Eukaryota > Metazoa > Chordata > Mammalia > Rodentia > Dipodidae > Jaculus > Jaculus jaculus. Next base: position 18,157,864 of record NC_059119.1, read on the forward strand.
CACGAGAGCAAGTCACGTGGAGACCACGTGCAGCTCATGGCTGACAGTCAGCTAACCCCCTGCCCCAGAATGTCACGGTGGGTCCTTTTTCAGTGTTGCAATATTCAGCATTTCCACCGCTGTGGCAAGTTGGCTAGCCTCCCCTGCTAGCTGCCTCACCTGTAGGCACCACCAAATGGAGAGGAGGAGTGGAGTCGCTTCCCCCAGTGAGGCTGTAATGGCACAAAGTGCAGCACAGAGAGAGCGCTGGGCATCGTGTGTGACACCACAATACCGTGATCATTTGTCATCAGCTCACACAGTTGCCCTTGGAGAACAAGAAAGATTACACATATGTAAATGATCACGTGAAATATTTAGGGCATGCCATGTCATCATCTGACATTTTAAAAAAATTAAATTTTATTTATTTATTCAAGAGAGAGACAGAATGGGCATGCAAAGGCCTCCAGCCACTGTAAATGGACTCCAGATGTGTGTACCACCTTGTGCATCTAGCTTACATGGGCCCTGGGGAATCAAACCTGGGTCCTTTGGCTTTTCAGGCAAGTGCCTTAACTGCTGAATTGACCGTCTTTCTCAATCACTCTCCATTCTATTTACTGAGGCAGGGTCTCTCCCTTGAACCCAGAGATCATCTACTCAGCTAACCAACTTGCCCTGGAGAAGGCATGAATTGCCCCTCTTTTTAAGTGATATTGTCACAAAGAAATGATAACTACTTGAGAGAATAGATGTCTGATTTAATCATTCCACATTGTGCGTGCGTGTGTGTGTGTGTGTGTGTGTGTGTGTGTGTGTGTGTGTGCGTGCGCTAAAACATCACATTAAAAGTTGGGCACAGTGGCACATGTTTGTAATACCAATGCTGGGGAGGAGGCAGAGGTCGGTGGATCTCAGAGGCTTGCTGGAAAGTGACCTAATTAGTGAGCTCCAGACTGTTAAAAAAAAAAGGTACACAGTGATCCAGGCATGGTGGCACACACCTTTTGTACAGCACTCACTCATGAGGGTGAGGTAGAAAGATGGCTGTGAATTCAAGGCCAGCCTGGGCTGGAGTGAGAAAATGCCTTTAAAAAATTTTTTTGAAGAAAGGTCGACAGTGCCTGAGGAAGGACACTTGAGGTTGTTCTCTGGCCATCGCATATACAGGCACACACACTTGAATTCACACATAAAATCCCATTGTTTTCTGCCCCATCAAATGCATCCAGCTATTATGTGTCATTAAAATTATGCAGTTACTTGGGATACCGAGGCAGGAGGATCCTGGTGCCCAGAAGCTCAAGGCCAACCTAGGGAAGATAGTGAGACCGTGGGGATGGCAACTGGGCGTCCACAAGAATTAATAAAATAAGCCAGCCACATCCCACACCCAGCCCGGGCCCTGGCAGGCAGCAGGAGTGGGTGAAATGCCACGGGCACCGTGCTGCCTGCCCGCACAGCTGGGCTTCTGCATCTTACCAGCTACACCTGCCGTAGCCTCCCCCAGCTCCCTCGTATGAACGATGCCTTTGGTTCTGAAGGATCCATCCACCCTGCCTGCTTTGTATGTTACGCAGCCTGTGGACATAGTGAAATGAAAGAATTTCTACCTCAAAAGAGAAAGCACGAAGCCCCAGGCTTTAGGACCTCTTTCTTAGAAAGTCAGAATTGCCAGCTTGGCCCTCGGCAACTCTGTGCTGAACTGGGCTGAGAGCTTCATCTGAGGTGAAAATGGCTTTTTCTGTCTTCTCAGGGATCTCAGAATCAGGCAACCAAAGGAGGGCAGATCTAGAAGATTCATCCTTCATTCTAGAACCTACTAAATTCCCAAAGTGAGGTACAAACAGGAGACTGAGCCAGGCAGGGTGTCTCTCCACCCTCAGAAAAAGAACCTTGTGTATGGAACTATTTTGGATGCTAGTGAAAGTCAGGGGAAATAGATGACAAGGAAAATAAATAAGCAATGTCTATGATCTATAAAGGAATTTGTAAGAAAAAGAAAAACATGGGCGATTGGTGACAGGAGTAACTCTAAATAGGAGGCAATTCACTCAAACAATTGAAAGCTTTGAAAACTCCTTCCAAAGTATCACACTTGACAGGACTTTTCTGTCAGGTGGGGCCATGTTGAATGCTACTCCAAGATTCTCTGCAAAGCAAGGTGGAGCTACAGGTGTCTCTGTGGCACCTGCTAGCACTGAAATTCTACTTCTCTCCACAACAGGCAGCAATTTGAATTAGCATGAGAGTTTGTTGAGAGATCTAGTGATGACATAAACTCCCTCCCCTTGGGCTACAAAGACTGCTTAGTGGTTATAGCACTTGCCTGCAAAGCCTAAGGACCGAGTTTCGATTCCACATGTAAAGCAAGATACACAAAGTGGCTCATGCGTATGCAATTTATTTGCTATGGCTTGAGGCCCTGGAGTGCCCATTCTCTGTCTTTCTCTGTCTCTCTCTGTCTCTCTCTCTCTCTCTCTCTCTCTCTCTCCCCTTGCAAAAACATAAATTTAAAAAGACTCTAAACAAAAAATGTACTTCAGGGAGTTCCCAACAACCCATCTGTGTGTACCCACAGGCCAAAATAACTCTGAGGAGGCAATCACAAATTCATCTCAACTGTCGACTTTGAAACAACTTTAAACCAAGACTCTCCGTCCCCTCAGTGCCTCGAAACCCTCTTCTGATAGGCATGACTCCCTAGAAATGTCTCCACGTGCCACTGAAGGCAATAATCTGGGCAACTTGGCCTCAGATGTCCCCTGTCCAGGAGCCCAGCAGATACCAAGTCCAGGTAACCCACACTTCTCCTGAAGTGGCACCCAGCAGAGGGGTGTGTCTTCACAGACCATTTGTCCCTTCTCTCTTCTCTTCTACCATGCTGCTACAAGGCTTGGGAGTGAGAAGCAAGCCCATCATCTAGGAAATGAGCCTGGATTGTCCCAAGCTCCTCAGCTACGTCTGGTCAAAAGCTGATTCCTCTATAGCAGTCAGCCCTCTGCCTGGCACACGAGTTTTGCTATGCAGGCTAGGGAGGGGGCAGAAGACGCTAAGAACAACTAACTGTTGGTCCCCCAGTAGTCCCTGATGATAGCTGGTTTCTGTTGTGTTCTTCTTTTATTTATTTATTTTTTTACTTTATTTTCATTTATTTATTTTCGAGAGAGAGGCAGTGAGAGGGAGAGAGAGCATGGGCGCACGGGGGCCTCCAGCCACTGCAAAGGAACTCCAGACGCATGCGCCCCCTAGTGCATCTGGTTTACATGAGTCCCGAGGAAACGAACCAAGGTCCCTTGGCTTTGCAAGCAAACCTTTAAACATTAAGCCAACTCTCCAGCCCGATTTCTGTTGTGTTGTTAGTGTGTGCTGGATGAGTACATTATCCTAAGTGTGTCACAGATATTAGCTAGAATGGATTAACAGCTCTAGGGAGTGCATGTGTTGGTTATCTCCATTTTACAGGTGAAGCAGTTGAGACCGAGGAAAGCCGACTGTGTAAGTGAGAGACTGAGAGACATTAGCCAGGACCTTGTGTTTAACTATCAATCCTACAAACCAGTGCCCTCCACAAAAAAAAGTAAGATAAGCCTTGTATAAAGTCATTTAATTTCAAATTTCCTACAAGGCACTTATTTTTACATTTAACTGATTTACTTACAGCTGTGGTCAGATGTAAGGACACACGATGTTATGGATAAATAGGAAGTTTATCATAGTGTTTTCACAGAGGTTTACACATATTAACTTCCTTGTGTGTTTTCCTATCAGGCCACACTGTGATCCATCTCTCTGACAGCCCCGACCTTCCCTTTCTTGTTCTGAAACCCCTCATTCTGTTCTGGGGGGGAGGGGGGCGGTAACTCCAGGAAAGAAGGCTGGGCCCTTTCCTAAGCAAGCCTAAGTAAGCAGTCAGAGGAAGCCATGGCGTTCCCATTCCTTTGCCAGCAACTGGCTTAGGACCGAGCAGGTGACTCAGCTCTGGCCCATGAGCTAAATGTGGAGGTGTGTTGGGGGCTTCTGGGAATGTGGTCCAGGCTTCTAAAAGTGGGGCCTGAGGAGGTGGTTCCTTTCATATATATATATCTTTTCTTTTTTCCATTGAGGTAAAATGCTCATGACAAAATTCATCGTTTTGGGGCTAGAGAGATGGCTTAGCAGTTAAGGCGCTTGCAGGCAAAGCTAAAGGACCTAGGTTCGATTCCCGAGTACCCATATAAAGCTGGATGCACAAGGTAAAGCATGAATCTGGAGTTTGTCTGCAGTAGCTAGAGGCCCTGGTGCACCGATTTTCTTTCTCTCTGTGTCTTTCTCTCTCTCTCTCAAATAAACAAATATTTTTAAATAATATTTAAATTTTATGCGTACATGGTGTGTGTGTGTGTGGGTGTGTGTGTGTGTGTGTGTGTGTGTGTGTAAGATCAGCGCTGGCATTGAGTGTCTTCCCCAATTGCTTTTCCACATTATTTATATATTTCTTCATTCACGGATTTACTTATTTATGCATTGTGTGCAGAGGTCAGAGGACAACTTTCTGGCAGAGTATATCGTCGCTTACCTTTCTATCCATGAGCTTCCAGGAAATCTTCCTGTCTTTCCCTTTCCACTATAGTGGGATTCCAGAAGCCCATCCCAGCTTCTGGCTTTTACGTGGGTTCTAGGAATTGGGAACTCGGATACTCACACTTGCTCAGCCACCCTTGATGTGCCAACCCATCTCGCCAGCCCTGCCTTGTATTTTGAGACAATCTCTCACTGAACCCTGGCCTGAGCAACTTAGCCAGACTAACTAGGCAGCAAGTGTGTGGAGGGTCCTCCTGTGTCCTCCTCCCAGCCCTGGTGAGGCAGACAGGCATGGGAGACAGTTCAGCCACCTGGGACGCTGCTTGGCTTGAGCAGTAAACACACCCTGCCACGCAATGCGACCAGGGGCCTGTTGGGACGTGGGGACCCACCTGCCTGCGCTGCACTTCTCTCTGCGTCCACACAATGAGCCGGATTCCTACTCCTCCAAGTATCATTCCCCGTGATGAATGCCCACTCAAATACAATCTTACAGCGGGACCCAGATGCGCAACGGTAGCGTGTTTGGCTCCAGATATAATCTCACATGGATCGGAATCAGAATAGCAGGGGCCGTCCGACTTGCGGCAGTCTGGGAAGTACGCACAACTGGTACGCTGACCTCTGAGCAAACTTGTATGAAGAAAACCATACTTAACTATCTTCTTCCTGTCTGTAACTGGGCATGCTAAGTATCATGGGAAGAAACATGCGGAATAGAGACAATGCTATATAACCCAAAGTTGCCAATCAAACCAAAGGACCACTCCAGTTAGGCCACTAACAGCTCATCCGTCCTCCCCTAAAAGTCCTACAAAGAGAAGCCGCAGACCGCTTCCGGGGCCCCCAGTGCTCTCCACTCGCGTGGCTGGCTTCCCTTGGGGCAGTGATTCAAACCTCTCCTACTGTTTGCTCTTAATAAAGTTTCTTGCTGTTTCCCTACTTACGCATAATGCTCTCACACCCAGAACCTGGCGGCATCACGCTGGGCTCGCAGGAACGTGCCACCACGCCGGCTTTTGTGTGGGTTCTGGGGATTAGAACTCATGTCCTTATGCTCGTTCAGCAACCATTTGACCACTGAGCCATCTGCCCAGCCACAACACTCATCACTTCAATCATACAGTGGTCCAAAGAGGCCTAGTTTTTAACAAGTAAAATTAATTGTAAAAACTGCAGTTTATTTGACTTATTGATCTAAAACATGATTATTTTAAGACGGAATCTATAGGAAAAAAAATTAGAAATGAGCCATTCTGCAGTCATACTAAATTTCCCACCTCCCATGCATCTTGATTCAGACTGTTATTTCTCAGATGCTTGGTGACTTCTTGGGGAGGGGGGTTCAGCCCAAGTCTAGGGGATCTGAGCTCTCGTTTTTTTTTTTTTTTTTATCAGCCAGCTCACAGAGACCCCCAGAGGACGGTAACAAACACGTGACTGTGAGGGTCTGCGCATCAGCATCAGCTCTCTGGATGGCTTGTGGCTCACTGGACCGGGTCCCGCTCCAAAAGACCGGGCTCAGCATCTCCAGCCCCCACCAAGGTCACCGTCATCAGGCAACAGACACAAGCCAGGTCCTGGAGGAGAAGATTCTCTAACGGAGCAGCTCTTGTTCCTCCTCCCTCACCAGCTGGGGGTCTATCTCCAAACTGAGAATGACCTCAGAGGTGGAGGTGAAAATAGTGCCTACGTAGCCACGGGGGGCACTGGCAGGTTGAGCCGATAATCAACAAACACACACACACACCTACGTAGAAAGAGAGGCATGTATGCGGGGTTGAGGCAAGCGGTTTCCATGGAAACCAGTCGGCCTCACTTCAGACTTTCTTCCTGGGGCTTTGATCATTCTGTGGCTGATGAAGTCCAATGGAGGGGACATTGTACCTGTCCCTATGGAAACCTCCCAAATGGCTCCATTATGATAAAAGTACATCAAAGAGGGAACAGTTACATAGCTTTTCCATACACAGTCACATCCACGTTTTATCCTGGGCATGACTCACAGGAACGAGGATAAAGCCACCCTTGCCACAGAGAACTGTCCAGAGGACATCAAGGTACGGCAGCAGGGAGAGGCACCGGCTACGGCAACAGAAGGGAGGTCGTTCCCAAAGGGGAAGCTATGAAGCCACCTCCCGTGAGCTCCATAAAACATGACCCCACTGGAGAAGTGGCTATGGCTTCAAGGTTTTGGTAATCACTGACCTGCACAAAACCCGTTCTCTATGCAAGTCCCCGGTTTGACTGCTTCCCAAAGCCTGTGGAAGCTTCTCAACTCACTTGTTTCTATTGTCAGTTTCTGTGTGTGTGCGTGTATGTATGTGCACATGTGAGTGATGTGTGTGTATAGGCACGTACATGCGGGGGTGGGTGTTTGGAGGTCAGAGGATGACCTCAGCATAATTCTCCTTTTCCCACCTTCTTATGAGATGGGATCTCTCTGTCCAGAGCTGCCTATGAGCTCCTGGATCCTCGGGGCTCTGCTTCACATGGCCACGGGTACCCAGAGATTAGACTCGTCTCACATTTTGGGTCCAGCTTTTACATGGGTGCTAAGAATGATCAAAATCGGGTCAGCAGGCTTGCAAGTAGTGCCTGTAACCATGCAGCCATTTCTCTAGTCCCTCATTTTTTAAAAATTTATTTGCAAGGAGAGAGAATGAATGAATATGGCCGCACCAGAAGCCCCAGCCACTGCAAACAAATTCCAAACGCACGCACCACTTTGTGACCTGGCTTTCCGAGAGTACTGGGGAATCTAACACAGGTGGTCAGGCTTTGCAGGTACGTCCCTTAATGGCTAAGTTGTCTCTCTGGCCCCCGATTCATTTCTTGTTAATCAGCACCCCTGTCTTACTTGGGGATTGACCCCAGGAAAAGCTAGGCAAGCACTGTACCACTGGCCATCTTTTACTTTTTTTTTTAAGTGTACATATGCGCACGCATGTGTGTGTGCACATGGGTAGAGACCAAAACACAACCTCAGAACACTGCCCACCTCCTTTCACACAGCATTTCTCGTCAGCCTGGGACTCACTAGTTAGGCCAGACTAGCTGGCCAGTGAGCCCCGTGGAACCTCCTGTCTCTGCCTCCCTGGACCTGGCACTGGAAAAACAGGCACACGTTACCGTGCCCTGCATTTTCATGTGGGTTCTGGAGATCGAACTTGGGCCTCCGTGCTGGAGCAGCAAGTACCTTATTGACTAAGTGATCACTCCAGCTCTCCTTTTATTTTTCTTTAACTTTTTATTATGGCACATGGTCTCACTGAATTGCCCAAGCTCGCTTTGAACCCTGGAAGTTCTTAAACTTGCCATTTTCTTGGCTCAATTCTGAAGTAGCTTGGATGACAGGCATATGCCACCAGGCTTGGCTCCTTTACTCATTCCTGAAAAGCACATGGTGGGGCTGGAGAGATGATTTAGCGGCTAAGGCACTTGCCTGCAAAGCCTAGTGACCTGGGTTTGATTCCCCAGTACTCACATAAAGGCAGATGTACTGGCCCATTCATCTGGAGTTCATTTGCAGTGACTAGAGGCCCTGGCACACCCATTCTTTCTCTATTATTGTTCTCCTCTCTCTCTCTTCTTTCAAAAAAATAAAAATATTTTTTTAAAAAAGCACAGGGGACCACACAGATGGCACCAATGCCATCAAGTCCCCAAGATTCCTGTTCTGATGTTTTTTGGACATGCTATCTTTCCTATATTAGTAAAGCTCTCTGTGCCTTGGTTTCCCCATCTGTAACGTGGGGATAAGAACAGAATATGTATCACTCACCTTCAACCCAGTTATATTTACATGTTTAACACTGGCTCACACTGAGGGTAGGAACCATTGCGAGCTTCAGTAACTGACAAGAAGGGGCTTGGCTGTTCCAGATCGTAATGCTCACTGCGTGAAGAGACGACAGTACTCTCTGCCTCCCCTCCCCACCCAACAGAAGGGACTGTGCACTAAAACACATGGTTCTTATTCTCAAGGAACTTACAATTTATGGTGTTTGATTAACAAACAAATTATATAATACTTGGTCTGTGCCAGGTACCATTCTAAGCACAAACATTAAGTCATTCGATCTTCCTAATAACCCCGTGAAGTGGCTACTGTTATTGCCCACTGTCATTGGCCCAACTAGAACATGGTGGAGCCAAGGTCAAAGGCAGCCAATCTAGCTCAATAGCGTGTGCTCCTAATCCCTCAGATATGCTACCACTAAGGTGGATAAGTCAAGTGCGCATGTCTAGGTGGACGATGGACAAGTGTGGTGGATTGCAGAAGGAAAACCGCACACTGGCTTGAAAGATGAAATAGAAATTGAGCCCATGGAGGAGAGCAACGAGAAGGCTGGCTGGACAGAGGGGGCAGCAGATGATGGGGAGCCTGACCACGTGGCTGAGGAGCCCGGGGCTGCAGCCCGCAGGAGGCCATCAAAGGTCTTAGTCTCGGAGGCGCAAAGAGACAAGCGAAGCCAACACTGGGGAATACCCGCCCGGGGATGGCACGGAAAATGGACTTCAGGGAGTGGCTGGGACAAATTAGAAGAGTGACAGAGAAGCTGCTGGACGGAGGGAAACACGAAGTCCAGGGACTGAACCTGGACCGTGGAGAAAGAGCACTAAAGGAAAATGCACAGAACTTGGCTCCTGCCAGGAGGCAAGATGTCGGTACCCGTTCCTGCCAGCCATGCAGACGAGAAGCAAGCTGGGCAAAGGGCAGGGTCTCTGCAGCACTGGGATCCAGGAAAGATGAAAAGCAGGGTGCTCACGCTGCCTGTGGAAACACAGGCAGAGCCTTTCCCTGCTGCCTACACTGGTTTCTCTAACCAAGATGGCAATGTCAGTCCTGGCAGAGAACCCTGGCCACCTCTGATGTAAAAGATACGCTGGGACATCGAACCACATGCATCCATGCTTGTCATGGCGCCCAATAAATCACTACCTTGGACTCAAAAGCCAGCACGGGTCTTCCAGCCAATCGACATTCTATTCCAACCCTCATTATGCTGGAAAGAGAGGAGCAAGAACCGAGGAACAGGCTAGGGACGGGAAGGAGAGTTATGGCCTAAGAGCGTGACCAGTCAGCTTTCTTTAAAACTCCCCCAATGGGCTGAGCTCTTCTACCCCATCTTGGTTTGGCATAAATCCCTGGAGAAGATTCTGTCTGACATCATAGTGAGATAGATGCCAGGGTGAAGGTCCAGCAGGTAAGACTCATAAAACTGGTACACAGAGCTTGGCTTTGACAGAGGCTGGTGTTTGCCGTGTTATTTATCTTTCATGTTTGAAGCCTTGGAATCCCATTTTCATCTTGATGAGGATAATAAACTCTTGGCAAAACTTTTATGGCTCCCAGGACAACCGAGGGCTCTGCCCCTGCTTCCTTCCTGAAACCCAGGCCGACTTTGAAATTCAAGTCAGGCCAGAAGCCTCTTTTGGTCATAGGCAAAATGTATTTATCTTTGTGAGCACAGCCATTAAGATGTGAGCAGGAACAGCTGAAGAGAGTGCATTACGAGGAGACAGGAAGAAATAGGAGGTGACGGCTATAGAGGAAGGAGACCATGGCACATCGACCCCCACCACAGCTTCTAATGGTGCTGGCGCTGGTGCCAAGGGAGTGGGGTGCAGCAAAGCAGCTGCAGAGCCCAAAAGAGGGGCCCTGGGAGTGGGACAGGGGAGCTTTGCTGTGGGAGGGCTGAGACTGCCATATACTGTGCGCTAAGAGAATTTTGGGAGTAGACATAGCAAATGGAAAATGGTGCTTACTTTTTTTTTTTTTTTTTTTTTTTTTTTTTGCCTATAGAAGCACTGTGACTCTGAAATTCACCTCCTCTGCTTTTCCAAACACCAAAAGAAGTCTCCAGATGGAGAAAATCTGAAGTCTGGCTACAGTATAAAAATGAAAGAAAAAAAAAGGAAGGAAGGGGGAAAAAAAAGAAAGAAAGAGAAATAAAATGAGAAGAGGGCTCACACAGACAGCTGGAAATTTTGCTGTTCTTTGGAGTACTAACCTCTGGCTGAGCTATCAGGTACCAGACACAGTCAGAAGATGTGGGTTCTAGTCCACATGCTGCCTAGCGATCACTGCATGACCCTGGACAAGCCCTACCTTAACCAGAAAATAAACTGTAGGGAGCATACCACAGAGCAACTAAGGCCTACATTACACTGCTTCCGCCTCCTTCCGAGCCTTCACTCGGGGCAGACATCACTAACCAACCACAGCACTCTTTGGAGCAGAGCCTTGACTGGCTCTCTCCTGCGGAGCTCTGAGTCCTTGTCAAAGCACATCAGTCAGCATGGGACCGGGGAAAGCAGCGTACTCCCGCATCCTTGGAGCAGACCGCACCTAGCCCTCACTCAGCACAACGGCTCAGTTCCTTCCGTGCGCAACCCTGTCCCAGACACCCTCAGCCAAGCCCTGCCTCTGTGCTCCTTCTCTTTGGCCTTCTTTCAGGACCCAGCAGCCAAGATTGAGAAACAACACAATAACAGTGTGAAAAACTAGTGTGAACGCTCCTCCTCACTCAACTCCATGCTTAGATGGCGACGGTGACCTTGGCTTGTCCCTGCCCCAGCCCCCGACCCACACCCCCATATGTACGCCCCTTCCCCTTAGGTCCCCATCCTGCTCAAAAGCTCCTCCTGGGGCTGATGTCCATCCTACCCTCCTCAGACTTTCATCAAGGTAGAGAATTCTACTCATTTTCAAATGCGTTGAGATCATGGTATGGAAGACAGCCTGGGGAAGTTCAAAGATGGTTAATTATTACCCTCAGTTCTTTTGAAAATTATTAAAGAACCCAGAAATAGAAATTCTGATTTCCTCCAGACTCCTGAGGACAAACAGCTCCCTTCTAAATGGCTTAATGTGTCTGTTTAATGTACACAAAATTATCTTTCAGGAGGGCAGATTGTTTTTTCGTGTCTCTTTGCATCTCTAAAATATACCACCAATGGCAAAAGGATAGGGAGTCAAAGTCTGACAAAAATCTACAGCAGAAATAATTAGCACCAGAGGCTGTTTCTGCAAGAAAGTTAAATAAGAGAGAAACTGGTTCCTTTGCCTTTCTGTTCTCTCTGTCTCAGCTTCTCCATCTCTGGCTGGGAGGAAGAGCGGATCTCTGGGTGTTGGAAGGACAGGCATCTTGCTGAATGGCCTCTGCTAGGTCTGTTCGATTAAGACAAACTTGAACAACTCCCTCTGGGCCAGGGAACTATGAAGACGGGCTCCAGTGCTCAGACTGTCTGGGGAAAGCACCAGACAAAGCCACCGCTTTGCAAGCTGGGTCCAAGAGCCAAAGAGTGACTGAGAATCCAGGGAAAGGGCTCAGCCCTTCTTCCCAAGGATTATGGGCAGTCTTTGCTTAAAAATCATGTTAATTAAATGGGAAACACTTGAAGCAGCCCACTAAGGAGGGCGCGCTGTGGTTGTTTTTCTTCAGCTCATCGAGGAAATCACTTGTATTCAAAGGCTGCAGATCACCCACAGTGTCCTGCGTCCTCATGTGAATCTAGGAGTTAGCCTGCCTAGTGGTTTGTGTCTGCTAGTCTCCAAATCCCACTACCTTTCTCTAAACGATAAAGACGACCATTTATACAGTAGTACTTCCTTGTTCCTCAGCCCCTCCCAGGTGCCTCTGTTAGTCATTTTTAAATTTATTTATTTATTTGAGAGAAAGAAAAAAAGAGGCAGAGAGAGAGAGAGAGAGAGGGAGAGAGAGAGAGAGAGAATGGGCATACCAGGGCCTCCAGCCACTGCAAACAAACTCCAGATACATGTGTCACCGTGTGCATATGACTTATGTGGGTCCTGGGCAATCAAACCTGGGTCCTTAGGCTTCACAGGCAAGCACCTTAACCACTAAGCCATCTATCTCTCCAGCCCTCTGGTAGTCATTTTAAATAAATGTACCATTTATGAAATGTTCATAGGTAGAAAGAGATGGAGCTGCCTCTGCCATATGGAAGAGGAAGGAACCTTCTGGAACCAGATGAGTTACTTGCTTCCATAGCAATCCAGTCATGGCTGTGCCAATGGCAAAGGGTGAAGATCATCCATCATCCCGGGTCTCTTTGAGCAGAGGCTGCTCAAGTGAGAGGAAAGCCCTTCAAGTCAATATGGGGCCACACAGAGTCATAATAAGAGTCCCTTAGAGATGCCCAATGGTGTGGACACAACCCAAAGGGATACTTTTTTACAGGGTGAGTGTGGCATGAACCCCACACACAGGTTCATGTGTCTTCACTTAGTGGCACTGTTTGAGGAGGCTGTGGAACATTTAGGAGGCAGAGCCTAAAAGCTGGGTGAAGTGAATCCCTGGAGGGAAGGCCGTTGAGTTATAGCTCAACTTGGGCTCTGGTTCAAGCTCTGTTTCCTAAGCTGCCTAAGATGTAAATAAGCAGCCACATATCCACACTTCCACAGCCATGAGCTGCCTGAACTTCACCAAACTGTCATCTCAGACAAGCCCCAACACAGGCTCCAAAGCTGAAGTGGCTGAAGAAAAACTAATTCCTCTGGGGTGGAACTGGCCTTTGGGTACAGACCCTCCTCCCATGGCATTCTTCCTCCCGCCACCTCCATGGTCAGAGTCCCTCTAGAAGGTTCTGCCTAGATGTTTTGCTTCTTCCCTGTGGACTGAAACCTGTGTGGAAGAGATTCAGAAAGGAAAAGAACCCAAGGAGATGAGTCTGAGGCAGTGGCCATATCTTCCATATCTCCCAGAGCCTATAAGCCATGGAAAGCATTGTGGACTTGATTCTACACAGACCGTAACCCTGGTGGATGGCCGCGTACCAGGCCTTTCAAGAGCTAGCCCACCTGCCTTAGATGCCCCAACACCCAAGCGAAAGAAGCGTGCAGCTCCACCAATGCTGGTTACAGGGCCAAAGGCACAACAGGTCTATAGCAACTCCCTGCTGCCTCTTATTATTGAAAGACGGTAGAGGGAATGAGAAAGCAAAGTGCTTTGGGGCTACAAGGGAAACAAATTATGACCAATTCCTGGCACCCCTCATTTTCCACAAGGAGATTCAGAGGCCTTGGGGGGTATCTTTCTTGTTCAAGGTCACCCAGGAAAGTTCCAGAAGAACAAGGACTATAACATAGCTTTCTCCTGGCCAGTGTTCCTCAGATAAAAGTAATTCTTATGTCCCCTACATCCTGACTGATCTCAGCATTGCCTCCAGCTCCCAAGGACCAGAAAGACACCGGGCATGGACCTGAACCTAGACCTGGACTGGAAAATAGATGGAAAAGAATTTTTTTTTTCTCTTTCAATTCCAAGCCTTCTCTCTAGAAGAATCTGAGGTGGTCAAGAAATCAACTGCCCAGCTCCCGGCTCAGCAGGGGATGGTAATATCATGGCCCTTACTTGGAGCTCCCAAGGGCATCTGGACAGTATGTTCTGAAAGCAAGGGCTTTCCTTCTTTTCACAGGGAGGTGAGGGCGGGTGGACAGAGGGGACAAATGCCAGGGAGACAGCTCTCTGAGTGCCCAGGCCTATAAGATCAGCACTGTGCTGTCTTCCTAGCCCGAACACCTCAGCCAGGCTCCTCTCTACAGCACAGTCTGGACTTCTCTCTCTGTGGGCTTCCAAACCCCATGCCTTCCTGAGCAGAACAACACTCACAAGCCAACAAACTCAGCAGGCTTTGACAGCAGCCAGGGCTGGCCCACCCTGGCCCCCAGAAATACTACATTTCTGATACTCAGCCTCTACTTCATGCCATGGTTAGGGGCACTACAGGTGCCTGTGGTAGGGCAAAGGCTCTTTCATCCTCCCAGCGAGCCATTCCTCACTTCTCTCATGGCAGTTGCTCCACTAACAGTCATAAAAGAGGAGGGGGATATTCAAAAGAAAATGGGAACAATAAAATTTCAGCCAGAACAGCATGGAGCAGTGATTTCAAGGCAATTGTTTCTTAAGCTCCCCCCCCCCCCACCCCCCAGTTAATCTACTGGATCCTGGACTTCCACCCCATGGAGGAGCCAGTGTGCCCAGTCCATTTATTTTCTAAATTTACCCACCTCCAGTAAACAAGGAATGCCCAGAGGTCTACTTGCCCATGGAGGAGGCACACACAGGTTTAAAGGAACCTTTGATGCCCCAGAGTAAGACCCATGCCCTGACAAACTTGAACACTGGGCCCCAAGCTGCCACTGAGAGGCTCCTGGCACCTAACCTTCACCAGACTGTCCGCATCAGCACAAGGCCAGTCTATGAACTAAAACCAACTGGATAAACAAAGAGCCCTGGAGCATGAGGTGTGGGTGCATTTAATTGAGGTTTTGAGTGTTCTAGTTGCTTAAGAGACACAAACAAGAAGAAACTGCCATGTCCTAGTTCCCTCACTACCTAAACAGCAGAGAACGTTCTTGTAATAAAAAAAAAAAAAAATTCAGGGCAAATGTTGGCTTTCTGTTTAGTTCATGTCGTCCCCTTAAAATTGCTTTTCTGGGGGAAAATAAAGACTTTTTCTGGATCCAGTCCCTAAAAATGGGGCTTCTGGTGCACCAAATTGGGATGCTCAGGGCCCGCAGGCACGAGTCCGTCTGCCTCCTCCTAAACATAGCCTTACAAACTAAACTTGGAAGCATCAGCCTGTGTGTGGTCCCAAGTGTGACTTTCCAAGCACATGTTTCCCCGCAGTAACAAAAGCTTCATCTTTGTCTCTACTTTTGAGTCTCCCCGCTAAACTTTCTCACAGCTGGAATGGAGGCCTTAAGGGGATTCGCAGTCCACACACCCCCCCCCACACACACCTCGGATATCTCCCTGACAGAGCAGCCATTGCTGAACCAGTGGGGTGGGGAGAGAAGCTGGGAAGAAAACCCCAAGAGCTGCGCTCCAAACGGTCCATTTCCTACTAAGCCTCCAGGGGGCGCCAGATTCGTTTTCAGCAGTTGGCAAAGGACAGGAGCAAAGGCAGCTCCCAGGCCAGCTCAAGGGACTAAGGGATGGTTCACTTTCTCTGACTGCTCACCAAGCTCCAAAACGTTACCAAAAAAAAAAAGCACCTTAGCAAATGCAAGTGTCGCATTTTCACTTTGCATTTCTTTCATGTTTGTACTTTTGTGGATTTTTCTAGAGGAACTAGAAGGTGTCTGTTGCCTCCAACAGTGCCTGAAATCTATCAGTTCTCCAGAGGTGTTTCATGGGACAGATGCAGTGTCAAGCCCAGAGGACATGCCTCACATGAGCAGTAGAATCAGTCCTCTGCCAGAATGGCTGCTCAAGCACACCTCTCCACGGGCGGTGCTGATGTGACCTTTGAAAACAGCTGTGTCTGTCTTGTCAGCCACACCTCCTGCCACGGAGGGCTGGGTGTGCGTACCCCCTGACCCTCTTTCCTCAAGACTCATCTGTCATCCTGCCAAGGTGTTTCCTGTGACACCCCACCATGGACAGCTCCGTGGGGAGCCTGGCCCTCCTGCCTAACCCTGCAGCCTCCAGCCCTAGACAGCTTGAGGAAGGCCATATAAAAAGTGAGAACTTCCAGGCCAGCCTGGCAATGTTGAGTCCGGCTGGCACGAGACAGCCACAGCACCTGCAGAGACCTGAACTGAAGTGTGTGCATGAAGCAACCTTTATCAACTGGCTGGTCCCAGATGAGCGCCTGCCGCATGCACTTGGAGGCTTTCAGAGGACATGCCCTGGGCTCCTCAGTCCTCTGATAGGAGTTGGGTTTGGGGATGCCTCGAGGCTTCTGTCACTCTTTGTCCCAAGAGGATTTACTTTCCCCCTTCCTTACCTTCCCGGCTCTCCATGCCAGAGCATCCTCCCCATCACCTGGTGACTGGGCGGGCAGATAACACAACCCCTAAGAGCCGACGCTTGTGTGAGGTGCTGACCGCACCACAGGTACTTCTCCAGCACTGATGTGAGGAAGCAAGGCCTCTTGTTATCCCCATTCTGCAGATGAGGAGACTTCCAGAAGATAAAGTAACTGGGCGAGAGCCCTTGAAGAGAGGCGGGGCTGTCACTGGTTGCAACACCTAGCTGGTACACACACAAGCGGCCCTCAATGTCCCAAGGATCACAGCATCACCTGCCCAAGGATGCTGGGGACTTGGGGTTGCAAAAGACTCCACCTCACACCCTGTGGGTTTTAACGGTATGAGAAAAAGAAACATGAAGCCAGAAATGCCCTGGGTGAAGGATGGAGAACCAATCCAACAGAAGCAAAAGGGATTATACCACTGGTAGAGAACAGACCTGGAGAGATGGGTGGGCAGGTGGATGAAATGGAAGATCGAAGCTTGTGCCCACCCTCGGCTGGACTTCTCAGAGGAGAGGGGTGACCGCAGCATAAGCATTCATCCTTGGACCCCCAAAGTTCCTGTGAGTGACAGCACAGGCTGTTATGAAGCAGGATGATCCCGGACCAGAAGGTTCTTCCTCTCTCTAGAGCTGTCTAACTTCTGAAATTCTCCATTTCTCTGACTGCCTTGGAATGACTTGAGGAGCCAGCACACTAGCTAGTATATGTGACAAGGGTACTTCACAGGATGCCCTGGGGAACCAGGCACACTGAGAACGCGTGGCCTGCAGGCCAGCAGTCAACAGCAGAGGCTCCTGTGTCTAGTGGCCCTTCTATGGGGTGACTGGACGCTGATCTGGAAGATGTGGTCTGGAGTGCAGAAACTGAGGCAGGTGGTCAAGAAGACCTGGAGAGTGACCCCACCACAGAATCCTCAGGCATGATCCCTGAACAAGGGAAGTAGGATGTGTCGAGCCGATAGGCTTAGCCAGTTGGGGAAGCTGCCAGGAACTTAGGGCCCACCTGGCTGTTGCTTCCATTGCCTCCCTGTCTCTACACGGGATTGAATTGGACTTGTGGAAGTGACGTGGGCGTGTCCTGATGAGAGGGGATAAATGTTACATCCTACCCATTGCCTTGTGCCGTGGGCAGCTTGGGAGCCAGTCCGCTCAGCCAGTAAGGGGAAAATGTCACCAGTCCCAGAGGGAGAGGCAAACTTTTCCCCTGCAGGGCCAGATGGTGGTTATTTTGGGCTGGTGGGCGTCTGCGGCCCTGTGGGTGCTACTTCTATCTCCATTGTGATGTCACCAAAGCAAACGTCGGCAGCATGTCAATGAGCAGGCAAGGCTGTGTTCCAAACATTGCTTATACGGATTTCATAAAATTTTCACATGTCACAAAATATTCTTCTTTCGAAAATGTGGAAAGCATCTTTGGCTCAGGAGCTGTGCATGCAAAAGGAGGCACTGAACCATGCTGGCCCTTACCCCACAACCAGCAGATCCCTGCATTGGTTAATGCTGCCCTGGGTACGTGATGGGAGACAAGGGTCCCACGGCAAGATAAGAATGGAAGCTTCTGGGCAAAACAAAGTCTCTTCATATGCTTCATTTGCTTCTGAGAGCAAAATATGCTGGTGTATGCTGGCGGTCTCCAAGAGGGGACATGAAATGTTTGTCCAAGTTCCCAGGCAACCGTTTTTTATCACAAAGCATCTCTTGGACCCAATGCCACTTAGTTAGAGCAATGAGGGTAAAGTCTAACCAACTGCCAGCAACTGCGCGATGGAATGCAATCCCACCTCCCTTTCAGTGCGTCCAGTGACAGGGAGCATTCTCACCGCAGTCATCGCTGCAACAGGCATTTCTCATCTATGTAAATCGTGCTGGGTCACAAGGACCAAATCTAGTTCGACCTCTGTGTCTCTTTCATCAAAGCCAGAAGTATTTATTTAATCATACAGAAACTATACCATGCCATCTTTGACTTTCTGACTCATACCTGAAGTATGAACTCTGTGCACAGAATAAAATGAAGAAACATTTTTAAAGTCCTAGCAGGGAATCACCATGTGGCTCCTTCCAACCAAGGCCTCCTTTACGAATATGAACTCAAGGAAAATCGCAGTGAGGTGCCAGTGCAGAGGAAAGCGGCCATGCCTGCTCACTGTGTAGGCATTCTTACCCATAATGCAGTCCTGTGAAGACTACTGCCCCTGCTCAACTGCAGATGATGCGATCATTTAGGTAGGTTTGCCGTATGTGTGTAAAGGAGAGCTAGGGAGATGGCTCACCAGACAAGTGTGAGAACCTGAGTTCGGATCACCAGCACCTACGTAAGTGCCAGGAGTGGCAGTGGCATACACCTAATAATCCCAATAATGTTTTCTTGAAGCAGAGATTAACAACCTCCAGGGCAAGATGGATAGCTAGACCAGCTGAGAGTACCGAGTTCAGCAAGAGACCCTGGGTAATAACAGACTGAGGAAGACACCCTAAATCGACCTTTGGCCTCCACATGTATCCCAATCTCCCCCCCCCCCCACACACACACACAAACACACAAATACAAATACACACATGCACACTGTGATGGTTAAATGCTGTGATCAAATTATCATATTTGGAATTATAAGACACTCCTCTTGGGCAGGTCTGTGAGCTTGTTGCCAAGAAGGATGAAGTGAGGGAGAACATCCTTCCTCCTGAGTAGGCGGGCCTTCCGCTGCTGTATATGCATATGTATGTTTGCGCCTATACATTCATTTACGTGTGTATGATGTAGATATAGCATACATAACGATACTCTGTGAGGACACGGGCCTTTTCGCCTGGCTGCCCACGCTGCTTGCTGTCGAGCACTTTTTACCTGGCTGCCCTCACTGTTCCCTCAGATGTGGACCTCTGGCCTCAACTATGCTTTGTTGGAATTAGAACCAAGTTTCACGAGCCTTCCAACACAGACTGATGACCCACGGCTCTCCGGGGAAGTCTCCGGGCCTACGGTGCGGGATTGGGACTGTTGAGGCATCCAGCCTCATGGGCTAAGCAACCACCGGGTTCCTTGATGCTCAGGTGGCCTGCAGACAGCTATTGTCGGGCTGCTGGGAGCTGAGCCAGCAAATCTCTGTTATAATACCACTTGAACCTATCCGTTCTGCTCCTCTGGAGAACCCTGACGAAGACACATGATCACCACATACGCTTGCAAGAAGAGAGAGGAAAGGGGCAGGTGAGATGGGAGACAGAGAGAGCTGGGCATGTGGGCTGTTTGTGGGTCTGCTAGCAGACTCCAGTGCAAAAGAGGAGAGGGTGCACATGAAAGGCAGCAGGAACACAGCGCCAGGACCGCTGAGCGGGAGAAATGAAGACGTGCATGTCACACGGGACTCCACATATGCTCACGTGCTCCCCCACTGGTTCCGCCAGTCCAGTGTCATGCGTGAACAGCTCCTGATTGCACATCTACTTCACCCAAGAAACCCATGGGGTTATTTGTACAGGCTACGTATTTCCTGTTGGGCCCTTGGAGATAAAAATAAAATGGCATTTTCTTTCTTGTTATGTTGGTAAATCATCCCCCCAGACATTAAAGCAAGGGCCAAATGTTTTCAGTTCATGAAATCTGATACAGATATTTCCTACAGCAATATTCAAATGTAGTAGCATAGGAAAATGGGGAAAGTAACGAAAAACAAGTGATTCTTAGAGTCCTGTCTTTGCTCAAGAAACTAAGAGATCTGTTGGGGGAGACCAATCTATTTTTGTAAATTTCATTAATTTATTGGCACGTGTATGTCTGTGTGTGTGTGTGTGTGTGTGTGTGTGTGTGTGTGTGCGCGTTTGTATGCACACATGTATCTGTGTTGACTCTTGTCACTTCAAAGGAACACTGGATGCTACTGAACCCAGATTACTGCCTTTAACCATTGAGCGATCTTCCCAGCCCCAGGAGGTCAATCATTTAAGACAAACACAAAACAGTGAATTTTTCATGGGGTGAAGGGAAGTGAGCCCCTGTAGACATTGCTCAGATCTTGGGGTGAGGCTGTTCTTGGCTATAAGACAGTTTTCCTAGGGAGACAGTGACTCGCAGATTAACATGGAAATGATCGCCACTATTCAGAAACCAGGTGAGGATGAAGATGAGCATGCATGTGTGTGTGTGTGTGTGTGTGTGTGTGTGTGTGTGTGTGTGTGTGTGCCTCCACCTTTCTCCCTTGTAAATGAGTTTTCTAACACCGCCATGCTCGTGCTGTGACTCCCAGCCCCTACCTTTCAGGTTGTATGTAGGTATGTATGTGTGTTGCTAAGACTTGAACCCAGGGCCCCACGCATGCTAGACAAGTACTCTACCACGGAGTTCTAACCTAACCCTCAATTTCTTTACAAAATAAGGGGAGGAATTAGAGCTCATGAAACAAATCTAGCCCACCACCTAGTTCTATCAATGAGGCTTTGTTGTTTTGCTTTACTTTTTTTTTTTTTTTTTTTTTTGAGGTAGTGTTTCACTCTAGCCCAGGCTGACCTAGAATTCAGTATGTAGTCTCAGGCTGGCCTTGAACTCACGGCGATCCTCCTACCTCTGCCTCCCGAGTGCTGGGATCAAAGGTGTGCGCCACGTGCCCAGCTCAATGAGGCTTTAATGAAGCCTGGTCACACCGTGGATGCTTATGGCCACTTTCAAACCACAATGGCCAATTGATGAGTCATGAGAGAGTCTGCACAGTCCACAAAGCCAAACATATTTACTACAGAAAAAAAAAGTTACCAGCCCTGAACTAAAATATCTAAATTAATTTTTAACTTTTGATTCTACAAAGAAATCACATATAATAAAAGGATTCATAAGTTTCTTGGCTAATCGCCAGGAGAGCTGAGACCACACGGAACACAGCCCCTGAGAAGTTCGATGTTCCCAAGGACCACTGACTTGGCTCACGGCAGCTACCCAGAAAGAGGACCAGGAGCTCTCCCCCAGTCTAGAATGCTCCTGTGTACTCCCCAGGAGGACCATGGCAAGCTCTGGAGCAAAGAGCCCTTCATCCACGCTTGCATAAAGTAAGCAGGGTGAAATGTGGGGAATTCTGAAGACGTTTTGCTGTATATAGTTCAGGGTGGGCCAGCTGCGTATCCCAAGTTCTAACTTATCAGTGATTCTTCCACCATGTTCCAGAATTCTAAACTAAGCCTGTACTGCTCTTGAGTTGTCCATCAGGATGGGTGAGAGATTGCTTCCAAGACTCCCCGTGGGTACCAAAACCCAAGACGCTCAAGCGCCGTAGGTAGATGGTGTAGGGCTCACACAGAATCTATGCACATCCTCCCATATGCTCGAAGCCATCCCTGGATCACCGCTAATACTGCACACCATGTAAGTATTATGTGAATAGCTGTTACGCTGTGTTAACTGGAGAATGATCCAAACAAGACTCTGTGCTCAGTAAGATGTGATTACCGCTCCTCCCCCCCCCCCCGCCAATAGGTGATTGGTTGAATCCATGAAAAGTGGGATCTGCAGACACTTTTGTAATCCCCCCCCCCCGCCAAAAAAATGATGGAGCTGGGCGTGGTGGCACACACGCCTTTGATCCCAGCATTTGGGAGGCAGAGGTAGGAGGATCGCTGTGAGTTCGAGGCCACCCTGAGACTACATAGTGAATTCCAGGTCAGCCTGGACTACAGTGAAATCCTACCTCAAGAAAACAAAATAATAATAAGAAGAAGAAGAGGAGGAGGAAGGAAGGAAGAGTAACTCTTGTCAGCCTGGTCTTCACTGTGTTGTGGCGTGACTCAGGCGCATGCTCCAGGAGAGGGCTCTGTCCATCCAGTCCTACTTGGTGCAGCCCAACCTGGACCCAAGGGGGAGATACCAGGAAGAGCGTATTCTGAGACCTGAATCTCAGGTCAAGAAAGTGTATTACCTGGATGATGAGACCCAAGGTGCTGACTCTGAAATGCCTCTGTGAATGGCGTTGATCATTTATCATTTCTAAGAAATGAGACTCTATGACTTTCTATCTAGATCAGTGACATGAGTAAGTTACACTCTGGATTTCTTTTGCTCGCTGCTTTCTGCCTGTGCCTACTCCATAGCCAGAGCAATAAGAAAGTGGCACTTGGGCTAGAGAGATGGCTTAGCATTTAAGGCACTTCCCTGCAAAGCCTAAGGACCTAGGTTCAATTCCCTAGTACCCATAGAAGCCAGGTGCACAAGGTGGCCAAGTGTCTGGAGTTCGTTTGCAGTGGCTAGAGGCCCTGTAGTGCCCATTTTTTATCTGCCTCTTTCTCTCTCTCTCTCAAATAAGTAAATAAGCAAAATATTTTAAAAGAGAGAGACAGAAAAAGAAAGAAAGTAGCACTTATCAAAGAAAGGAATGAGGTACTTGCCAAAGAGATCCTAGAGATATCCTGGGAATGTCTTGGCCAATCTTTTCCGAACTGGGCCTCACAATGTTTTAGCCCAGAGATTCTAACCTATAACTATCAGGCGATAAAGGGGCCCAGATATGGATGCCAAGCTCCTGAATGCACGTCCAGAAGAACAAATTCAAAATTGCAAAGGGAAACTGAGCAGCCAGGTGTCTAGCCTTGCTTTGGTGCCATTGTACAGGAATAAACACTGAGACTGCTCAAGACCAACAAAGCTCCAGGGTGAGACCTGGCAGAGTAGCTCTCTCTTGGGTGCAGCCACCTCAGTGTAAAACGTATGCTGTGTGCAAAACCAAAACCTGCCTTCTCCTAAGTGAACCCAGAGATTCTACTTTCCGCATGCTGGGGAGCCCTCTCTCCCGAGGGGCTCCATCACCTGGCAGGTCTTCCTCCAAGGAGACCTGGGCACCCCAGGCTGGGAGGCGGGGATACAGCAAGCTTCTACCCTCAGAGAGAGGCAGGCCTACAGGTGGAGAGATGATTTGACGGATAAAACACGACCATACAAACGTGAGGACCAGAGTTCAGATCCCCAGCACCCACATAAATGCTCAGTGGGTGTGGGAGACCAGGTGTAATCCCAGCCTTGGGTAGGCTGAAAAAGGGGGGCGTTCCCTGGAGCAAGCTGGCTAGACTAGCCAAAAAGGCGAGCCCTGGGCTCAAGCGAGAGACCATGTTTCTATAAATGAGGTACTGTGTTACGAAAGAAGATCCCCGATGTTAACTCTGGCCTCTGCATACGCACGGATACACCCACACAGGCACACACATGCATGTCTCCCCCCACACACATACACAAGCGGAAATGAGAGCAAGAGAGGCAGGCAGGGAGAGAAAGAGAGTCAGACCCAGGGCCCCTCGGGACGTGGCTGGCTCCAACAGAGTCCCACAGCCAACGCAACAGCTGGTGGGGACATGGAAGAGAAAAGGCATTATCTATCCTCGCCCTGGGAAGGAGACACAGGAGCACTGGGGTGGGAGTCTGGAGGTCTGAGAGGTGCCACCCTGGCTGGGCCACTCAAGGCTGCATAGGTTTTGGCAAGCCATGCCTTGATTTTTCTCAGCTGCGGAAGAGAGACGGATTCACGCCGGAAGACTCGCTCGCTGTCCTGTGGCAAAGCCTCGCCACACAGCGGCAATGCAGGAGCTGCGAGCGCACACGGACGTGGCCCCTGCCCTTCAAAACTCACAGGGCTGGCACAGTGCCTGGCTCGCCAGCAGCGTCCCGTGATGTGACCAGTTTCACAGCAGGGGTGTTATGGTGCTGTTGGGGCGCTTGGCCCTATGCACCCCACTTGTACGCTACCATATCCACCTGCCTACTGTCACTTCAGGCCTTGCTTCTCCATCCTGGGCTATGAGTCCGGCAAGTCTCCTTGTTGTGACAGTCTCAGGGCCTCCCAGCTCCTGCCTTGCCCCACCGGGTCCACTTAGCCACCCGTTGGCTGTCCAGCAGCCAACCATGAATCTCACCCTCAAACCGTCTTTATCCCATCCATTCTGACCAGATTCATTGGCTTGTCCTTTGGAGAACAGACAAGCTGCGTCTGGCCCACCTTTCAAGTCTTCTTTACTCCCAATGCCTTTGGTGTGTTCGTGGCCCTGGGCCGCCCTCCACCCCCACGATGCACTCTGTTCTTCCACTCCTTCAATTTACTCACCTTGGAAACACTATTTCCTTTCCTGGGCTTGGAAGATGCGAATTCACCTTGGAGAGCTCAGCTCAAGGCTGTCTCTTACCAGGTACTCTTCACAGCTGTGCCCCCCACAACCAAGAAGTACCCCCACCATCTGCCTTTGCCCTCTCCTATCTTTTTCTTTCCCTTTTTGAAAGCACTTGAACCCAGAGCCTCTCACATTCTAGGCGAACTCTCTACCCGCTGAGCTACTTCCCCCAAACCTTTTATAATTTTGAGATAGGGTCTTTCTAAATTGCCCAATCTGGACTTGAACTTGCTCTATAATCCAGCAGGCCTTGAACTTTCAATCTTCTTGCCTTGGTCTCCCAAGTAGCTGGGGTCACAGGCCTACCGTCACACCTGACTTCCCCCTGTGGTTTTTCAAGGCGAGCATGTTTTTCTTTGTGATACCTGCGTTCTACCAAGTGTGTGCTCAGTTGATTTGGAAGTAGAAACTTCCATTCAAAGGCTATCATCACTCTGGCCCTCCACCCCCTCCTCCTAAGCTTCCCCTGCCTCACACAAACACACTGTATTCACTGTTCCTACTCCTCTCTGTCTTCCTTTAATAATGTCTTCTAGGCGTGATAGGATAGAGTCAGGATCAGTCCATGTTTTCCACAGGACCAGATAAAGCATTTTTAGCCCAAAGCTGGTGTTTCATGTTGGCCACAGCGATGAGGAACATCAGGGCTGTCTACGTGTCCAAATGCAGGAGCAAGTTCACACTGACGCAGCCCTGTGTCTGCCATGGCCAGCCTACATGCAGAAAGTATGGCCTCCCTCTTGGCTCGTACACGGGCCCAGAATCACACCTCTCCATGCCCCTGAGCAGCACCCACTCACCTCTAGCACAGAGAAGCAGCAGACACTCACCCACAGAAGGAGGGAGGAGAGGTGGCTCCTGGTGGCTCCCACAGCTCAGAAGCCACCTGCAAGTCCTCACCGGGTACTCGGCTGGGTCACAAGGGGCCAGACTGTTCGCCTCTCTATCTTCCTCCTTACAACAACTGACCTCACCAGACTCTCTGTTCCCCAAAGCCCCAGATTTCCATATCTCCTGCTTCTAACTGGCTTTCAGCTGATGTTAGCTTCAGGAGACAGCTCAGTGGGTCCCTCGGGAGCCAGGGCCCTGTCCTCCTGGAAAGCTGTCACCCCCTTCAACCTCCTCAAACAGGGTGTTCAATGTCTTTCCACCTTCCTCCCAAACAGCACAGACTTCCCTGCCCCCCAGGAAGATTAGGAAAGGTGTGATTTTTGCCAGCTCTCTCACCCACACTCACCCCCTCCGTGATGAGAAAGCGCTGGGGTAATGGGCCAGGGTCCCTGCCCGATCTCCGACCCACCCTGTGCTAGAGGAGTGCCCTGATCACGTTTCTTAGGTGGCAAACTGACTTCGGACTGAGCCCTTGCTTCGGGCCCAGGAAGGGTGTCCCACACAAAAACACCTCCAAGGGAAATTCACCCAATCTCTCATCCTTCCCAGGAACTCCTGACCCAAAGCAGACTGGAAAAAAGCTAGCAGTTAGGGCTGCACCCAGGACAGGGGCACACAGGCCTGGCAGGGGTGAGCCACTACCACCAGCATGCCCAGTTCCACCCAGTCTTTATGCTGAAATCCCATGTCCCAGCAAAGTGAGGTGGCCAGTCGTTACGGGGCCTTTTCCATGATCCAGGCTCAAACCAGGGACTCATAAGGCTAATGGGGAAAACCAAATGCCACAGGCAGAGCAGAGAGCGGCAGGGTGCGTCTGGACAGAATCGCATGAACCTGGCCAGGGTGACAGCCTCGTCAGAAATAGGGTAACAGAGCAAATGCTCTGAGCACAGGGCCACAGGGACATGGCTGGAGTGTCCACCACACACAGTAATCGTACTGCGGATGAAGACACGCTGCCCCAAGCGGGCTCAGCCTGGCCACCAGAGGACAGCAGTCACAAGCCTGGGCCCCCAAACCCGCACACACAGAAAGGATGGGAGGAACAGAGGCAGGGAAGGAGGGAGGGAAAAGCCAGGACGGAACCCTACAGAACTCCCGGGTGACCCTGGAATCGATGGACTCTGGTTATGTGTTCTGGCCCCCACACCCTTTGTCCGAAGCTTTTTATGCCCCTGCATGAGTGCTGATGCACCCTCATGTGTACCTCTGTCTTGATGGCAGAGAAAGTTCAGCGAAGCCCCCCAGAAGACTGTCAGCCCAGGATATAGACCCAACTCCCAAAGACACCCCTCAAACTTAGATGGGCACATGGGAACCCTGGCTGCTCACCCCACCTGGCCTCAAGAAGGCCTACAGCGCTGTCACCTGTCACAAGTCAATTCTCCCACCCCCACCCCTCAGCCCTTAGCCCGGACGCAAGGCCTCCTCCTGTGGGAGGGGCCGGGTACTCACCAGGACTCTGCCAGTCAGCGTCTGGGCAGATATCATCACGCCTGCCCAGTCTTTCACAGAGGTCATCCAGCCAACCTCGGCTGCCACCACCTCCTCTTTCTCGTCCACTGGCTTGAGAGTGCCATCTGCCTGGCTCGAGCCATTGTTAATCTTCTGGGCCTCCTGGCAACAGAGGGAACCAGAGTTGAGTGTCAGGGAACAACTGGACATAAATAAGATACACATGCATTCATTAAGAATCAAAGCCCACAGGGGTCCCTGGCTAAGGCAGAATGTGGCTTAAAGGTGCAGAAGCAGCAGAGAAGGAGGGTAGACTAAGGGTCTGATTTGCTCTTCTAATTTGTTAAAAGGAAGAATGATTTGTCTGTATCTTTTTAAATACCCTCATGAGAGGAAGAAGGCTGGTATTTTTCTCTGCCCACTTTAAAGGAAAAAGCCCGAAGCCCCAGCCTGCCTCAGGTCAGAGTGCTTAGCGGGATGTGGTCTCCGCCTCTCTGAGTGCCATGGCCTCTCATGGCACCACCCCCTTCCCTTTACGCAGTTCTCATCTTTTCTTCCCAGGCTCTGATTCCGCAAAGACTTGTGATGGCCCCACAATGGTTCTAGCAATGGAGACCAGACAGCCATTGGGCCAGAGATGATCACATGACTTCTGCCAATACAATATGACTCAAGGAGGGGGAAAGGTCATCCTTCCCACAATAGGAAGTCACTATGGAGGAAAGCAGAGGTGATAAAATACTGGTGTCATTATTCTAGGCCTGGATCCGGCTGCACCTGAATCCCACGTCCTGTCTTCTCTGTAATTTCTTTTGTAGCTGGAAATGTGCTGGCGGAAAGAAAACTGACCTCATCAGATATCTGAACCCCAAATTGTATCCCTTCACACATACAACGCGCCCTCGGCCTAGAATGATCTACCTATAGGTGCTCATGGCCTCCCTCTCCTTTCTTCTCCTTCAAAGTCTTTCCTGGGTATCCTTTGAAAATTGCAGCTGGTTTCCTCCAACAGCACTTTCCTGCTTTTATTTTTCTATAGCACTTGACACACTGCCTTATTTCATTTACCATCTTCCCCCATCCCATGCTGTTCAACCTCATGCCCAACAGAACCCTAGGCACAAAGATGGCTCAAGAGTCATGAATGAAGCTGGTGTGGCCACTCACACCAGTAATCGCAGCATTGGAGAGGCAGAGGGTTCCTGGAGCTGGTTGCCTAGACAGTCTGGCCTAACCAGTGATCTCCAGGCCACAAGAGACCCTGTCTCCAAGAGAAACGTAGGGCATAACCACATACATGACCCTGCACAAACGTATATGCCCACACATGTATGAATACAACACACGCGCGCACACACACACACACACACACACGCATGCACGAAATGAAAAAATATGAATGAGGGCTGGAGAGATGGCTTAGCAACTTAGCACATGCCTGCAAAGCCTAGGGACCCTGGTTCGATTCTCCAGGTCCCATGTTAGCCAGATGCACAAGGAGGCACATGCGTCTGGAATTCGTTTGCAGTGTCTAGAGGCCCTGGTGCACCCATTCTCTCTCTCTCCCTCCCTCCCTCCCTCCCTCCCTTTCTCTGTCTCTAATTAATAAATAAATAAATAAAAGTAAACTCTTAAGAAAAAACATGAATGAATGACTCCAATGGGCTGTTAGTATCAGCCCTCCATCACCCAAAAAGCCTATGTGTGGGGCTACCAGATAAAATATAGGACAAACAGCCAAATTTGAACTTTAGGTAAATAATTTTTTGTGTAAATACGATCAAAATATTGGAGAAGTTGTATAAACACGAAAAAATTATCATTTGGGGGCTGAAGAGATGACATAGTGGTTAAGACTCTTGTCTGCCAATCCAAAGGATCCAGGTTTGATTCTCCAGGTCCCATGTAAGCCAGATGTACAAGATGGTGCAAGCATCTGGAGTTCATCTGCAGTGGCTAGAAGCCCTGGTGTACCCATTCTCTGTCTCTCTCTCTCTCTCTCTCTCTCTCTGTTTCTCTCACCCCCCTCCCGGTCTCTAATAAATAAAAATAAATCTTTAAAAATTATTATTTGGGGTAGGGAGATGGTTCAGTGGATAAAAAACATGATGAGTGTCTGAATTCAGATCCCTAGAACCCACATAAGAAAGCTACCTGTGGAGTTGAAAGGTGGCTCAGTGGTTAAGGCACTTGCCAGCGAAGCCTAACAACCCAGGTTTGATTCCCCAGTATCCATGTATGCCAGATGCACAAGTTCGCACATGAATTAGGAGTTCTTTTGCAACAGCTAAAGGCCCTAGCATACCCATCCTCTCTGTCTCTCTCTGCTTGCAAATAAATAAAAATATTTATTTATTTATGAGACAGAGAGATAGAGAGAGGGAGGGAAGGAGTGAGAAAGGGAGAAAAGGAGAGAAAGAGGGAGAGAAGGAGGGAGGGAAGGAGGAGAGAAGAAGAAAATAGGCACACCAGGGCCTCTGGCCACTATAAATGAACTCCAGACAAATGTGCCACATTGTGCATCTGGCTTACATGGTTCCAGGGAAATCAAGCTTGAGTCCTTAGGCATTGCAGGCAAGTGCCTTAACTATACATACATACATACATACATACATATATGAACTAGCTATTGTGGCAGGCATCTGTTATCACTGTACACCTATGGCAAGAATGCAGGTGGAGACAGAGCATCTTGCCAGAAGCTCACAGTCCAGCTAAACTAGGGGATGAAGCAATGAACATCACAGCTTACTAAAGACAGTGTCTTAAATTCCCTAAGTTTCACTCTGGCCTCCACATGAACACTGGGAAACACAAGCACATACCATTAAAAAGTCCTCAAAAACTTATCATTTATATAAAAGTAAGTCTAACTGGATCTGTGCAGATGGAGATGCCCGCAAACTATGCCCATCGTTTAAATCCTAGATGAATTTCCACAGCAAGCCCGTGCTAGAGATCATTGTGCTTGGGATCAAACAGGAGAAACCAAAGGTAGAGACAAAACCTCTTCCTCTGCAATAAGGGGAGGTGGGCCAAGGCAGGCCGGAAGCTGCCCAAGGCCTGGTTCTCTCCTCCTGGCTGCGTATGGCTCAGGGAGGCTGGGGCTACAGAAGATGGAGCCGGAGCACTGGACGCTATTTCATTCCCCCGTGTGTTAAGCCTCACAGAGCTAGAACAATCCTAGTGGAAATCTGGGAGGGAAGAGCCTTGGGCACATCTGAGGGCCTCCTGCTGACCTGCCACCCAAGCTTCCTAGGTCAGTCTCACAGGCCTATTTGGACTTATCCGTGTCCTCGTCCTGAGACTGGAGAGGTGGGTTTTCAGGGGGAGGGGCAGCATGTAACCATAGCAGCCATAGTAAGCATGGGACAGATTCAGAGAGGGAATCTAGCTTTCCTGCCACTACAAGACCTCCCCTGTGGGAACCTCCTCTGTGAGATGGGGACAACATTGCCTCTTCCCCCAGAACTGTCAGGATTCAACAGTGTCCAGTGACACATCATACATGCTCTATCAGTTAGTTCCTGCCCACCCTTCCGCCCCCACATCTGACACTGGCACTGTAAGGCAGGGGCTCTCAGCCTCGAGTGGGCATAATGAGCATGCTGGCTGGCTCATGAACACAGGGTGCCGGGCCCACCCCCAAACCCTGCAGTTCTCCCAGGTTCCCAGGCACTCACCATCTGCTGGCCTTATCTGAGTCCTGCCCTGATCTGAAATGGGTCTTTAATTTTATCCCCTGGCACTTTCTGCTGGTCCTCTTCCTTCAGCCAGAGCCACCTGCTTCATTCAGAATTGGACAACGGTGGAGTTGGGGCGGGGGGGGGGGGACAGTCAGCCCCAGATCAAAGGCTGTTGGGGTTACTATAGTGTGTGTGTGTGTGTGTGTGTGTGTGTGTGTGTGTGTGTGTTTGTGCATGTGGAGACTAGAGGACAACCTTGGTTACCGTTACTTCGGGAAGCTGCCTATGTTTTCTGATACAAGGACTTCCATTGGCTTGGAACCTCGCCTCATTAGGAGAGACCTGGCTGGCAGCAAGACCCAGGGACCTACCTGTCTGCCAACCCTGCTCTGGGATTACAAGCATGTACCACTACACCTTGGTTTTCTTGCACATGGGTCCTGGGGATTGAGCCCGAGTCCTCGTGGGTGCGAGGCAAACACTTCACTGGTTGCTTTTGTTAACACCTGCAGAGCGGGGAGAGGTTCTGGACAGGTCTCTGGCTGCCACGTGGAGAGTCGGCTCAAGCTGGAGGCTCACAGGACACAGACACCTTGGCCCCTGGAGGAGCGAAACCAGCACGGGGAAGGCCCAGAGCCAGGGAGTCCCTACGGCCACCGTGGTTTCAACGCATCAATAATTCACGGCGCACGAGGTACGGTGCTATTTTGCCAGCCCTCTTACCTATTGTTTTACAAGGCATTCATTATTTTAATTACTTTATGATAGGCAAGGAAAAACACAGACAAACAGGAGATAGTGCCCTGGTTATTATTTGCTTACACTAGATGTTGTGAGCTTAATTACCATGTATGGGAGGTAAGAGTGGGGGAGGCAAGACTGGGGGGCTGAGGAAGCCAGGGGTGCTCGACAAAGCCCTGTGTCAGCCTGCCAGGTCCGTCCAGGGATTCTCTGTGGGAAAAGCAAAGCGCTGCGGCCTTCTGCTGATGTCAGGACACCATAGAGGATTAAACGGCCCTGCTGGGGACGCACAGTCCACACAGGCAGTTGAAGAAGAAACCACTGGAACAGCATTGGTCATGGTGGTCACCACTGACCAAACCAGACCTGGACTCCAACCGCCAGAAATGAAGCGTTACTTGTGATCAAACTCCATAAGCCTTATAAAGGAATCCAGCAGTTAGTGGAATTTCGCAGACCATTTTATAGGCAGGGTAACTAACACATTAGTGACTTTGTCTACTGACCCCTTGGAGGGCCACTGACCACAGTGGACCTCAGTAAATAACTACACAATGGAAGGAGAATTCTCAAGGATGCCATCATTCGCTAAGCAATGGGCCCTGGAGACTTGGTGCCCTGAGTTCCGTGGGAGAACTTACCCATGAGACCTTCTCAGACGCCTTCTGACGCTGAGCTCTACTGGACCAAACTCTCTCCTCCAAGATGAGGAGACAGGTTCAGAGCAAGGCCAAATCTCAGACTTTGTCTCTTCCTCCTGGACCCCTGCACCACGACACACTACTGGAGAGGGCCATCAAGGTGTGTCCTGAATGACTTGGCAAACACCCGGCCACCCTAGACTTCCCACTTCACTGCAGAGGAAGATGGTACCACACAGCCCAGGGAGGACCTCCAAGTAGGACCAGATGCCATAACCCTGGTACCAGCCAGGAAGTCATTGTGTGTACATGTGTGTGTGTGTGTGTGTGTGTGTGTGCACATGTATGTGCATGTGTGTGCACGTCTGCGTGTGTAAGATAGAGATGCTATGGCTACAGGATCCAGCTGCCGCAGCCTTTTAGTTAAACAAGCTGCCAGCTTCTCTGAAACACAGGGAAGGTGGGCTGTGGGGTGAGGGCTCAGAGGAGAAGGCAGCGCGGGCCCTCAACACTGAAGCTATGCTGCTGTCTCGGCAGTCCTCACTGCCCACCCTGAGGACCCCCAGGAGGAGGGGCTCAGTCTTGCTTTGCAAAGGCCTGAGCATCTGCCCCAGCCCTGACTTCTCTTCCCTGTGGATCCAGGGGGCGCTAGCCACAACTGCTCAGTGCAGAATAAGGAGGGCTTCCCAGCCAGGGCACAGGGGTGAGAGGCTGGGGGACACGGGCCAGCCGAGTGGCTTTGGACCCTACCTATCTGTCACTTGTCCTTTCTGGGCCCGTGGCCTCAACTTGTCCATTCTCATTCTTTTAACAGCGGTCTGCAACAATGGCTTCCACTTGACAAGCTGCAGATAGCCTCACTTCCTGTATAACCTGTGACCGAGGAAAGGGGACCGCAGTCACTGATGGCCGTCACAGAGATGATCTGTCTGCCCGGGGTTTCGGTATTTCCACCAAATCACAAGAGGGAAAAGCCAACGCTTGAGAAAAGACTTCAGAATGTTGAATGGAATAAGTCAGACTCAGAAAGACAGGTATCACGTGTTCTCTCCTATATAGAATCAACACACACACACACACACACACACACACGACATGAAAGTAGGAAGGGAACTATTTGTAGGAAGGGAACTATTTGAGGGTAGGAAAGGGACCAGTGGGAGGGAAGAGGGGGAACAAACAAGGGTAACAGAGGGTGAATGAGTTAAAAAATAATGGGATACATGTGTAAAACTGTCATAATAAATCCCATTATTTTATGTGCTAATTTTAAAACTAGAGGATAAAAATGAAGGGGATTTGGGGAATCCTTAGGCTATGACCCCTCCGCTCACTGCGCAGATGAGAAAGCAGAGACCCTACGTGGAAGTCACATGTTCTGTGCCAGCCACTCAGGCCAGCTAGGCACCCCGTGGCTGAAATGTCACTACTCCCCACACTGGCCCTGTTTCTCTGGTCTCTCAGAGACTCCTCAGCAAGGGAAGGGCTGCAGGTCTTCAGCTGGTGGTGCCCTGAGCCCTGGCAGCCTGCAGCCCTGGGTTCAGACATGGGGGGCACAGCAGGGAGAAACCATGCTCTTGTCCCAGAAGGTCCAGCTCTCCCAAAGTGAAGGCCTCTCTGCCCTGGCACCCCCTGCCTCCAGCCCTCCCATCTCTAACCCTCCCACATCTGGACCCAGTACACTGGGGACCTCAGTCAGGCCCACGATAGAGGAGAGACCACTCCCACCAAAGTGCAGCTATTCTGGGTGGGCTTGGGCAAGCCACTTCACATCCCAAAGCCCCTGTGTTCTCTATAGCAACTCCCAAAGCACCAGTACTCTGTAAAGACAGGGCCAGTGAGACATCCGGTCCTCTGGTTCAGGCAGTAAATATGGATGCTGTGGAGAAAGGAGTCGCTTACTCCAAAACCAAAAGCCTCACAGAGCCCAAGCTCAGCCCCCCCACCCCGCCCTCTCCAGGAACATGCACGCACACACACGTGCACGTGCACATATGCTTAAGGAAAACAGCAAGGCTGGGGGCTAAGGAGTTGTCTCAGTGGTCAGAAGCTTTTTCTGCCAAAGCCACTCAACTGGAGTTTGGGTCCCCAAACCCCACAGAAGGCGGAACACAGCACATGCACACGTCTGTCACCCAACACACCCTCAGCAACAAGATGCAGAGTAAGCAGGACCCCAGAGCTCATGAGCCAACGCGTCTGGCATTCCCAGCAGCAAACGAGAGAGATGCTACCTCAAACAAGACGGAAGCTGAGGACTGATACCCCAAGGATGTCCTCTGACCTCCACATGTACACCATGGCATGGAGACCCCCACCCATATGCACACACCACACACTGACCACATACACATGCCCAGCACCCTCCTGTGGTTTCTCTTCCATCTCTGAGAACAAGTCCGTCCCCCAGTCTGTCCTTCTCTTGTCTGTCATCTTACATGTCTGCAACCCACTCGTGCCACTGAAGCTGCATTGGCCTCTTAGTAGCTGTGAGAACCTTCCAGGCCTACTTCTGGGGACGATTGACACCAGTCACTCCCTTGGCCCCCGTATACACTTGATGCTCTCTGAGTGTTGGTTCAAAGCTTCACCTGACTCCTGAACCCTTCCCTGATCTCCCCATTGGAAATGGTGCTTTGCCAAGTCAGTCCCTGCCCAGGCAGCATTTGTGCCACCACCTGAAAGCTGGTAGCCTCTAAGCATTCCAGTGATACCCCATAGGAGAGAGGCTTATCTAGTCTATAACTTCAATACTGAAGAGAGGCGATGGAAGAGGTAAGAGAGGGAGGTAGAAGGCAAGAGGAAGGAAGAAAAGGAAGAAGAAGAAAAGAGCGGAAGGGGTAGGAAGGGAGGGAAGAGAAGTGGAAGAGAAGAGAGAAGAGGAGAGGAGAGGAGAGGAGAGGAGAGGAGAGGAGAGGAGAGGGGAGGGGAGGGGAGGAGAGGAAGACATGGAAGAAGGAGGGAAGAAAGATGGGGAGTCAGAGATGGGAGCACAGGAGAACAGGAATGAGAGGAAAGGACAGGGAAGAAGAAAGGGGAGAAGGAAGAGGTAGCATGGGGGAGAGCTGCAGCAAGCAAAAGTCTGTTCCTGACAGACCCAGTATCTAGAAGAGATGATATTACTAAGGAGCTGAAGTAATAATGACTTTGGCTACCATTTTCCAGCATAATCACAGGAACCATATGAGGTAGATACTAATGTCATTTGACAGATTCAGGGTTACGCAGCTGGCCTAAGAAAACACAGTGAAATTTTAAACACGTCCTATCTTCCCAGGGACAGAGTGAGGAGCAAAGGCTACAAAGAAACCTGGAAGGACTGTGGCAGCTGTGACGTCTCCCGAACGGCTTGTCACCATCACGAGTTTGCATGGTCCCCTATTTCTGGATACCGTGTGTGCCTTGGGACAGTGGTTAAATCAAGGTCATCAAGGTCAGAGGGTGACCAGCCTGTTATCTGTCAAGATCCAGTTCAGAACCCTGAACCCTCCTTCGAGGTGCACAGCGCAGAATCTGAGAGCTACGCGGTAAGCTGACGGGGTGTGGATATCTCGGAGAGCTGAGCCTCTCGGCAAAAGCCTTGGGCTCTACCACTCTGCCCGAGGCATCTGCGAGCGTGGGACTAACTAGCCTGAAGGCATTAGTCAGGTTGGCCCCGAAGAGGAACCACTTTTCCCATTCATTCTGGACTGCAGAAGGGGCCTAGGTACATCTCCCACACTGGGAAGCACAACACTGAAGCCTTCGCCCCGGGCCCTGGGACCACAGGATAGTCCCAGATGCTCCAGCCAGTGGGAGAAGGAAGAAGGGCCAGGAAGTTTCTCTCTCCCGGGCCTCACAGTTCCACTGTGCCTTGGTATTCCCTGAGTCGACATCAGACACCATTTCCCCCGAGCTGACCCCTCTCTGGCCATGCCGCTGCCCTCCCCTTGTCCCTCATCCTCCAGATGTCAGACTGAGCCAGATACCGGCACGCAGCTGCCCTCAGCTGGACACAGAGCAGAAGGACTTTCTGTTCTGCCAAAAGGACTGTTGCAGGTGGCAGGTTTAGACAGGATGTTGGGAAGCCTATATCCCAGGGATGGGCTATGGGACTTCTCTGAACAGAGTCCTCACACAGGAAAGGGGGAGCAGTGAGTTAAACCCACAGTTCTCTGTCCCATAGGGGACCATGCAGGGAAGGCAGGCGCAAGCTCTGTGACAACCAAAGCCAAGCTCCCGCGTTGAGCCTGGGTCTGAGACACCTGCAAATGAGTGAAGACGTTTTCTTCGAGGGAGTGGTGGGGGCCTGATGTTCCCGAAGTGACTATCCACACGCCTGTCCCAGCTTCGTTTCACGTGGATGATCGTGACATTCTGAAGGCTACTTGGCCTAAGATCCTGAAATACCTGAACTGCAACATGTCAAGCCTCCTGAGCACCTCCTGAAGGCCTCTGTCCTGGTTCCTTTGCCTAAGGGTTCCCAAGTCCTGAAAGCTAAGAAAGGATCCTCCTGCCATCCCCCAGTCCTGCCAATGGCCACAGAGGAAGCCCAGCCCAGCCTCTGCAGTCTCCTGAGCAGGTGGCCAGACCGCAGGCATCTCCCAGGTACCAGTAATCCTGCATATTAGGGAATTAAGCAGGTCACCTAAAGCAGCCATAGCAAATGAAGGATAATGTAGCTGTCACCAGCTGCTGGTGCTCATGGCCAGAGTTCTATGAATGGATGACAAGGAGGAGGTGGCCACCTGAGAACCGTGCAAGAGAACTAGGCCAGAGCCCACAGCCAGAGAGGAGGCCCCTTGTCCCTGCCAGAGCTGGTGCAGGAGGACAGCAGGGTTTGTTTCTACCCTCAGGAAGGCCTGCGCACAGCTTCCCGTGCACCTACGGGCTGCACAGACGCCCGTCCCCATCCGTCCCTGGGTCCACCGCACGTGATCGGGTGCACACTTCTGCAGCTACTGTGTTTGCAAACCACTGGGCCACACCTCCATGGGTAGGACACCCTATCCAGGGATTCAGGCCACAGAAACTTTAAAAGGGGCTTGGACGAAGCCCACTGCTCGGGAGTTGTAAACCACACAAGTGTCCCAGGTCCCCGTCACTGCTGAGATGCTCCGTGTTTCAGCCACTGCTTGCTGGGTCTCCTCAGCACATGGTTTCTCAGAAGCCCACGTGGACTCGGCACGAGCAGTTGTGCATTGGAAGTCTTTGTGGTAGAAAACGGTGATGGTAGAGAAAGGGCCAGCTGACCTTTAACAAGCCCTCGCCACCTCTGCGCCTCAGATCCTCGTGTCTCAGAATCGAAGGAGCCATGTAAGCGCTCCCTGGGGGTCTGTCCGGCTCTGAACTGCCTGACCTCAGAGCCTGGACTGTGGATCTCTTGCTGTGCATGCTCCTGTCTCAGCTACCTATCAGATGTCATTTCCCTCGCTGGGAGAATGGCTGGAAAAAGAAGGGCTCCTTCAGGCTCTTGTTGGAGCCATCTCCAACCGAAGCTCTTGGTCTCCCTCTTGCTTTCAGAGAGGGGAGGCTGCTTGGTTGTTTTACAGCAATGTGTTTAATCCTCATGACAAGTTTACAAGATAGGAGTGATATGAGACTTACAGAGACTGGGTCGTCCCCTAAGTGGCACTTAAATTGGATCTAGTCTCAGTCTAGAGGCCGAGCCTCTCCTCTGCTACATGATGTCCAGACACAATGTAGAAAGAAACAGGACAGGGGCTCCTTCCAAGATGCTGCGCACTGTTACTGCTGAAGCAACCATCTTCCACTCCGCAGCCTCTGAATAGCCAGTGTCTGTAGAACGGACACCTGGAGTGGTCTAGAGCTAGTCATATAAGGAAAGGAAATTTGGGGGGAAAAAGGAGACGGGTTCCCAACCTGGAAATAGAATGACCCATAAACAGTAAACATGGTCTCAAGCAGCCACATCTGCTGCTCATGATTACTAAGTCAGCCCCCAAATGTTCAGAGCCAATGCATGCATTTGGGCTGTAGAGATGAAGGACCTTGCTTGCAAAGCTTTCTGGCTGAGGATAATTCCCAGCACCCACATAAAGCCAATGCACAAAGTGGCTCATGTGTCTACAGTTCATTTGCAGTGGCAAGAGGCCCAAGTGGTCCCATACACTCTCTCTCTCTCTCTCTCTCTCTCTCTCTCTCTCTCTCTCTCTCTCTCTTTCTCTCTCTTTCTCTCTCTCACTCACTCGCTCTCAAATAAATGAAACTATTTTAAAAGTACCCCACTGTTGCAAAATAATGATCACTTGCTCCTTCAATTAGCTTAATAATGGTAAATAAAGTGATAGTCTAGAGTTCACTGTTGAGGCCTTGGAAATGTGGAGTGGGTCCCGTTGAGACTCCTGGGCAAGCATGTCCAGGGGAAGATCTAGAAGAGGCTGCTTTCCCATAAGGACAAAACACAGAGCAGCCTGTCTACAGGGCAACCACACCCCCACTCTGGCCCAAACTGGCCAGACAAGAAACCTTCACAGGGCGCCATTTGGAAGGCAAGCTCCTGTGCGGTTTCCAGCGTAGGAATAACTATAAACACAGCCGGCAGGTCTGAGGCAGGGCCAGGAATTCAGACGGATTAGTAATGGAGATAATTTCCTAAACCCTTGGGTTTATCTCAGTGAATTCTGTTACTAATGTCACAAGTTATGCACCATCATCTTCATCTTAAAGATGAGCAGCTGAGGAACCCAGGCTCTCTACAGATCCCTAGTAAGTGCAGTGGCCTTACAAACTGACCAGGAGGTCAAGCCCCACGCAGACCTCGTGAGTTCAATACCTAATCCCTTCTCCTTGCAGGAAGAAGTCTACATTTTATGGGAAAGTCGTCTTGTTCTAAAGAAACCATGCAAGTCATCAAATATTGTTTATTTGTCGCTTTTCTGGAGAAAAAAAGAGAGAAAGAAATAATTCTCACAGACACAGAGCTGTAGAGATGGGAAAAAAGAGGCCCGTGTGAACTTACATAGCACAGGGCAGATTTTCTCAAGGAGCTACACGCTGTTGTTCATCAAAGAGAAGAGAATAGTAAACAGCCCCCGTGGATGAGACTCCAGGAAGGAGAATAGGATAGATGCTGCGTTTTGTCAGAGAGCCCTAAGAGTCCTGAATGCCGGTTA
Source organism: Jaculus jaculus (assembly GCF_020740685.1). NCBI lineage: Eukaryota > Metazoa > Chordata > Mammalia > Rodentia > Dipodidae > Jaculus > Jaculus jaculus. Next base: position 18,196,866 of record NC_059119.1, read on the forward strand.
CCCCTCACTTGACTGCGTGACCCTGAGCAAGTCACCTCACCTCACCCTAGCTGGCCATGACTTCCTCGTGAGCTTTAAAAAACAGTTTCCTCAGACAGAACCTAGGAAAGATCAGCCACAGAGATGATGAAAATAAGATGAAGAGGGTTTCGTGACTAGCCGTTGTTATCACTAGCTTAGTACCAGACAACGCATTTGTATGACCTTGGCAATACTCTGCCCACCAGGACGTTAGAAGCCATATTTTGGTCTTATCCATTTCACCAAAACAGAAGTGAAATTTGGTTTCTAGTCAAAACAGACTAGAATATGGACCACTGAGTTTCATGAGAGAACTCAATCCTATATTCAGAGATTTTTTTTTAAATTTTTTTTGTTCATTTTTTATTTATTTAGAGAGCGACAGACATAGAGAGAAAGACAGATAGAGAGAGAGAATGGGCACGCCAGGGCTTCCAGCCACTGCAAATGAACTCCAGACGCGTGCACCTCCTTGTGCATCTGGCTAACGTGGGTCCTGGGGAACCGAGCCTCGAACCGGGGTCCTTAGGCTTCACAGGCAAGCGCTTAACTGCTAAGCCATCTCTCCAGCCCTATTCAGAGATTTTCATACCATACTCAAGTTAACTTTTATGACTCCTAGAGAACAAAAAAAGATAAACCAAATTGTGGTAGTTTGAATGAACAGCATCCCCCATACCCTCATGTGTTTTGAATACTTGGTTCCCAGCAGGAGGCCACCTGGTAAAGCTGTGGAGCCTTTGGGAAGTGGCGCACCTTGGAGGAGGTGTGTCCCTGGGGGTGGGCCTTTTGGATTTGATCTTCCAGCCCTACTTGCCAGGGTGAGCCAGGTCCCTCTTGTTTCTTCCTCCCAGCTGATGTGACAAGAAGTAATGCCCTGCTGTTTTTCCTGCCTTGCTTTTCCCACCATGATGAAACTTACAAAACCGTAAGCAAAAATAAACCCTTTTCTTCCATAAGCTGCTCCTGGTCAGACATTTTATCCCGGCAACATACAGGAAGGTAACTGCTACAAACGGAAACTCAGCTATGAATGTAGATGGGGAGCAACCAAAGGCATGGCGAGATAGGAGCCTAGCAGGTATAGCCGGGATCCCTTCAGCTGGTCAGTGGAGCCAAAGGTCCCTCCTTCTCTCAGACACCATTCTGGGGACAAGCAGAACCAGGCCAGTCAGGAAGCCTCACGTTAGCTCATGGGAGCTCTGGTCCCGTGGGTCCCACGCAGGCCCTGCAATCACCCTGCCAAGGATGAAGTCCAGAATCAAGGGGCCACAGCACAATGAAACACGGTAAGCCAGTGGAAGACAGCTGACACTCTCTACCAGGAAGAGCTGTCCTTTTCTTTGGCATTATGTTACCACTCCTTTGTTAGGTATTAGCATGCCCTTTGAGTGAAGTGACAGTGATGGCAGAGATGGCATTTGACTGAGTCTTTGTGAGGCCCTCGCTTGTCAAAACAAGAAGCTGGCAGCCTTGTGGAATTCTGTTTTATAAAGTTTAATTGACTCTCCCAGGAAAAGTCTAAAAATACCTCCCCTAGTCTAGATCATCATTTTTACAGGTGGGGAAACTAAGGTACCAGATGCCACACTCACATGCAGCTCGCCTGTGACCTACAGCCCAGGCTGCATCTGTCACCTGGGTTAGTCAGGAAAGGCAGGACCTGGGATCCTGGGATAGTGGGGAGGGGTCACATAGTTCCCGCAGCTTAGGAACACGCCATAGGACCACGAGTTCCTGGCATCTTGTGCCCTTGGCGTCATTACCACAGGAAATGCACAGTTACCTCCCTAGAATATACTCCACGTGTCACCACGGCCCCATGCCACCATTTGGGAGCCAGCAGCGAGAAAGCATCCATCAGCAGACAGCTGATAGGTAGGATGAATAGGGTGTGGGGAACAGTCCCCCCCCCCACCATCCACACACAGGAGCAAATGGAGAAAAAGGTGGGCAGCTTGTTGTGATGGTTTATATTATCAACTTAGCAGGACATAAGAATCCCCTGTGAAGGATTACATAGGTTAGGTTAGCTTCTGGGCATGCCTATGAGGGGTCACCTTGCTTAGGTTCATTGAGGTGAAAGATCCCTCCCCTTAACCATGGGCTGGGGTCCTGGGCTGCAGGAAGAGGAGAGGGCTGGCAGAGCAGCAGCTCTCGGGGCTGTCTGTGGGCTCCCTGCTGCTGTGACAGTGTGTCACCTTCCCGTGTCTGCCATGCCGCCCCACCAGGATGGACTGGAGCTAGGAACTGTGACCTGAAATAAACCCTTCCCCCTTACACAGTGAGAAGTTGATTGATGTACTGATGAGCAATCCAAACCGCTGCCCAATGCCCAATCTTGTCACTTCCTTCTTTGCACAAGCGCGCACACGTGTGTGTGTGTGTGTGTGTGTGTGTGTGTGTGCATGCGCGTGCACGTGTGCTTTCTCTGGCAATCATCACAGCGGAGCAAACTCTACCACAAGGGTTCGAGTCTTTGCCTTATCTATGCACTCTATATCCTCAGAGCCCACCCATCAGTGACCATGGCACACAGTAGGCTCTTCATAGTGTATTGAAAGAATGAATGAACAGACTTTTTTTTTTTTGCTCTGTTCTGTTGGTTTTACTCTTCACTCAGATTTCTAGACTCTCCAAATCCTTCCAAGGCTACCATGGCTAACACTCTGAACTGGAAGTGCTCAAGACCTAGTTCCTAAGGCCTCTGGCTCAGGCCTGTCTGCTGCCCTCACCAGGTCCAGGCTGAACTTCAGCTCGGGTCTGGTCCTCCTGAAAGCCACACCTTTGTGCAGGCCATTCCTCTCCTCGTGCAAATCCCGCAGAGACTTCCCAAAGTCCTCTCTTCTGCGTGCACGTCCCCACAGCTACCCTCTCCCACCCCATCTTACCTCACAGCGTTCTAAGCTGCTCCTGCCTCTCAACACGGGACAGACACGGGCCGGGAGCCTTGGTTCCTAATCATACCCTAACTAGCCCGGAAGCTCCTTGAAGACAAAGTGTGATGCACTTTTTACACCCAAAGCATCTGGCATGTAATAAACTGGTAACCAGACATGTACTGAGTCAGAACCCTGCTCAGTAGGTGCTGAAAAACGAGACACAGTCTTAAGCCACTCAGATCCAGCTAACGTGGGTCAGCTTCCCTGAGGCCTAGTGTAACCTGGGGCTGCAGCCTTAACCACTGTGCAGATGCAGCTGAGTGTTTTCAGTGTAAACCCAACTCCCAAGCACGATCAGATGACATGAGGCTTCAGAGAGGCACATGCCTGGCCAGGCACATCAGTCAAAAGAAGATGAATGTTCTTGTTTACAGAAGGAATTGTCCCGTTCCAGGAAAATTTCCACCAAGATTTAGGACCTAGTCCAGAGTGAGCCTATAGACCTCACAGATGAACATTTTTCTCTCTTCCATTTGCTGACCTTGGACGGCGTTTGTCTACAGGTCACTGGGCCACCTTTCCAGGCCTGTAACATAACCTCCACTTGGGCGACCAGGGCCTAGCAAGATAGAAGGACCATGGGAGACAGAAACATAGCGTGGAGATGGGAACCCATGCAAGCTGTGGCCAGGAAGCAAGGGGATTCAGTCTCAGACCCCTGAGGTCCCTGGAGCTACTCTGCTCCCTAAACCCTGGCTGGAGTCAGAATGCTCGGAGTCCTGAGCTCCTGAGCCCTCCTGCATTCTAACTTGATTCAAGGTTTCCAAATACAAGACTGGCGCTAAGGTGAAATAAAGGCAATTACTTAACAGCCGCGGGAGAGGAAGAAGAAGGGGACTTTCATTTCTCTGGGGTTCAGAGAACTCCTCCATGCCCTTCTAGACCCCTGGTGGGAATAAGAGAGAGAAAGAGAAAAAGAGAGAGAGGGAGAGAGACAGGACAAACCACCAAAGCCCTGCTACGCCTCATCTGTCTGCCTGGCAACCCCACTCCCATCCATCTCCATTCATGGGCCCGGGACCCCTTCAATCCTAGACGTCAGGAAGAGAGGCTGAGCAGCTGTGAGAACCTTCTTTCTCTAGGAAGGCTATTCCAAAATTATATCGGGTTTCCTTCTACCCCGGCTTGTCAGCAGGGGACTCTTGCCTAACATGGTTGAGGAATGTCTTAGAAACTAGTGTGATTCAGCCTGGCCTTGGATGAGGTTTTCCATCCAGACGGAACACACCGAGTGTCTGGAAGCGTCAGCGTGTGACAGTGGGGGCATCCACACCCTTTCCCTCCCTGTCTCCAGACCTCTGTCAAGAGGACACACTTGACAAGCGGCAGGCAGATCCAGCCCTTGGATGAAGTCAGATAGAGAAAAGGAGCCAACAGGAAGCTCAAAGGTCTGGCCCACACACTCGCCTCCTCCCGCACTCTCCCTGCTTTCCTCCGGCTTTCAGAACTTCTTCTTGTGTGCCCGGTATAAACCATCAAAAAGCTATTGGTAGATTCTGGCTTGGGGGTGCAAGCCTTTCACCCCAGCACTTGGGAAGCTGAGGAAGGAGGATAGCTGTGAGTTCGAGGCCAGCCTGAGCTAGAGTGAGACCTTACCTGCGGGCAGGGTGGGGAGCTATGGTGGAAGTGATTTGGCAACTAAGCTCTCAAAGGGCTCAGTTGAGGGACCCGAGAGGTGGAACTTCAGAACACACCCCTCTTTCAGAAGGCAGGGCAGAGCCCTGCATGCTTGGGCCACCATGGTAGTTGTTTCTCCCCTTAGTCCTGATTGCCTTGGGTTCCTTCTACAAACACACACTCTGCCCGAGAGGGGCTCCGGGCAACTGCTAGAAATACAGTCTCCAAAACTGTCTGTAACCTGAACATCTACTTACTAATGAATTATTACCGAACTGTTGCTGGTCCTACCACATTCCCAGTTGAGGACCCACAAACTTCCCTCGACAAAGAGAAAAGTTCTGATCCTTCACTAGTGCTCACTTTACAGTGCCTGGTTGGGACCCCAGGGGCAGTTGCGAATGTGGCCAGTCTCTTCCTAGAAAGCTCTAGCAGCTGGAAGGAAGGAAGAGAGGTGCCGGAGAGGAGCCCTTGTCTGAACACTGTAGGCATCACCTCAGAGAGCATCCTGCCAGGCTCATGTTTCCATAACAACTGTCATTCCTGCCCCTAACACTAATGGGTAGGAGGCCCTCCTTTATGTGGGCAGCTGTGAAAAAATGTCTGACTGTAGCTTGAATCCTAAGTGTCGGTTTTCCTCCCCACAGCTGGTGTTCTGACACGGAGCTAAGCAAAGATCGCTGTGACTAAGATATCTTAGTTGTGAGGTATCAAAGATTAGAAGTCAGCCAAGGGGAAGAGGCCAGAGGGGAAGTTTCTGGGAGGATTATGAAATAATATTCTGCCCTTGGCATACACCGGGAATTTATTCCAGGACCCTGCACCCTATCGATGCCAGCATCTGCAGATGCTCAAATCCTGCTGTGGCTTGTCCCCCAAAAGCTCATGTGTTAGGAGCTTAGTACCCAGAGTGACCTTGAGAAGGTGGGGAAGTTGAACGTTGTTAGGTCACTGGGACACTGGCATTGGGAGGGACTAATGTTGACCTCACAGATCAAGGTGTTACAAAAGAGCGAACCTGGTCCCTGAACACGTCTGTCTCCTTGTCCAGCCTCGTGATCTTGTTCTCCATGCGCCGCTGCCAGGACACCAGCCGCCATGTTTTGGCATGGTCAGGGGTCCTCCCCAGAGCCAAGCAGACGCCTGCACCATGCTCCCGAATACCCAGAGCTGGAAGCTAAATAGGCTTCCCTCTTTTTTTTTATTTTTTTAAGGTAGGATCTCACTCTAGCCCAGGCTGACCTGGAATTCACTATGCAGTCTCAGGGTGGCCTCGAACTCACAGCAATCCTCCTACCTCTGCCTCCCCGAGTGCTGGGATTAAAGACATGCACCACCACGCCCGGCCCTTTTTCTTTATAAATGCCCTGCTCTAGAGCGGAAAATGAGTGACTGCTTATAGAGAATGGCATAGTATTTGCATGCAACCTACACGCATCCTCCTGCGCACTTTGAATCTTCTCTAGAACGCTTACCATGCTGGATACAATGTCACTACTCCACAAACAGTTTGTACTAAACAGGGAAGAATGACAATAAAAAAAAAAAAAAAGTCTGTGTATTCAGTTACTTACACATTTTCCTATTTTGTGCTTGTGTGCCTGTGCCTATATGTACACACATATGTGTGTTTCTATGGCTATGGGTGCACATATGTGTGTGCGCACACGTGTTTGCATGTGTGCATAGGCCAGAGAACAAACCCAGGTCACATCCTCTAGGAACGCCATCAACTCTTTCTGAGATTGCCTAGGAGCTTGTCCCATGGGCTAGGGTAGCTAGCTGGCAACCTCCGGGGACCCTCATATCTCCTGCTTCCACCAGCCAGGATTACAGGTGCATGCCACAGTGCCCAGAGCTTTACGGAGGTTCTGGAGATGGGTCTCGGAGCCTCATGCTTCACCCCCTGAGCAATCTCCCCGGCCCCTGTAATCACATCTTCTTCCAGATACTCTCAGTCTGTGGTTGGGTGATGCAGAACCCAGAGAGACAGAAGGCTAACTGCAGTCTATTTTTGACCTAGTTGATGACTTAACTTTTTCTCATAATTATTAACTATTTTGTACTTTTATAGTATTCTTTTCTGTGTACCCATTTTATTCTACTATTTTTAATAAGGCTTTAAAAAATTAATTGGCCAAACTGCTCTTAAGGGACTCATCACCACGGCTGGCATTTTTGAAGTTTCTTCTGGCACAGGACAGGAATCTTGGGCTGCAAATAGCCCTGTGTCATAGCCCTGTACAGCATGAGCAAGAAGGAGGAAACTTCAGTGAAAGTCATTGGTTCCAGGGCAGCCAGAGGCCAGGGCACCAGCCAGAGGGAGAACCTGGCCAGGTTAGAGGCAAGAGAAATAGTCACAGAATTGGGAAAGTAGGACCCCAGAGGCCATGTGGGGGCCACAGTTTATTGCTGGCTCGTGTTAAGGGCTGTGTCTGTAAAGGAGATCATGGGAAGAGGATGTGATTCATGGTTTGTACCTTCCTTGGGAGGCTGTGGAATAAAGCAGGCATGGCCTTGGCTATCAGAAAAAGAGCAAGAAAGACAGAAAGAGACATAGAGACTGAGAGAGAGAGAAACAAATGGCCATCGGAGAGAGGAAAACAGAAACAGAGACACAGTGAGACAAAGAGACTAAGAGAGACAGGGAGAGAGAGCACACTTGGCCAGCACTCTTGCTCTCGCTTTCCTTATGTTTTAGCTGCATAGACTCATGTTTCCATTCCTCTGAGGAGTGGTCCTCCTTTCCAGCTTAAGGGTTTTCATGCACCATTTCTCTTGAGGGCAACAATCCTCTCCCCTCAACCCTGTTCCATACTTTCTACTCATCTCGAAGAACTTTTTTCTGTATCTACACACCTTGTCCCATTCAGCCAAAACCTGTCAGCTTTGTGGTTCTAACACTTCTCCTTTGACAGGCAAATCACTTGCAAATATACAGTCAATTCCTATGTTAATCAGCTGTCCATTACTTTGATGAACGCCTAAGGTAATCCACTGGAGAGGAGGAAGGTTAATTTTGGCTGAGAGTTTCAGTCCATTGTCACTTGGCCCTGTTGCTTTGGCTTGTGGTGGCAAAAAGCACATCATGGAAGGAGCAAAAAGGGGCCAACTCACCCTGTGGCAGCCAGAAAGAGAACACACACTCAGAGCTGGGGGAGCCAGGGCCTCAATATCCCTTTCAGGGCCACATCCCAATGACCTAACTTTCTCCCACTAGGCTCCACCTCCCAATAGTGCCCTGGGCTGGTAACCAAGCGTTTAACTTCTTTTTTTTTTTTTTCAGGGCTACTTCTGATCTAAACTACAGCCATTCCTCTTGCTTCGCTAGACCAGAGACAGCCACCTGTTTCTGCACAATGGGGCCTATGTTACAACTCATTTCCACCACTGTGAACAAGGGTGGCCACAGATAATACATAAACAAATGAGTGTGAATACGTGTCCACGAAATTTTATTTGTGGATACTAAAATTTGAATTTCATATCATCTTCATCCTTTGTTTAAAAAAAAAAAAAACTCACTTCTCACAAGATGACTCATGGAAACTCACGGAGAGCTTTGGTATGGGGACGGGCTCGCTGCTCAGTGCATCCTCCACAGAGCACCAGTGTGACAAGCAACGGCCCACAGGAGCGGCGGTCCCCTGCCTGTGCACATGCACTCTGGAAATGCCAGGGTTCCCCTTCCAGTACGAGACTATCCACGGTGCACTGAGTCAACCAAAAGCTCTCAAGGCTCTGGGGAGATGGCTCAATGGGTAAAGAGCTTGCCACACAAGTATGAGGACCTGAGTTCAGATCCCCAGTACTCACATAAAATGCTGGGTAGCATGGCACATGCCTAAAATCCAGTGCTGGGGAGGCAGAGACAGGAGGATCCCTGGGGTTTGCTGGCTAGCTAGTGTAGCCAAATTCGTGAGCTCCAGGATTCAAGAGACCCTGTCTCGTAAGAATAAGGCGGAGAGCGACTGAGGAAGACATCATATCCATCATCTTCTGACCTCCACACTCACACCCATGTGCACACACATCTACCCACAGACATACGCACACATGCATACAACATATACAAGCAAAGAAAAAGAAAGAAAAACTTCTCAGTTCTCCTGCCTCAAGACAGTTATTTGTCTGAGACCAAAACAGTACTAACCCAAATTTATTTGACCCAAGAATTTTCTGCTTCAGTCACATCTACCCATAGCCAAGGGCACCCACATTGCAAAGTGTTGCTGTGAGGCTTAAATGCAAGGTTGTAGTGTTCTCAAAATTAAGTGTGGATCAGAATCATGCATGGGTCTGAGAGGGGATCAGAATGCACTCCCTCAAAAGTCCCCGCAGGCCTGGGGCTCGCTGTAGAGAAACACCACTGGTCTAGGGGAAAAAAAAAGGGTGGCTTTGATGCTTACGTCTTCCTCCTTCTACAGATCTGATTTCTAGAAGAACCTCAACTCAATCACTTCCTCAACATGTGCTGCATCATGGCCCCCTAAAAGTCATGCGCCCTGGCCCTAATCCCCAGTGCCTATGAAGGTGGCCTTATTCAGAAGCAAGGTTAGATGGCAACCTATCAGAGGAGAGACACTCAGGGACACTGGCACGTGAAGACACAGGCCCAGGAGTAGGCCAGGGGATGACAGAGGCAGAGATGCAAGCGACACAGTTATGAGCCAAAGGTTGTAGGCTCCCAGCAGAAGCAGGAGAAAGACAGGAAGGAATCTCCTGCCACGCCTTAACTTCAGACTTCTGGCCTCCAGCACTGAAAGACAGTAATTGTCTGTAGCAGTCCTACGGAATCTAATCTGAGAACAGGTAGCACTATCGCCAGGGCCTTCTCTTTGGTGGCTGACCGTGTGAATGTCAAGGGCGCAACAGGATTGGGCCCTGTGATCCTGTGGCACTGTGGCTAGCTGGTGGGTGCCTGAGCCGGGGTCTCTCTTTCTAAATGAGATTATCTATTAATGTGATGTTTTATAGGATTCCTGCCCTGAAGCTGGTTTAGGCTAAAAACGTGATTATTTCTGAGTCAATGAATAAATTAAAGAGACTTGGCTTTCTCCCATCCTGGGCTCCACAGGCTCCAGTTCCCACAGGGAGCCACCAGGCAGGGGATACCCATGGACAAAGCCGTGGCCAGTCCCCTGGTTCTGAGCTATAAATGCCATCTCTACTACACATGGAAACGGCTAAGCAGTAGATATTTTCACAGCCTGAGCACCCTGGTTTTAGTCACAAATTACACCCCTCTCCTTCTATAAAAAAAGTATAATGGGTAATTTTTGTTCTCAGAAATATTCAAGCAGACAGAATTCTGGGCCTGATACCTTAGGAAGCAGCCAGGAAGAGAATGGAGACACAGTTTGTCGTTGCTGATGGAAAGGAAGGGAACCTCAGGGGGTGGAGACTTAGTAGTCTCAAGACTGGAGGCCACAGAATGAAAACTCAGAGACAAATGAATGCCTTCCTGTCTGTGCCACACACACTACCCCAGAGCTGGCTGTCCCCTTGGTGGTTATGGGACCTTGGAAATCTTCAGCGGTGTCACTAGTGAATGTGCTTCTGCAGCACCAGGTGATGGTGTGAGACCCCCCCCCCCCAGGTCTATCTCCCACTCCAGGGAGAGGGGCTGATGCTTTGAGATGGATGGGGCAGAGACACCCCAGCATGCACAGCAAGAATTCCATCCCCAACCCTCCTAAAGCCAGCATCCAATTTCAAATGTCCAGTGGATCTATGAACATCATGCTGATAATTAGCCAAGACATTTGGGACACCCACATCCCAGCCTCTGATCACAGGCTTGAAAATTAGGAAGCCAGGCAGCCAGAATGGTCACAGAACTCTGGGTGTCACAAACCTGTCATCCCAGCTACTCAGAAGGCAGGGGGATCAGAAGTTCAAGGCCAGCCTGGACAGCTCTAAACCAGACCTTGTCTCAAACTAAAAAGGAAAAGAGCCCGGTGATAGAAGGCATGGAGCCTTAATTTCAATCTTTAGCACCAGAGGGAAAGAGGGAAGAAGGGAGTAAGGGAAGGAGAGGGGGAAAAATAATCTCACAGTCCTGAGTTTGCACACAGGCCTCATTTCATTTGTTTGTTTTCGTATTAAACTTTAATTTGCTGTACAAACTGGAGCAGGTCAGTAAACCTTTTGAAACCTCAGGCTTCTGAGCTATAAGATAGGAATATTTATAAATGTTTTTGCAGTGGTTTGGGGAGGATTTTGAGAGATTCGGATATAATTGACACACTCCTATTATCTTATAAAAATACTATGTGCCTGGTTTGAATCTAAGCTTTACACTTGCAAAAAGTCTTTCCTTCCTTGCTGGTATTTCTGCTGTCTCCTCCTTTTGCAGATGCGGCTCAAGACCCGTCAAGACCCTCAGTCATACAGGAAGACAGGAGGTGGCAGAACCAAGCCCAAGCTCCCCCCCCCCCACCAAGGCTATCTGCCTCATTCCTATAAGGAGTGCTGAGGGTTGGGTATAAAGGCCAATAGTCATTCATTCATCATTCATTCATTCTACAACATTTTATCTGGGCATCTCTCAAAGACAGAGAGCTCACAGCCTGTCCCTCTAGGAGCTGAAGACCTATCACAGTAACTAAGACAAGTTTCTGAAGGAAAAGAAGATAGAACATGATACTGGTGAGGAAGACAGCATGGTGAAGGCCCTGGGAAATGGCAGGAGCTGGAGCTGGAGCTGGCGGAGCAAGCAAATTTAATGAAGGAGATGGTATTTCTCCAAGCCTAGAATGATGTAGCACTTTCAGTTTATGTTCTCCAACAGAGTTGGGAGTTTTATCAAAGCGTGTGACTTGGATTTCCAGCAGCCTGCCTGGAAGAGGTGTCACGGGGGGGGGGGGGGCGGATCCTGGGGTCCAGCCCTGAGTTGTGTTTGAGGGCGGATCTGAATTCCAGCCCAAGGTGTGCAGAGTGAGCTCTGCCTGGGTCCCGGCTGCTGGGCTGCAGTTTTGCTCTGGCTTTTGGTGGTGCTTCTGGGTGGTGGCTCTTCTCTGCGCGGATCTGTGAAAGTGGGCCAGCATCTTCCACCATTCTGGAACTTTCCCTGGGTCTGGGGGCCTGAGACAAATCCCATTCTGTCTGGTTTGGAGGTTTGGAGGTTCATCCCAGCAGAGTGGGGCTGACTACAATAAAGGATGAGCATGGTGCGGACAGATGCACACGCACAGCTTGGTCTAAATGAGGGCCCCTCAGTGCTCAGTGTTCCTCATAGCAACTCATCGCTTCCCTTCGTCGAGCTCACTGCAGTTTTAATGGCGCAGCCATCTGCAGGTTTCCTTGTTCAGTGCTGGTCTCCCTCGGAAAACCCTGAGCCTAGGAGGAAAGATGAAATGCTACCGTGTTCACCAGTACCTCTGCAGGGCCAAACTTTGCTCTGGGCCAGAGAGGACCCACAGTATCTGTTGCATGCTGAATGAATGAATGAGGTAAGTGATGAGTGCCTGGTGATCAGTGATAGAACACATGCCACCCACGTCTACCAACATAGCCATTCTCTACGCTCCAGCATTCCTTGATCGCCCTCACCTGAGTTTTATCTTTGGTGTATGTGTTTCTTTTGCATCTCTGCAACAGAAATGCCTGGCAGAAACAACTCAAGGGAAGAATCGCTTGTTTGGGCTCGTGGCTTCACAGAGATTTCAGCCCATCATGGCAGGGAAGGCATGACAGAGAACGTATGTGGTGGACCCTTCTCAAGTCACGGCGCACCACGAAGCAGAGACTAGATGAGGGCTGTGACCCACGGCAGAGGATGGCCGTGAGGGTTGGCAGGGACAGACCGCCCTCCCCAGGAGGCCTCAGCCTATTCCAAGACTCCTTAAGGGTCTTCCCTCCTCTCCATTTCCATAGTAAAATCAAAATATCCCAAAGAACAGAATACTCACAGAAGTCTGAAACAATTAAGGCCGGGCCCAGGCTTTTGCCCACCACCTCATCCATCAGAGAGCATCTTTCCCAACAAAGATGTTTAACGTGATCATCTACAAGCCCAGAGGCCAAGCAGCATGAACTTCCCTTGCTCATCCTCACTGGGCAGGTCTTCACCCAGGACAAAGTTCCTTGCTCTACAGACGGGAAGACAGCACGGTCCTCTGAAGTTGCTGTCGGGGACAGCACTGGGGGACGAGTCCCCTGCTGATCACTTCCTACACTAATTTCCAAGGGAGAAGCGTGTCACCCAACAAATGGTCATGTCCTAAAGACAAATGAGGCCTCTGGGGGGAATAAGCCTAGACTGGTGTGATGCAGGATGAACAGGGAGTGACTTTCCATCTTGGGCCTCCACCTAGCACCATGGTGGAGAAGAGTCCTCGGGACCAGCAAAACCACAAAGCCTACAGTACAAAAGCAAGCTAACCAGAGAGAACCTCAAGACAGGGCCAGCTGGTTTCTGTGACACTGCCCACGGGAAACCCCACTTCTTATTTATTTAATTGGAAAGCAAGAGAGAGAGAGAAAGAGGGGGGATAGAAAGAGAAAGAGAATAGGCACATCAGGTCCCCTACCCACTGCAAATGAACTCCAGATGCATATGTCACCTAGTACATATGGCTTTATATGGATACTTGGGAATTGAACCTGGGTCTCTAGGCTTCACGGGCAAGTGCCTTACCCCCTAAGCCATTTCTCCAGCCCAGAACAATCCACTTCTACAGGAGGCTATTAGTCCTGACTGAGCTCTTCTGCAGGCATATTTATCAGATCCCACTCTGGTCTCTGCAGGTCAGACTGAAGGGGTTTCCATTCACCCCTGTGTTTGGTCACTAAGAAAAGTGTTTGGGAGGAGAGGGTTCAGACTCACAAGAGGCAGTACTCGTGAATACCTTCTGTGATCTCAAAACTTCATGAGGATAGTGAGTCTAAGAGCCAGAATCTTGGAACCTTGGCTCTGTGTGTGGGAACAGCTCTTGGCAGGCAGTGAGCTTTGAAATCCAAGTTTCTTAGGCAACAGAGAAAGCCAGCTCTCTCGGCTTGCTGAAACAAGACCCGGGAAGGGAAGACTTTGTGGGCTGCAGAAGTGCCAGGCTGTGGTCACCACTCTGAACACAAGCACAGGGATATTCAGGGATGGGACTCTTATGCCAGAACGTGCCAGGATCTGTGAGAATGAGCCAGGTGGCCACACCTCTCATGCCTCCCAGAGAACAGTGTGGACCAGTGGTTAACATGCCTCAGAGTGAGCTGGCATACCACATCCCCACATGGTGCAGAGTCACCAAGACATCCAACTCCCAAGTCTTAGAGATGATGGGGAATGACTGATGACTGTCTAGTCTGGGGATCCCCAGCCTTGGTGCACTGGCTACTTAAGGAGGCTTACCACATTCCTGGCTTTCATCACTAGATGCCAGTAGCAGCCTCCACCTCCATTTGTGACAGATAAAATGATTAAAGGCATCACCAAATGTCCCCTAAAAAGCAAAACAATCACCAGTTGGGCTATAGTCATGAAGATCACCAGAAGCATTACAGTAGTCTTCTCAGTGACCAGGTGCCCCAGTGCCAACTAGGTGTGGGATTCGCGGGTCCCCTTCGATGATTTCCCTCTGTGTTGTGGTTTGAACGTGAAATGTCCCCTCTGGGTTCAGCATGTGCTTGAGTACTTGGCCCTGGGCTAGGAGTGCCATTTTAGAAGGTCCTGGAACCTTCAGGAGGTACAGAATCAGTAGGAAAAAAAAAGTGGATCACTTGGGGTGACCTTGAGATTTTGAAGCCCCGGTCATTTCTTGCCCACTCAACTCTTCTGCTTCCTGACCTTGGGCACTGTCTGACCAGGCAGCTCACACTCCTACAAGCAGACCTTTCTCACCGTGGTGGCTACATTCCTTCTTAAACAGTGAACCGAATAAACCCATTCTCCCTTAACTTCCTTTGTATTTTGTCACAAGAGTGAGAAAAGTAACCAAAACACCGTGGGTATATTGAAAAGCTCCACGGAAAGGAAAAAAAAAAATCTACTTTGTGACCTTTTTTTAGCCTCCCATGTTTTGCAAACTTTCCCAAACTAAACAGCTTTATTCCTGATAGCTATTTACATCTTTCAGAGCTGATATTGTTCCAAAGATATATTATAAATGATATAACAGCAAACTGAACTTCCTCATTGAACTTGCAATGAGCAAGTCAGGTTTGTAAAGCCCATTAACAGATGCGCAGCAGAACCACGTCTAGAAGCTTGGAACCCTAATGTCTAGACCAGCCCCTCCTAACAGACAGAAGACTTGGATGTAAACTATAAGACACAAAATGCAAGAAACCATCGTCCCAAAGCCACCCGTCTTTGGTTGGACGCTGACCGTGGGGGACATCCACTTGGAGTCAGACTTGCAGAATCCCAAATAGAGCGAGCACCTCGTATGGACGCAGCGAGCCGGACCTGCCCACGGAGCCAGCAGAAGGAGGCTGTGGGGCGGCCGCATGCGTACCACAGGACATCCACCTGCGCTCACCTGCCAATCCCAGGGCGATGCCCACGGGTCATCTTTGTATGGAAATAATACGCTTTTATGTCTGTGGCTGGCAATTAAGTTTGGAGGAAATAATAAACTGTCAGCCAACAAAGGCCAAGGCCTTGCCTGTCAACTTGCTTTGATTATAATTTGCAGATTGTCAATAATGCAGTAAAGACCTCCATGCCTCTCTCCCATCCTCTTCATTTCTTGGGGTCATATTCCGGGCTGTAGAGCTTCATTCTTTTAGGGAAAGCAGCTCCCCAGCCCTGACATATCCACTGTTCACCTCTGCACTTGCATTGCAAGACAAGCTACCAATTTCCGACTCAGACCAGCTGGTCCCATGACCCCTGCAGACAATGCATTATGACTCTGTTTCTGCTGCTCTCGCCTGGAACAACACACTGTGACTTATCATCAGCTGTCCTGATGGTCTCAGCGGCCAACACAAGGCCTATAGATTGACTCTGCTGGTTGAATTGCAAAAACAAAAATTTAACAATATGATAAGGAAACAGTGGTGTGACATTCTCCAATTCTGCATGGGTATTGAAATATCATCACACCTCAAAGCTTCCAGTATCCCAAGGGTTCTCTTTCAGCCGCAGGAAGGGCGGGGACTGGCCCCAGCCCTTCCTTACTTTCCGAAATGAAGTCTGTAGGGACAAAGGGGCAGCAAAGGGTCTGCGTCACGGGGCAGGGCCCTTCTCCTGGTTCACCCTGGCTCAAGTTAGTGGCTGAGGGCTTGACCACAGGACAGCAGCAGCTTAGGGGGAACACAGCAGCAAATTCTAGCCAGGCCACGGGCTTTGGAAAGAGTAAACAGCTCAGGATGGGACGCTGGCTGGGGAGCAGAAGGTGCACAGCAAGTCTCTCACACTTGCAGGGTTCTAGACTCAAGAGAGCCAAGACCTCATCCCTCCTTTCTCTTTGCCTCCCCTTGTCCACACCTTTTACCGACTGGGGTCAGGCAGTGCCCAAGCACAGGCCAGAGGGACTTTGCCCTGCCGAGGCTTACCAACGGTGACGTGCAACCTCGGCCAGCCGCCGGTGCTCTCTCACTTCTCTCCCCTGGTCTGTTTTTACTAGGCTATTGAAAGCGCTGAGCATGACAAGACCTGACTGACCATCTGCCTCTCCAGTTCTGTTTTGACAGCCTTATAAAATGATGATCCAAAACAACCAGAGCCACCCAATGTCCTGGAAGGCCCACAAGTACAGAACTGGAAAGACCCAGAGTTTACTTCACATTTTCAGGGAACACCTGTGGCCCACAGGCTACATATAGCCAAGGACTGCTAAGAATGCAGCCCAACACATAAACTTAAAACAGCAGCTTTTGAACTGGAGAGATGGCTTAGCAGTTAAGGTGCTTACCTGCAAAGCTTAAGGACCCAGGTTCAATTCCCCAGTACCCACATGAGTCATATGCACAAGGTGGCGCATGTGTCTGGAGTTATTTGTAGTGGCTGGAAGTTTTGGTGCACCTAGTCTCTCTATGTGCCTCTATCTCTCTCTCAAATAAATAAACATCAGCTTTCGTTTTGTGACTCACTTGTGCATTTCTCCAGTGGGAACACTGCAGATGGCCATGTCCTGCTGCAATGTCAAAACGTTGGAGATGCTGGCATGCAGATATGAGAAAGCTGCTTCCAATTAGGGTCCCCAGCGCTTCTATCCCAAATGAGAAACCACACTCGCAGAAAATGAGAAAATGTGAGCTCACACAAGGAAGCAGGGCTAGGCTGAGCAGCGGAGACTCCAGGTCTCCACCTTCAACCCTGTGTTTTCCCTACAGTCACTGGGACAGTCTTTTAAGGCTAGGACCTCTGGTACAAATGAAGAAAACTGCCCCATATTCAATCTTTTAAGTATCAAATTACATGCAAGAGACTTCTATCCTATACCTGGTAAGAGAGATGTAGAGGGGCAAGCGGGGGGAGCGTGAAACATAGTGAGAGTGTGGGTACTGGGGGGGGTGACCTGACAGGAGTCAAGGTCAAAGGCAGAGCAGAGATTGGAAAAGTGAAGGAAGAAGAAGAGAAGGAAGACAAGGAGGAGGAAGAACTTCAAGGTATGGGGAAAGGCAAGAAGCACATTGCTGTCAGCCAGTCATGGCCATGTATGCTGGTAACCCTAGTGCTGAGGGTGGCGTGGAGACCGGAGAATCCCTGGGACTACCTGGTCAGTCTACCCAAAACAACAGGAGATCCAGGTTCAACGAGAGACCCTGTCTCAGGGAAATAAGGTGGGAGAGTAGTAGATAGAAAAGACAGCCAATGTCTTCCTCTGGTTCTGCTTGAGGGCACAGCACATCAGCACACATATGTGCATACCCCACACACGTCTCCTACACACAAGAAAGGAGGAGGAGGAGGAGGAAGAGAAGGAGGAGGAAGAAGAGAAGGAAAAGGAGGAAGAAGAAGAAGAGCCCTGCCGGTCCATAAATGAGGAAGAAGGGTAATTCCCCACTCCTAATGTGACCAGGTCAGAGGGAGGCAGCTGGGGAATTAGGCAAGGTCAAGACACCTGCTTCAGTCAGACCCAGTCAGTCTCATCCAGGCTCTGTGAAACTCTCCCAGCTCCACTCTCTCCCCAGAGGGAGCCGGCCCTCCTGTATTTTGCACGCTGCAGCCATCACGTCCCCACGGTCGGCTCAGAATAGAAACTCACACGTTCCTTCTTGTTAATGGGTAGATATGACGCTCTTCTCTGCCCCCAAGCTGAAGTCCAGGCCCAACTAATCTCTGCTTCACCCTGACCTTGACCCCTCCAAGCTTCCGTGCAAAGACAGTGCACATCTCTTAGGGATGGAACCCCTGCCCAGGCCCAGCACAAGTGTTAAAATAATGTGCTATAAGTCCTGGGTACAATCCTCGGCAATGTGAGTGAGGGAATGAATTTTGAGGTTCCTGTGCAGTGAGAAGATAAAAATTCATTTTAAAAAAACTATTAGGGCTGGGGAGATGGCTTAGGGGGCAACATGCTTGCTGAGGTCAGACCCCTAGCACCTGTATCAGATGCCGGGCATGCCTGTAATCCCAGTGTTTGGGAGGCAGAGATAGGCAGAGCTCTGAGGCTGACCGGCTAGCTTGTCTGGCCAAATCCATGCGCTGTAGGTTCAGTGAGAAACCCTGTCTCAGAAAACAAAGTGCAGGGCTATGGAGACAAGGCCCGCAAAGCCTCCAGTCTCAGGCTCAGTTACCCAACACCCACATAATGCCAAGCCTACAGAGTGTCACATACGTGTGGAGTTCATCTGCAGTAGCAAGAGTCCCTGGCACATGCCCATTTTCTCTCACCCTCAAATAAACAATGTTTTTTTTTTTTTTTTAATAAAATGGAAACTGACTGAGGAAGACATCAAGCTGATGTCATCCTCTGGCCTACACATGCATAAACATACACACACGTGTACATTCATGAACACCCACATACATACATGCCCACCCACACATGCAAGCGTACATGCACATGCACAACACGTACACACACATGCCGTGACAAGAAACACTAGCCCTGTCGTCAAGGGCTTTTTTGGCTAGATGAAGCCACCCCTTGCCGGTTGTCAGCACTGGGGGCAAGGTCAGTGGTCTTTGGGGTCAGTCACAGGAGGAGGCCGGGCCTCCCAGGCATTGCGTCCATGCGGCTTGCCAGCTTCTGCCCCCTCTTTTTATGACCCCTATGATACTAACTACCTTAGCCTCGCTTGTAAAACGGAATCACGTTTCCAAGGTTAATTTAAACAGAACTTTGTAACGTTGCCATGGGGGAAAAAACTGATATAGTATGAAAAAAAAAAGAAAGAAAGAATCTTCCAACAGACTGGAACTTCTGATTAGATGCCACTTCTGGCTAGTAAGGGCCCTTGCCCGAGGCTGGCTCTCTGTCTTTATTCGAAAGGAAGACAAGGAAGGCAGGCGGGCAGGTAAAAGGACGCTTTCTCCCTGCGATGGACAGCAGGACTGAGAGAAAAGTGAGGAAAGACTGACCTCCCCTCAGGGTCAGGGTCTTGTCAGCCTATGTCTAGACAGAAGCTGGCATGCCCTGTGGTATGCGTCTTACACTTGGAGAAACCATAACACCTAAACAAATGTTGACATTACCCTCATGCCCAGATCTATACCAGGAGTTCATTACCCTATGTCAAAACAAGCTAAGTACCCTCAGGAGGAACAAGACTGTCCCGCAGGGATCAGGTTTCAAAGAGATTCCAAGGACCAAGCTCAGAATACTCCATTCTAAATTCTCTGGTGAAGAATGGAGGGTGAGAAAACCAAACCCTGAGGGCCCTCAAACTCTTTAACCGGAAGTCTTAGACCACCAGTGGAGCCTAGTGAAGCAGGAGTCAAGAGACACAGGTCTGGAACCCCAGCACTTGGGAGATGTAGGCAGGAGGGCCGCAAGTTCAAGGCCAGCCTGGGATACATAAAGCAACCCCGCCTCCAAAAACCAAGAATAAATAAAGCATGCTGACGGAAGTAGAGAGGACGGTGTAGTGGGGGGGGGGAGCCCACATGCGGATGAATCTGAACAGTGAGAGAAACATTTCACCATCCCATCGGCCCCTCACAACTAACTGCTGAGGGACACTCACGACCCCTCCAAGCACAGCCTCCCACAGCCCACACCCAGCCTCAGCCCTACAGCGCCACCCACAAGGAACGCAGAGCAGCCCAGGTCCAGCTGGGGAGGAGAACTTAACAGGCTGAACAGGCTTTCCAGATTAAAACCCTTATGTTGGGCTTGACTATTTACATTACAAGATTCCCTACTCTCCAAAAGCAATCCTTTGTAATCGGAACGGAACACACTTAAGTGTTTGTTAGCAGACTATTAACTACTTGGCGGGGAAACTTGTTGGTGAAAGAAACAAGTCCCTGCTCTGCCGCTGGGTCGCCAGACTTAGCTCTAGATGCTTTCTCATTTAGTTCATCCTCCCAGCAGGGTTAAGAACTTCCAAGTTACAGAGAAGGAAAGTGTGCACAGAGAAGTAAATGGTTCAAGGTCACACAGCTACTGTGGCACTCAAAGCAGGGGCTGCTGGCGGCAGCGTACGTCATGACCTTCCTGTGAAGTCTCTGCATTTTGTCATCTCTATATGCTGAAGTCGGCCTCGCCGGCACACAATGCAGTCACTCGGTTTACTGAAATGAATGGATAAATGCTGACTGTCATAAACGTTGTGCATTACAGCCCAGCGGGGGACCCTCAGTTCACAACAATTTACAAAAACCTGGAAGAGAACGTAAAGGTTCCCCTGCAAAGAAGGGATAACCATTTAAGACAGCAGAAATGCTAATGACTCTGATTTAATCACTGCAGATTATATACATGCATCGGAATATGGTACTGGGCCCCATAAATATGTAAATTAAAATAAAATAAAAAAATAAAATAAAATAAATAAATTAAAACATTATTTAAAAAAAGAATGTCAGAACAGCAAAAATAAAGCTTAAAATTAATATGGGTCAGGCGCCTTTAATCCCAGCACTCACGAGGCAGAGGCAGGAGGATCGCTGTGAGTTTGATGCCAGCCTGAGACTACATAGTGAATTCTAGGTCAGCCTGGGCTAGAGTGAGACTTTACATCAAAAAACAATAAATAGGGCTGGAGGGATGGCTTAGCAGTTAAGGTGTTTGCCTGCAAAGCCCCAGGACCCACGTTAGCTAGATGCACAATGGAGTTTATTTGCAGTGACTAGAGGCCCTAGCATGCCCATTCTCTGTCTCTCTCCCTCTTTCTCTGTCAAATAAATAAATAAATAAAAATTAAAAATATTGAGCTGGGCGTGGTGGTGCACGCCTTTAATCCGAAAACTCAAGAGGCAGAGGTAGGAGGATCACCGTGAGTTCGAGGCCACCCTGAGACTCCATAGTGAATTCCAGGTCAGCCTGGGCTAGAGTGAGACTCTACCTCAAAAAAACAAAAAAACAAACAAAAAAAAATTAGAAAAACAATAAATAAAAAAATAAAATTACTATGGGTCCGAGGTTATTTTTTAAAAGCAAATTGCCTGAGTGAACCAAGCTAGGCAGAGAAAGAATTCTTAATGTCTGCACCCCTTCATCTAGTCATTTCTCTGCACAAGCATGCTCACGCCCAGGCACATACACAACACTCTCCAGCCACAACGTTCCCCTTGAACACATGAAGAGCTAAGTCCAGCTGATTCCCAATGTCTGGTATCCTGCTTCAGCCTCCAGGACCTGGGACTTACTTGCCCAACAGAGGGAAATACACAGAGCTCAGTCCCCTAGGCAGGACTTAGGCTGGATCTAGCATGCATGAATGTGATAAATGAACCCTGGACACAGGATGGAGGGACTGTGCTGCCCTGCAGACATCGTGTGGGAAAGGACGGGAGGAACCAGCCAGCGTAGCGCACAAAGGAAGGAGACACGGGGAGGGTAGAAGGCAGAAGTTTGTTTAAAATATATTGTCATTGGCACAAGATTAAAAACCATGTGCTTGGGGCTGGAGGGATGGCTTAGCAATTAAGGCGCTTGCCTGCAAAGCCAAAGGGCCCGGGGTTCAATTCCCCAGGACCCATGTTAGCCAGGTGCACAAGAGGGCATACACGTCTGGAGTTCGTTTGCAGTGGCTGGAAGCCCTGTCTCTCCCCCTCTCTCTCTCTCTCTCTCTCTCTCTCTTTCTCCCCCTTCTCTGTCAAATAAATAAAAATTAAATTAAAATACCATGTGTTTGATTTTGTGTGTGCAGTATGTATGTGGTGTGTGTACGTGCGCACGCTTGCATGTGTATACACACATGTGCGGCGACCAGAGAAAGACATCAGTGCCCTCACACTCTTCTCCATTATCTTGCTGAACCTGGAACGCCCTGTCACCTGGTTAGACGGGCCTGACCAGTGAGCCCCTGGCAATCCTCAGTCAAAAACCTCCTCAGTAACTAACAGCGATAACCTAACCGATGTCAGCCAGCTAGAGTCAGTGATCAGACAAGCCCTTTAAAGACCTGGGATGAGGGTGCAGCATCTCATGATGCACAAATGGGGAAACAGAGGCGCAGAGGTTCAGTAAGCGGTCCAAGGCCCCACAGCCAGCCACCGAGTCCTTCCTCAATCCTTCTCCCTGACACACTTTATCCTGAGAGACGGCAAGCGCGGAGCAAGGTGGAAATGACTGCCCTGAGGATGCTCGTGCACCCGCTTCCTGGACACTCGTATGTGGCCCCAGCACCACAGTCTCCGCCCCGTGCCTTCCTCGTGTCTGCTGGGAAGGCATCACGCGCAATGGTTGCTAGGGTGTAGCTCAGACGCTGCCGTTTCTTCATGAGGGGTCATCTGGCATCTCTGAAGCCTATGCCCTGCGTGCCTTGGGAGCGAGTGGGTAGGCAGGAAGAGGGCATCAATGGGGAACATCCAGTACATCTCCAGGCGTGTCCCACCAGCTCGGCTGGCATAGCTGGCACATGGGGAAAACTCTCCAGGAAATAGTCTTCCCAAGGGCCCAAGGGCCAGCTCCACCATGACCTTCTGAACATGGCCCGGGACCCACTGGAGGGGCGGGGCCGCATGCTCAGCTTGTGGATTCATTCCAGCCAAGGGGCGTGTCTGAGGCACCCTGTGGGCTATGACTCCTGGTGAGTTCTCAGATGCCGTCACCAAGCCCAGGAGTGAGGTGGGACAGGGAAGAATGGCGGAATTCCCACCCACAGTCGCTTTGTCCTCAAAGCACCATGTCCATGTCAGCAGTTCCTTGTCACCCATTCCTGCCGATGTCTAATCCACCAGCTCCTTGACAGAGCAGTTCGGCCATTCAAAGCCAAGCCCCAGGCTCCGCGAAGATGCAGCAACTGGGTCAGTGCTGATCTACTGGTCCTGCCACTGGAGCTCTCCCATCCTTCTTGTTTGTTATGTGACTTAAACTCTCCCACCCTCTCTGGGCCAGAGCTCCCTCGCTTGGACAAATGACACCATGCTTTAATGAGAAGAAGCAAATCGGCCCTTTGCCCATGTCCAAGGCAATGGGCTAGTGCTAAGTGAGTGGAAGGAGGCAGACCAAGGAGCCAGCATATGCCATGGTGTGCCAAGCTATGCCCTTTGTACATAGCAGCTCACCGAATCCTCTCACCAGTCCTCTGAGGTGGGTGCAATTTTGCCCGCCTAGCATAGGCCAGGAAACTGAGACAACAGGAGTTCAAAACTTCCCTCAAGGGTTTAGCAAGCAAGCTCTGGAGTCTACTGGATGACCACCAGTCCAGGCAGGGAGTGGGGCAAAGATGGAGACTGACGCTGGGTGTGGAGGCCCAGCCTGCCATCCCCACGCTGGGGAGCCGAGGATGGAAGCGGAATGTTGTCTAGCTGCTTCCTTGGGGAGCAAAGGACATAAGTAGCTACAACCTTACCGAGCCTCAGGAAGCTCCTGCAACCTATAAGATTCACAGGCCCTTCCCCAAGGCCCAATAAGCAGCAACAAGTCCTAGGAAAGGGGGACTGTGGCCACACCAGCTGCCTGCACGTTGCGCAGTGTGCTCCAGAGAGGCAGCTTCCGCGAGGCCTCACCTATGCTGGGCTGGGCCCCTCGCCTTTGAGCCAAGGCGTGCTCAGTGCCATTCACCCATACTCCTGTAAGTCACCCCAATAAACTCACTGGTTCTCTAAACCAGACTGGGGTGGAATCGTTTCTTTGGTCTGTTAGCCAGTGCTCTAACCTAGCACTATCTGAGGCAGACATTTTTTAGATGTCCCCAGGTAAAGCTACACAACACTGAGGCAGGAGGATCACTGCCAGTTTGAGGCCAGCCTGGGCTACATCGTGAGCTCTAGGCTGGCGTGGGCTACAGAGTGAAATCCTGTCTCAAAAAGGAGGGAGGCTGGAGAGATGGCTCAGCTTGTAAGCGTGCTCGCTGTGCAAGCAGAAGGATCTGAGTGTGATTCCCCAGCTCTCCTATAAAAGCTGGGCATGGCTACCACACATGCCAGTGACTCCAGTTCCAATGTGGGATGGAGAGAGAAGAATTTGCTAGGCTCAGGCTCACTGGTTAGTCAGACTGACCAAATGAACAAATAAATAAAATGAAATAAAAGCAGCTATAGATTCAGTAAGCTGATCCATCTCATGGAACTATGGGCAAAAGTGATGAAGAAAACGCTGAAGGTTCTTCTCTGGCCTCTACACACATGCCCACAGGACACACACAACTGCACAGACATGCGAACATATGACACACGTGCACAAAGATATTGAAAAATGATTTAAACAGATGAAGACTGAATGCTGATCAAATACTGAAACTCCTCTGAGATGATGGGATGATGGTGAGAAAGATGATGCCAGGGAGAAATGGACACGTTTAGACACAACTGTTCCAAAATCCAGAAAAGAAAGGGGAGAAAATAACTGTGATGTCATTCTTAGACTACAGGTGATCCAGGTAGCTGGAAGTAGGCTCCCTTTTTCATTTCTTAAATATTTTATTTAGTTATTTGCAAGGAGAGAGACAGAAAGAATGGGAACACCAGGGCCTTTAGCCACTGCAAATGAACTCCAGATGCATCACTTTGTGCATATGCCTCTATATGGGTAGTAGAGAATCAAACTTGTGTCATTAGGCTTTGCAGACAAGCACTTCAGCCACTTAAAAGAAAACAAATCTCTCCAGCCCCTGCACTGGCTTTTTCAGGGTAAGCAGAATCTGAACAAGAGAACAGAAAAGGGACCATTGCATCAAAAAACCAGAACACTGGGGCTGGAGAGGTGGCTTAGTGGTTAAGGGACTTGCCTGTGAAGCCTAAGGACCCAGGTTCTAGTCGCCAGAACCCACATAAGCCAGGTGCACAAGTTGGAGCATGCCCTTTGGAGTTACTTTGCAGTGGCTGAAAGCCCTGACGTTCCCATTCTTCCTCTCTTTCTCTTTCTCTCTCTCTCATAAATAAATATAAAAAGAAAAAATGTTATAAAAAGAAAAGCACCGAGTGTCAGCCCCACGTTCAGAGACTGCACAGCTGCACACGGCTTGAGAGAACGAGCGGAGCTGACTGAGTGCAGGCTGGGCACCGGGCTGAGGACTCGTACTTTTACTGTGAGAAGTGGGAAGGCGCACGGGTACGCCAGTGGCAGTGTAGGACTATCGTGGCCAACATGCCTGCCGGTGACACAGGGTCATAGGATGGGTGGCAAAGGAAGGACCTGATGCATTCGCTCAGGTGTTCTCTGCCAAGCCTTGGATCCTGGCAAGGGTAAGGCCGCCAAAGTCTTCAGCTGACCCCTCCCCCACCTTGGCCTGTTTTAGGGAAGCCTACAAGCACGGTGTGACACCCCTCGGGGTCACACCCAGAAGAGAATTATTATAAATGCTATTCATAATCTTTCTGCTGACAGAACGCATGCTGGGCAGAAATGAAGCATGAGTGTCAGCGTGAGGCCCGGCGCGGCGGCCCCACTCCCCTCCCATTAGCCACGCAGCAACCCTCACAACCACCATATGGCCCACCAGCCAGGCAGCCCCTGCGGTCCTGGACTGCCTGAGCTGCTTAATTAGTGAGTATCTATAAATAGAAGAGCTGGACAATAGACTGGGATTTTTGTTTTCAGTCTAGTGAACAAAGCTAGGGTCCCCATTGGCACACTTGGGGCATGGGGGTTCACTCATTCATCTTCCCTTTACCCTAGTCACTGCAGCCTCAAGGTGGCTCTGAGGTCCTGGATCTGCTGGGTCCCCACTCCTGGTTTCACCATAAAGGCTGGGTGCTGGTGTCACTCGGTGCTTACACTGGGCAGGCTTCTCCCTAAAGCCTGCCCAGGAGACTTGAAAGGTCCTTAATGTGTCTCAGGAGCTTGGGATCTAGCCTGTCCCCTGAGGCTTTTCTCCCTCCCCATGCGCTACGGCCATGGCTGCCTAAACCTCTGCTCCAACCCCACCCCACTTGCAGGGTGAGAAGCTGCTTCAAGGTCCCTCCAGACCCAGGCCAGGGGGGCTGACCAACCTGCAGGAGGAAGCCTGGACCCATGGGCCCTTCTCCTCGCCCTTGGGCCCCTGCTGCCTTTCCATCACAAGTCATCACCCCCTCCATGAGCCTCCTCTCCCTGCACAGCAGACTCTGTACCCCCACACCCATGCCTTCTGTCTCCACTCCTAGGCTGTTCTCTCGCCCCATCCCAATCACAACAGGAGACAGATGAGCCTGGTGAGGACCCCTGTTCTGCTGCCTTGCTCAGGCAAGTAACTCAGTGACTCAGTGCCTGTTCCCTCGCGGGTTCAATGGGTACAACAGTAGCTGTGACCTCCCGGGATAACTTAAGAGACGGCCGAGAGTGTCACTTTAAGCCAGGCACACAGCAAGTACCCACTAAGGTGTGCCACTGGTGTGGTATACCCAAGTTGGTGGGACTCCCAGCATCCCTGGGCTCAGTACACCGACGCACCAAGCCACTGGGCTTTCCACTTTTGTCCTTCCGGGAATTTCCCCTGGAGGACCAGTCAGGTGGTCACAAGAGTCTTCACATTGGACCTCTGTATCTGGGGCCTCAATGCGAATTTGAATGCACTTCTCCGAGTATCTGACACTTGCTGTCTACCTCTGTTTTTGACCCTCTTCTATAAGACTCAGGGGACCTCACTGCATACAGGTGACCAAGGTTATGAGGACAGCCCTTCCTTCTTTTCTGCTAATGTGTTGGCTCAGCCGCATGATGCTATGGTGGTGGCTCCGCTCAGGAGTGGACTAACTTCATGAATGAGAAGGACCCTGAGGCCACCAGAACCCGCCTACAGCGAGGCCAGACTGCACAAGATGGGAAGAAGGAGGTCCTTCTGCAGTGGGGCTTCTAGGCTTATTTCCTAAAGGAAAGGCTTTAGTGGTTCTCCTGGACTTCTGAACCCATCTTGCGGGCAGAGGACTGGTTTTCCCTTTGTCATGTAACCCCATGCTCACGGAGCCGGGGCACCATCAGATCTACCACGAAGCCCACACATGGGCGTTTTGTAGCCACCTGTGGAAGGGAACTGGGAAAGTCTTCCCAGACTTCTTAGGAGACCTCAGAAGGAAAGCGAGCTGCTTCCAGCCAAGAGAATGAGTCCTGTGCACTGCGGCCCTCAGCCCGTGGGGAATCGGCCCTGCTTGGCCCATCAGCAGTTCTGAGATGAGTTTTGAGGTGCTATGACATGGCAGACATGCACTGAGGAACCCGAGGCCAGGGATCAGGCGAGAGGAGTACTGGTAACCCCTTCAGCTTCTCTGAGCCTCCGTCTCTTCCTCCGCGAAGGGACGGTCTTAAGAAGACAAGGCCGTGATTCAGAATGGCGACAGGCACACGTCGTTGACTGACCAGGGCAGGGACTTTGCCAGAATGCTGAATGACGAGGGTGACTTAGCCAGGCTCCTGTTCAGAGAAAGGATGTCTAGAGACTCACCCCCTGTTTCTCTGGAGTAAATTCTCCACGGAGGAGCAGCAGGGGACAAAAGGTGGGGGAGACCTTTCTCTCCTCTGCAGAAGCTACCGGCAGCAGATGAAGTATGGTGTAGGTGGCCAGGCAGCCGGATCCCGAAATAGCAACTAATGACTGTGATTGGAATTGATAATGAAACCCACACCTGCTTGCTGCCCTACAGCCCCCTTAATTTGCCACCTGGCGATTATACGCTGTCCTACCCGTGGGTCTATGAGCTATAAAGTGCCAGGATGCCATGCAGTGAACCTTTCGCGTCTGCCATGCTGAGAGGCAGCGGTCCTCGGGTGGTGATGGATATACCAGGCTCCCACCACTCTGTGGGTCATCTCCCTCCGAAGTGCCCAGGCATTCCCAGAGCTTAGGGCTCCCTGCCCCTATGAGACTTGGGATCAGCTGAGCAGTCTTCTGACCTGATGGTCCCCCAAGCAAGGGGTGAATCACACCTCCCGGTGTTCCTGCCTCTCGGCCCTGGCCAAGACCTGGACAGCCATACTGGCTGGCAGAAAGAGTCACCCCACTTGAGATGTGAAGAACAGGGTCATCACCACTATTACTCAAGAGGCAGGACACGGAGCACTAGCCAGGCTCAGGCAACGCCATCAGACTTGGTCTCTATAGCAACCCATGCGAACCTGTAAGATGCCCAAGGCTTGCTCCAGACCAGGCACAGCTCTTGAGTCCCTTGCAACGTGTGGGGGTGGAAAGTAAGCTTTGTTCAGGTTTAGACAAAAGCTTGGGGAAACCACAAGGAAAAAAAAAATAGTGTGGCTTGGATCTCAGCTTTCCATAGAAAGAATTCAATTAATACCTGGCTCCCAAACTAGTGTGCTGAACTGGTGCAGGCCCTGCAGGTGAATTACACTGTGTTGGGGGCTTTAAAGGGCAAGATCCATCTCAAGATCACATCCCCTGTTCTCTCTCTCTCTCTCTCCCACACACACACAACATGCTAGATATAAAACAAGGTTTCGCCAGGCATAGCGGCGCACGACTTTAATCCCAGCACTCGGGAGGCAGAGGTAGGAGGATTGCAGTGAGTTCAAGGCCACCCTGAGTCTCCATATTGACTTCCAGGTGAGCCTGGGCTAAAGTGAGAGCCTACCTCAAAAAACCAAAAAAAAAAAAAAAAAAAAAAAGGTTTCATGCCATTGTTCAAAAGAGCCTCCAGTCAACTTGCAGATCAGGAAAATCTCAATGCCGAGCACTTTCAGCATGTCCATTAAGAGAATCTTCTAACCCCGCCTCCATGCACTTGGGACAGAGGACAAGTTATCCAGGCCTTTCAGTATTTCCGCATAGAACCAAACATCACTCAGGATCCGGCGGGAGGGACCAAGGAAGACACCAAGGCCAGCCTCCACCCAGGTACGCGCTCCCACAGTTAGCAGCCAGCCACCTGGCGTGGAGAGTGCTGATATGGAACAACAGGAAATTCGATCGCACCGGGAACCTGCTTGCTGTCCACAGATGTCACCAGGGACATCCGTCAAGGATCAGGGAGGCCAGCCACAAACAGGCTATGGAGTCATTCTATCTTTCCTCCTTCGTCACATCCCAAAATACCATGGTGACACCCAAGCCAGGGCTTCTGAGGACACATGGAGGAAATCCAGCTGCATGTGACAGGAACTTAAGGTGTATCCCTCTCCAGCCAAGAGGCAACATGGGGTGGAGAGAAAGGGAAATACGGAAGGTAGAAATGAATGGGGACAAGTGTGAAGGAGGGGGAGACATCAAGTGGCTATGGCTGATGACAAGACAAAGCCGCTAGACCTGGGTCACCTGACTCCAGAAAGAAGCTTCTATTTTATGCCTTCCTCTTAGGACCTGTGATGCACCAAGTACCTTAAACAGGACCCCTCGATGTCCAATGGGGCCAGACAGTCACTTTGAAGACGCAACAGACCTGGAGCTTTCTGAAGGGTCCAGAGAGGCATGCCTTCAGGCAGGCCGGCTCTTCCTCACCTCAGGGGCCAGGTGATGCTCAGGAAAGCCAGGGACGGTGTTAGGGCCCAGGAGCCAGGCACAAGACCAAGTGGTCCCTCAAAGCTCAGAATGGGGGGTACCCTATCCCAATCCCCTCTACTCACCTGTGAAGGGAAGTAAATGAATGGCTCGACCTAGGGGGTTCTCAAGGAAGTCACCCCCACCCTTCTCAAGGAGGAACCGAGTCTTCAAAGGCCAGACTCCACAGAAAGACGATGCCTCCAGCTGCCCAGGACAAGCTAACTGGAGGTCATATAGAGGCCACTCCAGGTCACTTGGAAGGCACACTCCACACTCCAAGTGTGCTGGGCTTCCTTTGAGGGGTGGGGACAACTGCTTTCAGAGGACAGCTCGAAGACAAACCACTGGAAAGCCACAGAGGAAGAGGCTGTGGCCGTCTCAGTGGGACAGCCTCCCCATCCAGCACAGGTCGTCACGCCTGCCACGCTGGCCCTTGCTTCGCCGCTCTCTAGCCACACTGTGCACCAGGCAGGCTCTCCCTGCCTCCCAAGTGCCAACTGTCCTTGAGGGCTCTCGGGTGGACTGCAGTGAGCTGGGCTACGGCCATGGGCCATCCTACAAGAAAGGACTTGTGGCCCAGCTTCAGGGAGTGGCTCGCCACAGTGTGTTAACCAGGACAGTGTAACAGCACCGTAAACCCTGTGGAAAAGGCTATAATTAGAGATGTTGTTAAAACCACCGAGACCTAGTGCTGCTAAAGACATCTGCAGAGCTTGGTGCAGTATAAATAGTTATGCCCATCCGGAGAAGGGCTCCCCTTGCCCAAGTCTTTTCTCTGTGTCTCAACGTCCTCAGGAATATTGACAGAGGACGCGAGACACCTATACCACAGTGATCCCCTGGCTCAGACTTCAAAGTCAGAGAAGGGCTGGCATTTATCAGAAACAGGGAACTGCTGCCTAGCACATTATCACCTTCAAGGGGCACCCGGCAGACTCTGTGATGTCAGTCAACTGTGCTGACAACAGGAATAGCTCCCACCAGGGGCCAGGCCTCTGCACACACTCGTGTGATGATGCTATGGACCGTCCCACAAGGTGAGTGTCTGCACACCCACTTCACAGGGGAAGCAACCACCGCTCACTTGAGCAGCAATGTGTGAACTTGAAATCTGGTCTCTCGGGCTCCTGGTCCGGCTCTCGTCCATGTGATTTCTGAGGAGAGAAAAGATATCTACCTTTCACTCCACACACTTTTGAATTGCGTGAATGCTTTAGCAAACGCAGGTCTCCCTACAGTTTTACACTTTTTTTTTTTTTTGAGGCTGACCTGGAATTCACTATGTAATCTCAGGGTGGCCTCGAACTCACAGCAAGTCTCCTACCTCTGCCTCCCGAGTGCTGGAATTAAAGGCGTGTGCCACCACGCCCAGCCAGTTTTACATTTTTAAAGTAAGTGTCTGAGTGAGGGAAGTGGACCTATTCTGTAGATAAGCATATTATAGCTTGACAATATCCACCAACAAACCTAATGTTTCTATTCTTTGCAGTTTTGGAAATCAATCCTAAAAAAGACAGAGATGAACAAAATCACACCTATAAGATATTGCACTATTTACCCTGAGTGTTACTTCTTTAAAAAGTTATTTTTTATTTATTCATTTATTTACAAGCAGACAGAGAGAGAATGAATGGGCATACCAAGGTCTCCAGCCACTGCAATCAAACTCCAGATGTATATGCCACTTCGTGTATGTGGCTTTACGTGGGTACTGGGGAATCAAACTGAGGTCATTATGCCTTGCAGGCAAGTACCTTAAGTGCTGAACCATCTCTCGAGACAAAAATTTTGTTTTCTGAGGTAGGGCCTTGTTCTAGCCCTGGCTGACCTGGAATTCACTATGCAGTCTCCGGTTGGTCTCAAAAATCACAGCAATACTCCTACCTCAGCCTCCAAGTGCTAGGATTAAAGGCATGCACCACCAGGACCAGCTGAAGTGTTACCTTTTTTAAAAAAAAAATATTTATTTTATTTATTTATTGGAGAGTGAGAAACAGGCAGATAGAGAGAATGGGCACACCAGGACCTCCAGCACTGTGAACTCCAGACGCATGCACCACCTTGTACATCCTGGCTTACATGGGTCCTGAAGAATTAAACCTGGGTTCTTAGGCTTCACGGGCAAATGTCTTAACCACTACGCCATCTCTCCATCCCTGAAAAGTATTTAGTATTAAACTGAAAAAAAAAAAAACCCTCAATGTCCAATAAAGAGTGAAGAAGCAGGGTGGGGTACCATCTAAAGTATTTTTAAAATAAGACCAATGGGATAGGTGATCATTAGAAGCCACTAGGTTTCAAAAGTAACTAGCAGGTCAAAGTGCTGAGAGTAAGTGACTGTTGAGTGCCCAGCACTAAATGAGACATCCATGTCACCCTCCCAAAGGCTCAGGGAACATCACAGGAAGACGGGGGAGAAAGAGGATGGGAAAAAGTGCTCTGAAATGCTACCTTCCAGACAAGAAGTAACCATTACATTCATGACCTCACAGTGGCTGTCATTACACACACAAGCCCTGCACAATACAGACTTATCAACATTCCATCAGGGATTGTGGAAGTGGACAAAAAAAAAAACAACAACATCAAAATAGAACAGAGACTAGTTGGAAGGAAGAAGGGCTTCAGTGGAGAAGGGAAAGGGAGAAGAGACAAAAGCAGATAATGGGAAGGAGTTATAAAAAAGTACATTATGAAAATGGTTAATAAAAAGTTTTCTAAAAGTAACAAGTGATTGTCATGTAGCTCAGTGGTAAAGAGCTTACCTAGTAGGCATAAGGCCTGGGTAAGATTTCAACTACCAAAATAACAACGTGACAGTGGGCTGAATCTTGGTATATATACATAGCAGATCATGTACCCCTCTTCCACAGAAGAATACAAAGAATGTACAAAAGGTAGACATATAAATGCAGAGAGGTTTCAGGGACTGGGGCTAAGAAGGGACAATAGATAACATCCACTTTTTTCAAATATTTTATAATTTTAATTAATTTATTTTATTTTTATGTTTATTTGACAAAGAAAGTGGGGGGAGAGAGAGAATGAGTGTGCCAGGGACTCCAGCCACTGCAGACGAACTCCAGATGTGTGTGTCCCCTTGTGAATCTGGCTAATGCAGCTCCTGAGGAATTGAACCTGGGTTCTTTGGCTTTGCAGGCAAACGCCTCCACCGCTAAGCCATCCCTCCAGCCCCTCTTTTCATTTTATACCTTTATAAAATATTTGAATAGTTATCATGTATGTCATTTTAGTTTCTTTTTATGTTTTTAGTTTGATTCCCCACCACCCACATAAAGGCAGACACAAAAAGTGGCACAGGCATCTGGTGTTTGTTCTCAGCAGCAAGACACTGTCGTACAGCCCATACACAGACACAGACATGAGCAAATAAATATATTTCTTTAAGTTTTACATAGCATGATCTGTCATGTTTTCAGGGTAGCTTTACATTAAATAATAAAATACACTCAACTATGACAATTGCACTGCAGAATGACAAAAGGCATTTTTTTTTATTTTCATTTTTTGAATTCCCCAAGTTTCTTACCATAATCATCACTACAAACCTCATTTAAAGTTTAAGACACCTTGCTGGTAGAAGGATAAACTCTCTCTAATTAGGACCTTGGGGAGTTTGGCTTTGGGTTTCCTTGGTCCTGTCTTGCCTCTGACTAACCCAGTAGTCGAACTTTCCTAAGCCCCAGGCAGTAGATTACTTACTTACTGGTATAGATGGAATTCCCAGCTGAAACCACATCCTTCAGCCCTGGACCCCTGAACTACTAAAAGAAGCCTGGGGTCAACCTTACTCTTACAATGAGCAATAAACTGGATAGAGGACACCGGGCAGATAAAAAGAGGGCTCTCATTGTCCCTGCTGGAGATGTGTCTATCAGGGAGAGGTTGCATGTGCTATGTTCAATGTGAGAAAACAACCCTAGATTCTGTCCTCCAAGGAGGAAGCAGGTGAGCTGAGAGATCAGGAGGTGGAGAGCTAACTCGGGCCCCTGGAAAGAAGCAACCAGAACCCCAGACCCAGAGACAGACAAAGGACAGCTAAGGTTTAGAGGACAGACGCTCCCTGCCAGCCAAGGACACAAGGATGACCTCCAGAGAGGACAGCTCATGAACTAGGTTTGAAGCAAAAATGTATTCAAACACAGGCAGGGTATGGCCCTGCATAGGGGTAGGTGGTCAATGGCACACAGGGACCATCTGCTCCGGCCCTTTCCTGCCAAGCAGAGCCATATCAGAGCACCTGCATATCGGGCACCTAGGTGTCTGGATATAATTCAATTATAAACCCACAGGAAACAAGTTTGAGGATCATCACAGAATATGTTTGAAGCTTATAAGGCACTCAACCACGGGAAACTGGGTTTAATGACAATTTTTTCCATAAAACTCCCAGCTCTGATTAAACTCCCAACTCTATGTCTCTATACCCCCCTCCTCCAACTTTGCTAATAACAGTGAAAATAAAAAGCAAAGATCCTGTGTTTGCTTAATGATCTTCATTGGCTTGCCCATGAGCTGGCCTTCCAAGTTGACAACATTCCCAGGTTCTTGCCCTTCTCCCACCGCCATCTGGCCTCCGGGAGGGAGGTATTACCGGACCAGGGTCTTCTCCCCACCTGCCCCATGCCGGTACAGTCCAGAGCCCCAAGAAACTGCCGTAAGATCGGTCACGCCTCACAGTCATGCCCAGGCTGTATGTGAGATCCTACATTGGGTGTGGGGAGCACGCAGAAGGAGTTACACTTGAGCGAGTGAGTCACTCAGGGGCTGAGAAGACAAGGCAAAGTTAACAATCCCGTCAGGGATCTCCTCTAGATAGGCTCAGGAGTTAACTTTTGCAAAAGTCAATTAGAAAATGAACTAAGTGGGCTCATCTAATTGAGCATGAAAGACATATTGGATGGTGATGAGGAGGCGAGGTGACAATCTATTTATAATCAACAAGGTTGTATCCAGCTACTGGGGTAATTATGCACTTTAGAAATGCTGAGAGGAAAGTTCTTCCCTTTAGTGGAAGTTGGCACCATGAGGGAACTCTTGTCAAGGAAACTTGTTCCTCACTCTGAATGGAGGCTGTTACCCCAGTCCCAGTAGCATTTGGCTTCCATTAAGCAGAGTTGCAAACTGAAGACTGTGTAACCTCCAGGTCCAAGTCCCCTTCTAATAGAAGCCAAGCCTCCCCGGGGAAGCTCAAGCTCCCTCTGACCCTGGTGGTGCTGCCTTACCCCCGGCTCCTCATTCAGTCGGGATCTGGGAAGCAACCTTCATCTTGCGTGCAAATCCCTTCATTTTGCCTTCCAGATCCATACTGAAGCTCCAGCTCTGAGGTCCTCCTCTCTAATGACGATGTGCATGAAGGGGCTGATGTGGGACAATTCCCTAATCCGATTTAGAAGACAGGACTAGCAGCGCCTACGTGACAGGGCTGCTGTAAGGAAAAGGCCTGACACAAAATCAAGGCTAGGGTATAGAAAGAACTCATTGCTACACATTACATTCGATGGCTTGTTGCTGTATGTCAGGTGAAGCTACTGTAAAGGACTCAAGCCAGGACCACAACAGCTGGTGAGTCAGGGGCTGGAGGACGGACAAAGCACTGGCCACCCAAGCCTGAGGACTAGGTGGACAGTCAGCATGCCATGTGGGTGTGCTGACCACCTATAATCCAAAGTCTCCAGAGGCAGTCACAGGGGCTCCCAGGACAAGCTGGCTGGCGACGCTTGTCATACGTGCCGCGGGCCGGCTAACTGCGCCACCGGGGCTCCGTGACGGCAGCTGAATTGGACAGCACAGGCTGCGGTGAGAGACCTTGTCTCAACGGATAAAGAGGAGAGCACTGGTGAAGAGACCAGATGTCACTGGATTCCACATGCATACATACATGCACTTGTGCTCACCCACGCTCATAGGTGCACACACATGCATATAAACACACACACACACACACACACACACACACACACCAACGTCTTGTTAGCACACAGCTCATGCTGAGAGTTCCCAAGCACACCACCTATGGATCTAATCAAATGCCATTCCAGAGATAAGCTGTGTGATCACTAGAAAGGAGATCCCGGGGTCCAGCTTCTCACACTCAGTAAGCCATGCTCACATCCATGGTGCTCCAGGCACACACTAGAGGTCAAATGATTCTATCCTTCTCTCCAAAGGCTCCACAAGCAGGGTCCAGAGCTCCCGTCCCACCTCACACGGCGGGGAACACGACATGAGACTCGGGGAGCAAGTCAGTGCCCAGTGGGACTCAGGCAGGCATGCTAGCCATTGCCTGAGCAGTTGTCCCACCCTGCCAACTTGGAAAACGTGTCCAGACCACAGCCCAGAGGAGCTCCTGCTTCCTACCCTCTGAGCTGAGGGAAAAAAAGGATTCCTGGCGGGAGGGGGATCAAGGAGGCTGGGGTTTACCAGAAAGGAAAAAGCTTCGCAGGCAACATGCTAGAGATGGGCAGCAGTGCCCCCCAAGTCTACAGCTAGGTATCGTTAACCCAGGTACATGTGACAAACACCAAAAGGCTGGGCAGAGAAAAGCCACCAAGGACCACAGAGAAGTCCCCACATCCCACACTGGGCTGGGAACGGCTCTCGTCATCATATTCCCCTCTGCAGAGTCGAAACTGCAAATTCCCAGCGTACCAGGTAGAGCACTCTGAACAGCATTGCTGTAGTCTGACAAGGTAAGTCCGGGCTAAGATGGCTCTGGTATTATCTGTCAAAACTTAAAGACGTAAGACGGATGATGAAAAGGGTCTCCACATAGTGTAAACGGCTTCCCAGGGGAAAAAAAGAAGCTCATGAATACCTATTGGAATACTAAGCTATGCAGCATCCAAACAGGTAAAATTCACAACACCTGGCGTCCATCCAAAAGCTAGCAAAACATCCGAAGGTGCAGGAAAATTCGACCCCAGATGAAAAAATAATCAGACTCCCGCCTGGGAGGTGGAGGCAGGAGGATTACTTTGAGCTTTTGGCCTGGGTTACAGCAAGAGATGGACTCAAAAAGAGAAGAAAAAAAAAGGTTGGGCTCATCAAAGTTCCTCCTAAGCATTCCTGCTTCTGTCCGCGGATTGGCGCAGCTCTCACCGTGGCTTCTCTCAGCACATGGTGGTACCGCAGGGGAGACCCAACTCCCGACCAAGTGCCGCGGGTAAGTGGTCGTGAGTGCTCAGCGCTGACTGAGACGCCTCTGTCGCGCCTCCCAAGTCTCAGCACACGTTACGAAAGAGGGGACAGAAAGGATGTAGGAGCTAGAGGATGAGGAGGAGTGCTCCGAAATGCTGCCTTCTATGCACAAGGTGGCCCCTGCATTCATGACTTCACAGCAGCTGTCATTACCTGCACAATATTCACACCATCGACATCCCAATCTCGACTGACGGAGGAGAGGGGGAAGAGATTAAGTAGAAGAACTAATGAGGAAAAAAAAAAGGGGTTCAGTGGAAGGAGGTAGGGAGAGACAAAAGAAGGGAGAAGGGATTATGATCAAAATACATTATGTATATGTATGAAAATTGTCGAGGAAAAGGTTGAAAGAAAGGACAAAAGAAAGAGATTCCCAATTTTGCCATCAGTTTGCAGCGCATTTCAAGGCCCTGCCACAAAGAGCCCACTTAGCCCTTGAGATGCAATGTAAAGCACCTCTCCAGTTTCCCGCAAGGGACTCACCCTGCTGTTTCGTTATTCTAGCAGTCATCCTAGCTAGAGAGGGCAGAAAAAAAAGAGGAGCGCCAATTTCTACTTTGTCTCTGAGTTTGCTAATACCGTCACCTGTCCCCAGAGTGGTACTACCCATGTCACCCATCATCTGACTCCATACTTACAGTCGCACATAGGTCTCCGCTGACTCTTGCCCCGTTTTGGTTACCAGAGTTCAACCTTCCTGGGCCTCTTTTATCTGCCCTCAGATGACTCCAGTCATCTTCTGAAAAGCTCTTCGACCGTTTGCCACCGATCGCTGCCTATTGATGCGTTCTTCCCTCCTTTTGACGTTTTCACCCTATTCTTCCTTCAAGCGGCAAGCAGTGACTCCGAAGGTCATTGTTGGAACCTTCCACCACGCTTAGACGACATTACCTTTTAAGGTCCTAAAGAGACCTATAGCCATGTAGAGAAGCGAAAATCCCACACTCAGGCTGGAAAGATGGCTCAGCAGTTAAGGCGCCTGGCTGCTAAACCTGACGGCCCGAGTTCAATTCCCCAGTACTCACGTAAGGCCAGATGCACAAAGTGGCGCATGCATCTGGAATTCATTTGCAGTAGCTAGCGTCCCTGGCACACCCATATTCTCTCTGGCTCTTGCTGTCTATCTCTCTCTCTGACTGCAAATAAGTAAGTAAAAAAAAAAAGATATTTATTTTAAAAACTGAATGCCATACTCAGGAATAGACATTCCAAAGCTGTGCTCCTCAGCCACCACCTTTTATGAACAGGATCAAGTGTGAAGCCTGCACCACTGATCCTCCTCCCACGAGGGAACCTAGGAGAGCTGGCAAGGCCAACGGAGAGGTGACACCCCCCCCCAAGCACCACGCGACAGCCTGGCTATACTCCTTCCTGTCACCACCATGGTCATCTTTGTCCCTCGTACTCATTGTGGGGGTTTGATTCAAGGGTCCCCATAAACTCAGGTGTTTTAATGCTACATCCCCAGCTGATGGCCATTTGGGAATTAACGCCTCCAGAGGCAGGGTGTCGTTGGGGGCGGATTATGGGTATTACAGCCAGTTTCCCCTTGCCAGTGTTCAGCACACTCTCCCATTCCTGCTGTCTACCTGACTGAAATTGCAAGGAGGTGATATCCACCCTCTGCTCTTGCCATCATTTTCCCTGACATCCTGGAGATTGCCCTCAAGCCTGAAAGCCAAAATAAACCCTTTTTTTCCCCCACAAGCTGCTCTGGGTCTGGTGATTTCTGTCAGCAATGTGAGCCTGACCGCAACAGTCATAAGATGTTAGGATAACACCCCACCTTTGATACCCTTTGCTTCATCATGGGGTGTTCTGTTTACAGTGTACCTATCCCATGACATGACATGCCGGGCGTCATGTCCAAACCCCGTAAGCCTGCTGAACCTCACAGCAACCTTGAAAAGAAGGACAGGCAGGTGCCATGAGCCCCGCTTGAGAGGTAAGAAGCCAGGATCTCTACGAGGGACCAAGTAAGCACTCCAGGCCACACCACTACTGAAAGGTGCATCCGGGTGCTTGAAGCAGACGCCTTGCACCAACTCTCGCAGCGTGGAACGGGCCACAGCAGTGAGCAGGGATGCCGCGTCCCTCCTGCTCTCTCAAGTTCCTCCACTGATCCTGTGAAATCCAGGCAGACTTCACACAGATCTGCTCCTGTCCTCACGGCTGAGGTGATGGGTTTGTGTGAGGCTAGCCCAAAGAAGCGAGATGAGAGGCAGCCTCACCGATGCCCCTCCTGTCCTCACAAGCCACCTTCAAGGACATTTCCATCAAGCCTGATTGAACATAAGGGCAGTCCCCCATGAAAGGGCGGGTGGAGAGGGACTGCCCCTGGGCCAGAGCAGAGGCAGCAGAAGGCCGTCCCTCCCCCCATCGCTGCTGGGGCTCCCAGTGGAAAGTGGGTCAGAGGTGCTGGCCCATTCATTTAATCCAAGCTCCCCCTCTCCATTCAGCTTTTAGTCTTCAAAGCTTTCAGGCCAAGGAAGCACCATTTCCTCTGCAAAATAAACAAAATAAATTAAGCCCTTGCTCTTTGATCTTGGAGCTTTTGTGTGGCTGATAGACTGAGCAGAAACAATCTGTTGTCCCCCTGGCATCTCAGAGACACTGTAAAAACTCCACTGCAGCTCCAGGAGGCAGAAAGCCAGTTTCAAGCCACCTGCCTGACTTCCGGGGAAAATGGAGCAGTGCTTAGGATGGGGGTCCTTGCCTCCTGCTCACCCAGCAGAGCAAAAGGAACAAGCAGGAGGCAAGGGGAACAAGCCAAGGGAGTCACAGGATTATCATCTGCCTTAAGCCACAGAGGCCTGTTTTCTCTCCTCACTCCCAGCCCCAGGCCCTTTGCACAAGCTATTGTCTCCATGGTCCAGCTCTTTCTCTTGGGACTGTGGAAGGACATGTCTCCTCTGCATCCCTCAGATCTCTCGGGTCTCTCCGGAAAGAGACCTTCCACTTCAAAGGGAACCTGCACACCCCACTCCCATAGTTCTATCTTCTTGACACCTATGAAGATCAGAAATCGTTTCTTTCTGTGTGTGCCCCCTTGTTGATTTTGTAGCTCTGCCCTGCCCCTGGTGACAGTAAGGACATTGGGTATCTTGGTCAGTGCTTTCTGCAAGCCACCCGCCCCCCAGCAATTAGCAAAATACCTGCAGGTGACAAGTGCAGTGTTCACTGAGGGAGGAAAACTGAAAAAGGAAAATGGGGCTGTTTCCACAACCAGTTCTGCCTGCTGTGAGCACCAAGATAGGGTCTCATGTGTAGGGCTAGGTCAGGACTAAAGCACAGCCCAGCTTGAGAACTAAGCCAGGCAGACTTTTTCTAGAGAAGTACAGTGCCCGTGTGTACACAGAGACAAGATGGGCAACATCATCTAGATGTCTACCACTTCCCGGAGCTCACCCACAGGCTGCAAGTGATAGCATCTCACTGAACTGAGCTCTTAAGCAGCCCCTGCTGGTCATCTGCCTGCTTGCTCTCAGGGGCTGTCTTTATCTCTCTTCTGAGGACTACACTTCCCAGACTCCCTTGCTTTCTGACTTCTGGCCAATCAGAATGCAGGCATTCACATCCAAGGTGAGAGGAGAGGAGAACCCCTGATTATCTGTTTTGGATCATATCATCATGGTAGCCCCCATCTCTGAGTGTCCCGCTCTCGCAAGAGGCCTTGGCTCACTCTTCCCCTTTTCCCTCTGGCCTGGTGGCGGCTGGCAGTTTCCTGCTGTAGCCATTCTCTGGCTGCCTTTCCATTTCCTGCTATGACTCTTGGTCCTTCCTCTTAAAATTCTATTTATTTATTCATTTATGTATTCATTTACTTACAAGCAGAGACAGACAGAGAGAGAGAGGAGAGAGAGAAAAAAACAAATGGGTGTGCACCAGAGTCTGTAGCCACTGCAAACAAACTCCAGACTCGTGTGCCACCTTGTGCACCTTGTGCTTTACATGGGTGCTGGGGAACTGATCACCGGTTGTTAGGCTTTGCAGGCAATTACCTTGGCCCCCTGAGCCATCTCTCAAGCCTTACTCTTGGTCTTTTCTATAACCCTTATTACAAGCTCCTCGTATGAATTCCTAAGACTTCCTGGTCTGAACTCTGGTTTCCTGAGTGGTCTCTGATGAATGGTATCCCTCCAGCCCAAGCATTATGGGACCCCAAGCCTGTCTTGCCTGAGGAAAGAACTGTGTAGGAAGTTCAGGTAGATGGGGTGGCCTGCAAGTGTCATGCCCCTGGGATGATTAACCTTGACTGTCAACTAGACTGGACTGAAAGCTGGTAATTCGGAACCCCGGTGGGTGTGGGTACAAGGACAGCCTGAGAGCTCTGGACGCAATGGATGGATTAAACCCTCAGTCGGTGCACAATACGATGTCTTGTTGGGAGGTAGTGGAAGGTGGGAGATGGGACCTAGTTATAAGAAGTAGGTCAGTGGGGGTGTATCCTTGGGAGCCTTGCCTTTCCCTGAATTCCTTTTTCTTTGCTTCTTAGACACCATGATAAGAGCTGCTCAGCTCTACTACACCCTCCCTGCCATGGTGGACTGAAACCTCAGAAACCATGAGCTCAAATCAATCCTTCCTCCTTTAGGTTGCTCTTCTCTGCAACACAAAAGCCGACCACGCCCTACCCCCTGGCTCCATTCCAGGACAAGTACTCAGTTTGATGGGCTTCACAGTCACCATCCCTGTGAACTGGCAGTTAGGGGGCTGGGGAGCCAAGTGAGTCAGTAAAGCACCTGTCACACAAGCGTGGGAACTTGAGTTTGGACCCCCAGAACCCATGTACATGCAAGGCAGGCACAGGAGCCTGCCTATAGTCCCTGTAACCTCAGGAGGTAGAGACACAGGATGCCCCGTGCAAGCTGACCAGCTACACTGCTGGAATCCACGAGCTTGGGGTTCAAATAAGAGATCCTGCTCCGATCAGTACTGTGGACAGCAATCAAGGAAGACAGTTGATGCCAATTTCTAGCCTCCACATACATGCACCTGTGTGCACACACACACATACACACACACACACACACAAACATGCATATACACACATATATGCAACAGAAAAGGGAGTTTCATGTATTAATAACTGACAAGAAGCAACGTGAGAGAGGCTGGGCCAATTGTGGCTCACAGTTCTAGGCGACGGCCCATCACGGTGGGGAAGGTAGGACAGCAGGAATTTGAGGCAAACTGGTCCCATTCATCACAGTAAGGAAGCAGACAGCAATGAACACTGCTGCTCAGCCAGCTCTCTCCTTTTATCCAATCCAGGACCCCAGCCCATAAAATGGAGCTGCTCACAGTTTAAGGGGGTCCTCCCAAAGCAACCTAAGCAAGACAATCCCTCACAGGCTTGCCCAGAGGCTGACCTAATCTAAACAATCTATGTGATCCCTCGTAGGAGATTCTAGGTCCTGACGATTGATATAAACCACCACAAATACTCTTTTCCGATGGCAATCAGAGGAGTCACTTACAGGGGAGTGGATAATAGGAGTGGAAAGCAAAGGAGTCCTTGCAGAGTTTAGTGGTCAGGACATTGCTGCAGATGACCACAGATCAATCCCACTAGAGACAGCACAGGACCAGGCACGAGCCACACCGAGCTATCAGCATTTAAACTTCTTTCAGAAATTTGGTTCCAAGCCGGGCGTGGTGGCGCACGCCTTTAATCCCAGCACTCAGGAGGCAGAGGTAGGAGGATCGCCATGAGTTCAAGGCCACCCTGAGACTACAGAGTTAATTCCAGGTCAGCCTGGACCAGAGTGAGACCCTACCTCGAAAAAAACAAAAAAAAAAAAATATATATATATATATATGTAAAAGAAAAACAAAAACTCGGTTCCAGCCAGACTGGTGCTATATGCCTGTGGTCACAGCACCTGGGAAGCAGAAGCTGTGAGTTCTAGACCAGCTTGGCCTACTTAACAAGTTCCAGGACAGCCAGGATGACATAGCAAGGCCTTTGCCTTAAAACCCAGACAAGCAAACAAAAAAAAAATTCATTTCCCAAGTCACCCTAACCACATGTCCACGTGAAGCTGACGGAGAACACAGTGGCAGAATATCTCTACCCTCAGAGAGGTCCCGTGGGAGCCACGAGTACGGGATGCCCCTCAGCAGTGCACCTTTGGGTGGTGGGGAGCTGGGGTGTTCAGACTCTCGTGGAGATCTGTCACTGGCAAGGCCTGCTCCTGGCTGTCACTGGTGGGGGAGCACCAGCACGGGAAGCATCAAGTGGGGCTGGAATGGAGCGTTCTGTAGGGCACGCTTGGAGCACCCGTTTCCGTCAACAGTCTTCTGCTGCCGAAGCACCCATGGGAGATGCATTTCCACAGCCCCTTGCCAAGAGCAATGTGGGTCCAGAAGCTTCTCACTAAACAAGGAGCCACTGTACACGGAGAAGATGAAACACAGGCCTTCCAAGAGCTTACGATCTATAGCAGGCCTCTAGGACACAGGCCACAACCTGGGACAACCATAAACACTGACCAAGGAGTTAAATGAAGGAATCTACGGCAAAACTCGCAAGAGCAATGCTGGGCTAATGGCGTTTCCGTGTTGCCTCCAAGAACTGTGGAGAGCTTCCGTTGCTCAGCGGGAGATTGAGAATCCCCGCCGGGCTCACTGGTCCCTGAATAACCATGTTATGTTAACTGCTAAAATAGAGTTTTGAGTCACCACTGTCCTTGTCACAAACCTGCCAGGGTCAAGGAGGCTCTCAGGGGACTGGCACTCAGCCTGCCTTCCTCCCCAGTGAGCACAGCATGGCAGCCACAGCTTCTGTGGACCCCGCGTCCACCTGCTGAACTCACTTCCCGTCTCCCACCCTCTGGCTCTGTGGCCTCAGACACGTGATCTGATGTGCCTGAGCCTGGGCTGCGTCATCTACAAAGTGGGCACCAGGGCAGCAGCTTCCCTAGAGGGCTGCTGTTTGCATTCAGTGAGAGCGCGCTCACAAAATCCTTAGAGGAGGAATGACACCAGATTGTACCATGCTACGCGTTTTAGGCTATGTGGTGTTGGTTATAACGTCTTGTTTTGGCCCTGGTAGTGTCACGGTAGTCCACTGGCAGTAAAGTGTTATTTTTTTTTAAATGGGCATTGTGGGGCTGGAACAATGGCTCAGCAGTTAAAAGCACTTGCAGCTTAAGCATGAGGGTGGAAGGAGGCCTGAGACTTCCAGAGAGCAGTTCCCTAGTGCCCACGTAAGAACCTAGGCATGGCCACACACATCTGTACTGTGAGGAGTGGAGACTGGAGAGTCGCTGAGGCTCACTGACCAAAAATAAAATATCTGGCAGCTCTGGGTTGAGGGAGAGATTTCATTCTCAAGGAAATACATGAATGAGTGACAGGAATGCGCCCGGCATCCTCTGGTCTCTGCACACATGTCCATCTGCGTACACACACACACACACACACACACACACACACACACACGGCATTGTTATGGTTTCAACATGAAATACCAAAGGCTCATGTGTTGAAGGCCTGGTCCCCAGCAAGGGCGCTTTTTTGGAAAGTATTTAAAAGATGAGATGGAGAGATGGCTCAGCAGTTAAGGTGCTTGCTTGCAAAGCCTAATGACCTGGGTTCCATTCCTCAGTGCCCGTGAAAAGCCAGATACACAAAGTGGTGCATGCATTTGGAGTTCATTTTCAGTGGCTAGAAGCCCTGGCAGGGCCAGTCTCTCCCTCCCTCTCTCTGTCTCTTTCTCTCTCCAATTTCTGCCTCTCTCTACTTGCAAATAGATAAACAATTATTTTTTTAAGACAGGCCTAGTTAGAGGATGTGGGTCAGTGGGTGCATGCTTTTGAAGGGCATGCCCTGTCTCTGATGCCTTCCTCTTATGCCTCCTGGCTCTTGCTGCCATGTGGTAAAAAGCCTTCCTTCTCCACTCCCTTCCACCATGACATGCTGCCTCCCCAGTGCCCAGAATCATGCAGCTAGCTAACCTTGAAGTGAAACTTCTGAAAATGACAGCCAAAATAATTCCTTCTTCCTCCAAGTTGTTTTCTCAAGTGCTTTGTCTGAGTAATGAAAAGCCAACTAACATGGGCGTGGATGTGTCAATAAAACTTTATAGAACAGGGCAGTGGGCCAATTTGCTGTGTGGGCGATAGTTTATTGCCCCATCTTAGAACGGTGC
The DNA here is from genome assembly GCF_020740685.1 of Jaculus jaculus. NCBI lineage: Eukaryota > Metazoa > Chordata > Mammalia > Rodentia > Dipodidae > Jaculus > Jaculus jaculus. Next base: position 18,241,731 of record NC_059119.1, read on the forward strand.
CTGGTTCCATGAGTTCACCTGGGGCTCCAATCTCATGGGCCAGGCTGTCCCTTCCCTATCCTAAGGTCTAGGGGAGGAATATGGTTAAGATAGCTCAGTTCCCAAGTTGGCTGTACCCTGCCCCCTCCCCAAAGGGCCTTCTCTTGCGTGGCTCAAGTTAGAAGCCGTGGCCTCTTGGCAGAATGCAGCTCATTAACACTACTACCGGAAGTGGGAGAACCGCAGTGAAACTCAAACCAAGTCATTTGGCCACTTGCCTGGAGCTGGAGTCAAAAGGTCTCCTGGGCTGGGGAGGGCATGGCAGAAACCTCTGGCAAATGTGGCCCTGGCCCTGGCCCAGTGTGTGCAGTTTCTCCACAGATGAAAGCCACCACCGGGATGTCACTTGTACCTGAGGATGGCATGTGTCATAGCCCCCATATGGCTTCCTTCAGTCCATCATTTTGCTCAACAGTGCCTCAGAAAGAGAGAGTCCCATGTGGCTAGAGAAGATGTCTCACTGCCTGACCTCCTGTCTTAGTTAGGGGTATGCAGGGGCTTAGGAAACCTGTTTCATTGTTGGACAGTCCAAACCTGGCCCAATACCTCCTCTGAGCCTCAGTTTCCTCCACACGCACAAAGTCAGGTGGATAATATCTCCATCTCCAGCACTAAGGTTACACCACCAAGGAAAAATGACTCAATTCCATCCTCCCTCCCAGAAGGCAGGACCAACTGGGAGAGACACAACTTTAAAGAGCCTAAGGAAGAACATCTTTTAGTGACACTTCCATGAAGAGCAGAGAGGAGCCACTCCACAAGTAAAGTCATTGATGGAGCAAGCTCTAAAAATACAAATTAGGTTAGCACTCAGGGTGGCTCACTGCTCCAGAAGAGAGAATTCAGGCACGCAAATCTCTGTGGAGCGGAGTGAAGTGTGAGCCCAGAGCAGCAGGCGCGAGGGCCACTGGGCTGGCTGAGACCAGCTGGGCTGTGCGGCTTCACAGCTGTGAGAAGGCAGGCAGGGGAAGGGCTGCGGGGTAGGGCAGGGGGATGTAATGTGGAGAAATCTGGGCCTGGAGAGGCACAAGGGAAAAAGGATGGAGTACCAAAATCCTAACAAGCGGTCAGACAGGTGTCCTGCAAGATGAACAGCTATTCCCCCTTGAAAATAGCTGCCAAGTCCCCAGGCCCCCAGCTTTGCAGGGGTTCCTGCCACTGCAAAGGAGGGCCCCAACTCCTATGTCAGAAGTATGTCAGACTCCCAGGCCTGGCCCCAGACCACCCCAATCTGCATTTATATGTGAAGGGAAGAGAGTATGATGTACCTTCAAGTTTCAGAAACACAACAGCCTGCTGGGGATGTGGCTCAGTGGTTATACTGCCTGCTTAAAGCCGGGTATGGTGGCATACACCTGTCATACTCCCCGCTGGGGAGGTACAGGGAAGATGACCAGAAGTTCAAGGTCATTCTTGACTACTTAAGTGAGTTTAAAGATAACCTGGGCTACATGAGACCCTGTCTAGAAAAAAAGTGTGGGGAGGCAGGGAGGGAGGGAGAGAGGGAGGGGGGAAGGGAGGGAGGGGGGGAGGGAGGGAGGGAAGAGAAAGACAAGACTGGGAGTCAGAGCCCCTGTGTTCTGGTCCAGCTGTTGCCACACAATGGCAGTGGTCTCATGGGAAGGACTGGGCCTCTCTGAAAGCAGAGATAGGAGTTGGCTGAACCTTGTTTCTCTCATGAGTTCTAGAAGGCTAGAGCCCAATCCCTCATCTGCAGGCCCTTGGCAAAGTAGAACTTGGCTGAGAAAAGTCCACGTTGCTGGTGTACAGAGAGCCAGGCGGAGGAAGCCATGCTCCTTGAAGAACACAGTGCAGCCAGGAAGAGACCTCATGGTATATTTTTAAGCCTCCACGACTCTCAATCAAAAAGGACACAGTCTCTTGCCAAAACAAGAAAGCAGAAAATCTGAGTTAAGTCAGAGGGAGTCTCTCATCTAGAAATCCCAGGTAAGTGCTGGCCCTTGAATGTAAGCAATTCAAATAACACGACTGAATTCCCTTTTGAGATAGGAGCTTTGAGAGGTGAGGTATGCAGGTCCATGCCACACAGCCAGCAAGGAGCAAAACAGAACAGCAAGCTTGATTCCTGCCTTCTACTTCTCCTCACTACCTTGGTGTGTCCGTGCCCTTGGGAAGGAGAAAGCCCAGGCAGTAGTCTGAGGAAGAAAATGACAACATGGAGTTCACATAGAAAGTTCCTAAGTGTTTACTCTGTCTCCTCAGATTCACTGCTGTCCTCCATGAGCTCCAGGACTTGAGATTTCTGGCTTCCCCCCAAACTACAATCATGTGTAAATCTACCAGGGCAGAGAACTGAAGACCAAAGCACACATGTCAAACCAAAGGCCAAGGAGGCACTTGAGCTCACTTGAGAATGACACGTGCATACCCACTAGTGATTCACAAAGCGAGTTCTGAGAAGATCAGGTCTGGGTGCTCCTCAGTGTCTACCCAGGTACCAAAGGCATTGTGTCTCAGGATGGCGAGGGCAGCTGGGAGAACTCTGCCCAAGCCAGGACTCTCACTGGTTTCCTAGAGCGCTGACAGCAAACAGCTTAGCCTTGACGGGGCTTCAGGATGAGCTCTGCAGGCTGGTTGTTCAGCTGATAGCAAAGCTGCCAGCCCTGACCCAAGGGCACAAGTCTATCTGTGGCTCTGAGGGCATTTTAATGCCAATTGAAAGACATCCTTGCCATGCCTTCCCTTAGAAGTCTCTGGGGCACCATGAGAACACTTGGCATGTAAGAGTTCCAGAAGCCTATATGTGAATCTAGATGCTGCTGCTTCCTACCTTGGGCATACCCCTTACATACACTGAACCTCCACTCGCTCATCTGGAAAACGGAGGTAACAGTGCCAGCCTTAGAGGGAAAAATGGAGAATCAAATATGATAAAAAATACAATGAACCTTGTTAGCTCCAAGCAAACAGTAGACATCTAATAAATGTTGGTTCCTTCCCCAAGGTAAAACAAAAACAAACTGCCTGGGGTGGGCCTGTCCTGGAAATGGCCTCTGTCCTTGTGCATCATCATGTTACGAGGGTGAACCAATCCAGCCAGATTCCCAGATCCATCTCTCAACTCCAATACATAACCAAAGGGGGCGCTTCTCATACTGTGGTTGGGATGATTGATGCACTCTGGGGCTGGGCAGACTGCACCTTCCTCGTCCTATGGGGATGTCCATGGGATGCTGGGAGGGATCCAAATGTCTCCCATGAGGAAGTACAAGCAGTCCAAAATGTGCTCTGGCAGGAGCTCTGCTGGCAGGGCATGGGAATTCAGCAGGGACAGGTAAGAGCTGGCAGCTCACTGCTGAAGTTGTTGAAGGAAGAAGTAAGGCAGTGGTGGGTACCCCTGCTCATCTTTGGCCCATCCCTCCCTGAGCCCACTGCCCTTGCTTCTTGCTCCTCACACTGCAAGCAGAAGACTTCCCCCCTACATGACCCTTCTCTTCTTTCACTGGGTCTTCCTAAGAAGACCTAGTGCCCCACAGGCAGGGGAGAGATGGGTGTCATCATGGTCCTCATGTATGGAACACACATTGAAAGCCTGTGTTGGCATTATCGTCTGGGTGTCAGGCATCGTGACAGGAATGCCACTCAGCTCTCTGAACCCATTTGTTCTGCTCCAAACAAAGACTGACATGATCACCTACGTAGGTTCAGGAGACTCTTAGCACATGTCCAACAAATATACACTAAGAACTTTATGTAAGGGCTGGGGGATGGTTCAGTGATTAAAGATGCTTGCTTACAAAACCTGCCAGCCCAGGTTCAATTCCCTAGTAACCATGTAAAGCCTAATGCACAAAGTGGCGCATGTGACTGGACTTCATTTGCAATACCTATATTCCATCCTCTTCTTCCTTCTTTCCTCCCTCCTCCCGCCCCCCTCAAATAAATAAATAAATAAATAAAACTATTTTTTAAAAGAGCCTCAGGTAGGTCTGGGGAGATGGGTTAGTCAGTAAAGTGCTTTCCTCATAAGCATGGCAACCTGAGTTTGATCCCCAGGACCCACATTTTTCAAAAAGCCAGTGCAATGGTGTGCACTTATAACCCCAGTACTGGGAAGGCGAAGAAAGGCAGATCCTTGGGGCATGCTGGCCAGCCAACCTAGCCTACTTGGGAAGCTCCAAGCCAACGAGAGAGCCTGTAACAATAGCAACAACAAAAAAGATGGACCGGGCTTAAGGAATGACACCTGAGATTGTTCTGTGGACCTCACATGCACCTGTGCGCACACACACACACACACAAAAAGATTCTAGCATATACCCTCTACTGCGCTTAAGTGAACGAGGTAGATAAGATCCCTGTCCTCAGTACATACACTAGAGAGACAAGGATGGACAGGGTGCACAGGCAAGTATGATTATTACACATATGTTCAACTGTGATGAACTCCAAGAAAGGAGTTAAGGAGTTTGCCATGCTTTATAATCAACCACGGAAGGCCTCAAAAGAAAGGAAGAAAGGAAGGGAGTGGGGAGGAAAGGAGAGAAGGAAGGATAGGTGAGCTAGGTTGAAGGTGGCTCGAGGAAGGCAACTGTCCAGAAAGGCGACAGAGCAGGCAGATCAGCGCATACACCACTCTGTGCAGGAGACTTCTGCAGGCCCCTCACAGCATGGGGAACGGCCTGTGACCACGCATGGGCTGATGCTGCCGTGAGCGCTGCAAGCTATCGCCTTGGAAGGCTAGAGAAGGTGAAACTTGAAACACAGAAATGGGAATTTCAAGAAGGGAGAGAGAGGAGAGGAAAAACAAGAGGAAGGGAAAGAGCAAAACAGAAGAAACAAAAATAGATAGGACCCCCACACACACACACACTCACATACACACACCATGTTGGAAAATCTACTTGGAAGAATAAAAACCAGTTTTCAGGGTGACCTTGAGGCCAGACTTAGATGGGTATGACGTTAGCAAGCTAGAGCCATCTCTATTGGACATGTACTACCACCTCCGGGACACACAGCCTTATATATTCATCTGTTTAAAAACGTCTTACATCCCACATGCTTCCCAGATACTCCGCTCGGTGCGCGCGTGTCAGTTTGCATCTGAATTCACAGCCAGGCCCCATACCAAATGACTACACGTTAATCCACCTCTCTGCCAGCTGCATTTGCTCATGATGGAGAGTCTGTCTCCAAAGCTGTCATCTGCAATCAGGTTGGCTGGGCAACATCTGGCAGATGTGATGCTGGGCAACGAGATCCCTGGGATCCCGGATGCCTGTGGAGCTGATCCAACAAGGTACCGGGCAGGGGATTCAGTCTGACTGAATCCTCGGCCCTAGAACTCAGGGGCAGAACTTGCAGCCAGCACAGTGGGAAGGACATGGACATCTGGACCTGCTGGAGCCATAATGTCACTGTTTGTACCAGTGGCTCCACTTGCCTGGAGGCAAAATGGTTCACTAGGGCTTCCTCAAGGTCACTGCTGCTGCCTGGCAAGGTCAAGGTGAGTCTCCACATTCCGGTGGCCAGAGATCAGAGGGTAGGGAGTCCAGCTGTCTCATAAAGGCTATTCCAAGGAGCAAGGGAGGCTCAAGAGGCCCCTCACCAAGTTTTACATCCTCAAGGGCCTCATTGCCCTTGAATCTATCTCTATTGTGGCAGGAAACTCATCCACAGAAACGGGCTCACGGAATGGGGAAAAAGATGGCCTAAACCACCAAGCACAACCTTTCTTCCTGCTACAAAGGCCTTCGGAAACTGGGGGCTTTGGAGGGGTCGCCCTGGAGTACAGAGGGTGGTCAAACTGTGAAACCACAGCATTTTGCTGCCTCAGCAGTAGGAAGGACTGAGCCACTATCATTTCTTCCAACCCTGCACAACTATAGCTAAGGTCATTTAGAACCCAGAAACCTTAAGCCTCTCTGACTCAGGGAAGGAACAGTAATTAGTTAATGCATTTTCCTGATGAGGTGGGGGGGGTGGCAATACACAATGGATCTCAGGCCAAAAAGAAAGCCCATGGGCCACAGAAGACAGGAAGTACCTAAGAGCTCTTTAGTAGCTCTGACTGCAGCACAGAGCAATGCAGCTGTCTTTATTATTTTTTTTTTTAATTTTAATCAGCTAATAACAAATAAAAGCCTAAGGACTCTGCCAAGATCCTGTTAGCCTCGCCAGTCATACTGAGCCAGGAGGCCAGGTGCTTCTTGCATTCCTGGCTCCAAGCTCTCCGAGCATCTTTTGTGGGGCAGAGGCAGGACTTGGGGCAGAGGCCCAGCACCCTTTTCTCCACTGGCCACCAACTGGAGGAAGCCAGGAAGAAGGCCGAGTCTCTGTTCCCAGGGCCCATTCTGGGGAGGGACTCAGCTATGGAAAGAGTTCATTTGCCCCGCAAATGGACAGCCCAGACTTCGCCATGGTTACAGTGAAGACCCTCATGCTAATGATGGTCCAGCAACGACTTTGGTTGAGTAAATGAGGGAGGTGACCCCGTAATTGTGCCACTACAGTTGCTCGCTGGGTACCGCGAAGGGAAGGTGTGGTGCAATCCCCCCGCAGGAAGACATCATTTAGGGAAGGGAAGGTCAGGCCAGTGGAAGAGCTAGCCCTCGGGGACATACACCAAAGGCCACCACTGTGTCCTGACCATCCAGCGGGACTAAGGGAGGCACTCTGTCACTACGAGAGGTCTCTGGCAGGGAATCTCCTTAGCACTGAGCCAACTCGCACCAGGTCCTCTTTGGTGCGAAAGAGAAATAAAACTCATCCCTGAGTCTCACTTTTAGCAGCGGGCTGGGAGTGGGAAGAAACCACACCGCTCTAACCCTGGTCGTACCGTAAGGGTCGCTGAATCAGCGCAAAGCCCATCCGCACGATCGGCCATCTCCCTCCGTCTAACTTGAGAAGCTCTCGTCTTATTTGAAGCAGCCAGGTATCTCTCCAAGAGCCACCAAAGTAACTTCCCAAGAAGCACGATTTCTAGGCATTTGCTGTATCCCCACACTTGGATTCTCCTACTTTGTTTCCTGAGGTAACCTAAGCACCACTATGTCAGCTGAGAATGGGAAGGATGGCAAGAGGGTTTGCCTGCCTCAGGGAAGCACCCTCTGGACTGTCCACAGGCACATGCGACATACACTGAATCCACATATGGTCCAGACGTCATGTGCATCCCCCCACACTCTACACAAAGACCACCCAGAAGAAGAGTCACCCAGGATGCAGATACTGGAGGGCTTGCTGTGTCCAGGATGGGACATCATAATCCCTCAAGACACGGGGATCTGTGGTCTTGCAACTGCCTCCTAGCAGCTATCAAAGGATAAATTCTGGGTTGAGGAATCTCAATGGGACCCTGCAGGCTATCAGGAGATGTGGTCCTGACCTCATCATTGGAAGAGTTTAGAGTTGTTAGACATGCTCTCTCCCTCCCAGCAAGATGCCCCCAGCAGAGCAGCATGAGGAGTTGGAAAGGAGCGATGTCCTCTGGCTTTTCACCAGAACTTCCACAAGGTAAGAGTTAGACACAGAATCCCTTGCTGGCCCTGGGAGCACTTCAGAGTGGGTCCGATGGACCCTGGATGGGATACGGCAGCAATGATACAGGTTTCAGGTGGGAAGATGGGTTGACATGACCTTTTGAGTGCCTTCCAACCTTGACCGCCTGATTCAACAGAATGAACACAAAAATCACTGGAGACCTCCAGTCACCTGCCTTCAGGGTTCTCCTCTGGGCCTAAAATAAGATTCCCAGAGTCCTGATTCAAATTAGATCCTTAATAACGTATCAACGTGGCTATAAATATATGCCTTTGAGGGCCAGCTAATATAATTATCTTAATCAGCTACAATCCCTGGAAGGACTGCCAGCTCCCTCCTAGTCCATAACTGAGTTCCAAGTAGGTGGTCTCCTCCCTGACCACAGCAGGGCTTGTCCCAGGAGCAGTCATGGGGACGAAGGTAGGATGCATGGACAGCCTCGACAGCCTCTTGTCTTCCGTACCTGTGACAGTCATCCCAGGCTGGGGTCTCGGTCTCTCCTAATCACTCATGAGGAGTTCCAACAGAAGACAGGAACAAAGCTACAACTGCCTACACAGACACCAGAAACATGAACATCAGAGCCAGGATGCTGTGACAGAGGGTTATGGGTGATCAGTCTCCTTCTCCCAGAGCCCCAGAAGGGCATGAATGTATTTCAAGCAGATCTTTTAAAGAGGCAGTTGATTCAAATCAGGCCATTGGGGTAGGTCTCAATCCCCTTATAAGACACAATGAGGGAAGTCCAGCTACTAACAGATGACAACCTCCTTCAAGCCAAGGAGAGAGTCCTCAGAAGAAACCAACTATGCCTACACCTTAACCACAGACTTCTAGCCTCTAGAATGGGGTGGCCACACGTGGCTATGGTTTAAGACCCCATTCACAAATTGGTGACACTCTGCCAAGGGAGTCCTGGCAAACTCACACAGGGAGGGAACATGTCTTTTTTTTTTTTTTCAAGATAGTCTCACTTTAGCTCAGGCTGACCTGGAGTTCATTATGTAAGCTCAGAATGGCCTTGAACTCACAGTGATCCTCCTACCTTTCTGCCTCCCAAGTACAGGGATTAAAGGCATGCACCACCATACCTGGCTTCCATGTCTTATCTTGAGGTTTCAAATTCTCAGTCTCTCTCTCTCATTTAAAGATGGGTCCAGGCTGGGGAGATTGTTTAGTGGTTAAGGCACTTGCCTGCAAAGCCTAAGGATTCATGTTTGACTCTCTAGGTCCCACATAAACCAGACACACAAGGTAATGCAAGCATGTAAGGTCGCACATGTACACAAGGTGGAGTATGTGTCTGGAGTTTAATCGCAATGGCTGGGGTCACTGGCACACCAATTCTCTCTGTGTGTGTCATTCTTTCTCTGATTAAAAAAAAAATTAAAATTAAAAAAATAAAGATAGGGGTCTGGAGAGATGGCTTAGCAATTAAGCACTTGCCTGTGAAGCCTAAGGACCCCAGTTCAAAGCTTGATTCCCCAGGATCCAAGTTACCCAGATGCACAAGGAGGTGCACATGTCTGGAGTTCATTTGCAGTGGCTGGAAGCCCTGGCACACCCATTCTCTCTTTCTGCCTCTTTCTCTCTCTGTCTGTCACTCTCAAATAAAAAAATAAAATTAAACAAACAAATAAATAAATAAATAAAGAGCAGTCCAGTCAAACTAAACAGAGCCGTGGACCTCTCTCTTTCACTTTGTGAGTCTCTGGAATCATTTCAAGGGGAAAAATAAAGTCTAGAGAGAAGAGGAGAAAGCCATCATACCCCAAGTCAGGAGAGGGACAGGGTTTATCCCAGCTACTTTAATAAGCCGTGTGGTCCTCAAAATGATTCTGTCATTAGCCCTCATGTCCTCATCAGCTGGAGCAATGAACTCTCAGTGGCCCTCCATCACTGACCTTGCCCTCCTGAACTGTTAGGCTTGTGGATCCTTAGCCAGGGGACAGCTGTGGAATAGGGGCAGGAATGGAAGAGGCCCTTTGAGGCAGAGTGGAACAATGCAGACAGGCAGGGGATGTTGGCCATTGAGAGGGGTCTATGTGGTTCACTGTTAGAGTAAGAGGCTTCAGTTTCTATCTTAACTGCTGGCCATGGCCCCGATCCACGGATAAAGTGAACTAACAGAAACCTGTGTTATGTGCCATGCCGGGCGTGTTCACATTACAAAGGTACAAGAAACCGGAGGGTACCTGGCGGCTTCGAGCACTATCATCCACATCCATCTGAATCTTCATAAACCTCAGCAATGAGGGCCAGTTTTCAAAGCAAGTTGGGGTTGGCTAGCCCCTCTTCTCCCAACCATAAACCTGGGTACTTTACAACTACAAGAGACTCTGTAAAGATGGAGTGGGAGTGTAGTTTTGTGCGGGGGCCGCAGTGAAGACACTGTAGTGAACCCCTTCTGTTGGAGTCACAGAAGGCTGCAGTGACCTCCATAAGGCTCTCCTGCAAGCCTGCTGCTTTACTCTTTGCCTGGAGGGTTCACCGATGCTACCTCCTTGCTGTTAGCATTCTCAAGTTCTCGCCATTACACTAATAAAGAGACTGAGGCTAAGGGAGACGATGTGTCCAGGCAGGAAAAAAACCACAAGCACAAGTCTTGGGCTGTCACCTTGACCTAGAACAGTTACCTAATATACTGTTTCCAAATCACTTGCAAATGAATTCAGGTAGCCAGCATGGACAGATTGACAGGACAATGGCCCAGAACACGCATCTGGTGGCCTGAAACAATCTCAGAACTGCAAGAGGTCTTGGCTATCACAACGCATGACCCCAGCTTTTGGCCAGGAAACCAAAGCTCTTGAGCCCACAGCAAGCCTCTGGCAGGCTAGCACCGAGGCCTAGGGTTCTTTCCACGACTCAACCCAGCCTGCCCTGTGGTCTTGACCTGAAAAATCTTCCTCTTTAACGATGAATGTGCAGGCTGCAAGGAGAAAGGTCTTCCGAGATATGTGGATCGGTTCACATGAAAAGTCACTGGTCCCCGGCCCCCAGAATCTGCACCTTGCGGGCCTCCTGCGGTGGCTTCAAGCAGGAGAACAAATGAGTTGAGTTCTACTCTCACAGAATAAAGCTGCTGGGAGAACTGGAATTAGAAATTCTAATTATTAGAGCTCTCGGAATGCAGCAAAGGACAAGTTATAATTAGCACATGTCAGAGGCCTTCCCCAAAGGCAATGCATTATAAATCAGAAAACAAAGATGGCCCCAGAAAGGGATCAAGGAACTGGGCCTGTTTGGCCTCCTCTTCTTCCCCAGAGCAGATCCGTCCAGCCTCCTCACTTCTGTGAGCCCCACATCCTCCTGGCGCTGCCCGCACTCCTGTGGCCTTGCCCCGTGCTGGTCTGGCATAAAGACTCCACCTCCCTAAGCCTTTCTCCCCTGGCAACCTAAACAGGATCCTTTACTGAGAATCCAGGCAGCTCTCAACCCCAATGTGGAACTGGAGAGACAGAGGCGTTTCGTCCCTGCTATCCTGGGATGCCGTGAAAGAGTTCAGGAGTGGCCTCTGTGGAGAGAAAGGTGACTCACTACAGCAGACTGATGATGTCATTCTTCAGCTGCAGGTCAGGTGTATGTGCCCGAGACAGCCTGTCAGCCGGAATGCTGCTTTTGTGACTAAAGCTCAAGGCACAATCCCAGTGGGGACTGGAAGGATGGGGGTGAGGGCGGGAACTCCTTCTTGTTGCTTCTGTGAATCAGTGAATGATCTTCTGATTGTGGGTCGTAAATACACTCTCCCGCACCTCTTGTCCATTACTCACAGCACCGAGACTGAGGAGAGGAAGTACTAAAGACAAAGAATGAACCAAGACTGCGCGTGGTGGCGCACACCTTTAATACCAGCACTCAGGAGGCAGAGGTAGGAGGATCATCGTGAGTTCGAGGCCACCCAGAGACTACATAGTTAATTCCAGAAGAGCCTGAGCTACAGTGAAACCCTACCTCAAAAAAAAGAAAAGAAAGAAAGAAAGAAAGAAAGGAATTAACCAATACATTCAAGGCCTTCCCCTGCAGGAAGCCACAGTAGAGCAAAGCTGGTAGGTTAAAATTTTTTAAGCAGAAAATGACAATGGCCATCCAGAGAGTTGGCACCTGCAGGCAAGACATCTACTCCCCAAGAAAAGCTTCTTGCTGTGTAACATGCTTCTCACAGGCCACACATCTTCCCTCAGCCTGCCCTCACCTGTGTCAAGGAGTCTATTCCAACCTGGAGGCCCCACAGGTGGCACTACAGAAAACACTTGATAAAATTCAGGGGTCTATCCTTAGAAAGGCCCTCAGCCACAAGTCACCACCATCCTGTGAACTAATGCAGACTCTGCTCGCTGGAAGTAGGAAAAGCACCTGTGGTTATTGTTTTTTTCCCCCACACTTGTGGGCTTTACTTAGCATGTGGCTCCAACTCCTTGGATAAGCATGCTTATAGTAGGAAAGGCAATTTATCATGCTTGCCAAAGAACCTTCTAGAGGGCTACTCATTTTCTTACATGATACAGCCAAAATAATACATCTAATATCCAGGATGGCAAGAAAATTTTGCTCCAAAAGCAAATGAGCTCCATTATTTAATAAGGTTGCTTGAAACAATGTATTCAAAATGATTAAATGGGGGGGGAGTAGCAGAGTGATGGCTCAATGGCTTAAAGATGCTTGCTTGCAAAGCTTAATGACCCAGGTTCAATTCCCCAGTACCTACATAAAGCCAGATGTGCAAAGTGGTACCATTGTCTGGAGTCTGCTTGCAGTCAGTGGCAGGAGGCCTTAGCTTGCCCATTCTCTCTCTCTCTCTTTCTTTTTGTTTCTCTCTCTCTCCCTCCCTGCTTGCAAATTAATAAAGTTTAAAAAAAGATTCAAGACGTATATCTTGCCTTAGAAAAATGAATGGCTTAAGGATATCTGATATGAGTAAGAAACAGGAGAGCAACTTAGGCAGGTGACGCTCCCTCCCATTCACCCACGCTCCTCGCTGTGTGCCTGTGGTCCTGTATCCCAGAGTGAGATCAGAGGCCTGGGCACACGGATGGCTCAGTGGGCAAAAGCGATTGGTGCGTAAGATTAGGACTTGAGTTAAATCCCCAGCTCCGACGTAAAGAGAATGGCACAGGTACACAAGCCTGCATTCCCAGCACTGGGGGATAGAGAGCGGAAACTCACTGGGGCTCCCAGTTCAGCCAGTGGGACTGAAAAGCTGGGAGCCCCTGGCTCAGCGAGAGATTCTCTCTTAGGGAAATATGGGGGAAGAGCAACACAAAAGAACACCCAACATCCTTCTCTAGGGCCTGTACACACTCACATGCACTCACACACACTCACACAGACACACACACTCACACTCATACACACACATACTCATTCACACACACATTCACTCACACACACACTCACTCAAATTCACACTCACACACACATTCCAAGTCATACACTCACACACACTCAAACTCACACTCACATACACTCACACACAGTCATACACACACACACACAGACAAGGTACAAGTATGTGAACACACAGGTATATATACCACCCCCCCCCAAAAAAAAAAGTGAGGTTAGGCTGGGTGTGGTGGCTCACGCCTTTAATCCCAGCACTTGGGAGGCAGAGGTAGGAGGATTACCATGGGTACAAGGCCACCCAGAGACTACATAGTGAATTCCAGGTCAGCCTGGACTAGAGTGAAATCCTACCTCGAAAAACCAACCCCCCCCCAAAAAAAGTGAGGTTAGGATTCAGCACCTCTGAATCAGATTCCCTTCAGTATGAACAGTTCCAATGAAGCTCTTTGATCCAACAATGCCACACACATCCCCAGTTGAGAAGATGCTATTTTTTCCTAAATGAGCTTGTCCTTCAGTCCCTATTGATATGTATCTGGTGGTCTCAAGCATGTTATTTATGGCCTGAGATCAATAACACATAAATCTGGGCCCCACTCTATAAGGTCTACAGAGTCTGGGCACTATCACCTGAAATCATCCAACGAGCTACATTCTAAGGTTCTTGAGGCCCTCTGTTATGAAATTCTATGGCATTAAAAAAATTATTTGCAAGAAAAGAGAGAAAGCAAATGAGAATTAGTGCCCCAGGGCCTCTTGCCACTGCAAATGAACTTCAGGCACATGTGTCACTTTGTGCATCTGGCTTTATGTGGGTACTGGGGAACTGAACCCAGGCCGTCAGGCTTTGCAAGCAAATGTCTTAACTGCGGAGCCATCTCTCCAGCCCTTCTATGACATTTTTGAAGCCTTTTCCACTTTCTGCCTTCACCACTTCTCAGAAGCTTAATAGAAGCTCAACTGGGTGACAGGTTCTCTATTTGTCCAAGACTGGACTCTGCGTCACTTTTCAAAGGACTGTCTCCCTTGGCAAGTCGGGATTCAGTGAGAAGTCTGTCCTTCCTGGATTGCTCAGCTCACAATTTCAGAAAACCCTGTGATGCTTATACCAACTGCCAGTGAAGCTCGGCTGCAGTCAACCCCACCGAGGAGGACTGCTGAGCACATGAACATGCTGATCCTGACTGAGAGGGGACGGGAACGGACTGTGTCCAAGCCCTTCCGCAACATCATCTGGGCCTCGGGAACGCTGCAAACAAACAGCCCACATGAGTCATGAGCAGATGAACCCTAGGACGATCTTCCATTTGCAGTCAGAACCATAGACGGGAGGCTGCTGCACAGCCTCTTAGTCAATACAGATGTGGAAACAGAGGCTGGGGACCACGTGGCTGCCTATCACCCTACCTGGACGCGGGTACAGAGAAAACAGCAGCACAAAACAGTGCATGTCAAGCATCCTGTACGCGTGCCTCCTGCCATGTCAAAAGGTTTCCTCCCGTCTTATTCACATGCCAGTGTCAATGCCGAAGTGCACATCAACGAGCACTTTCCTCATCAAAGCTAAAAGCACATTTCTTGTAAATTTCAGATACTCAAACTTGGTTATGACCAAATGGGGAAATGTATCTAGCTCTGTAAAAAAAAAAAAAAAGAAAAAAAAGAAAGAAAGAAAAAGAAAAACACCTCAGTACATTTCCACTTCTAATAGCAAAAAAAAAAAAAAAAAAAGGAAAGAAAGAAAGAAAAACCAAAGAGCAAAAACAAAGAAAAGGGGTGAGTACAAAACTTAGTCATTTAAAAATATTCGTGGAGGGCTGGAGATATGGCTTAGCAGTTAAGGCATTTGCCTGCAAAGCCAAAGGACCCAGGTTCAATTCCCCAGGACCCACATTAGCCAGATGCACAAAGGGGCACACACGTCTAGAGTTTGTTTGCAGTGGCTGGAGGCCCTGGCGTGCCCATTCTCTCCACCCCCCCCCAATCTCTCTCTCTCTCTCTCTCTCTCTCTCTCTCTCTCTCTCTTTCTCTCCCTTTATCTCTGTCAAATAAGTAAAAATAAAATATTAAAAATGTTCGTGGAGTCCCAACGAGATGTAGAGATGCTGATTTTATAATGTTAAAGAAAAAGGCAAAACTCTAAATTTCATGTACTCTAGGATCTCGACATTATAAAGAAAAATATCCAGCAATATTGTTGGGAGAAAAATAAAGCAAAACATGACTAATCGTTGGTGTTTCTGCTGTGATTATTGGAGCTTTTATTTCTGCCTCTTTGCATCCCTCCGTTTACTGCAAAATGGTCTCCAGTGTGCCCACAGGACTTCTGGAAGTAACGGGACGGCCGTAAGAAGCAGGAAAGAATGTGCATAGCCATCATTCACCCTGGCTGAGTCTGGAAAGAGACAGAGATCATTTGTCTCTTTCCATACGGGGCAGCTGGTCAGAAACAGAGATGCTCCCTGAAGGCCGGCAGGTGCCGAAGACCAGCCCAGTGCTAGGCAAACATGGGTGTGTGATCAAATCCCCAGAAGGGAAAGACGGCTTCCAGTCTAATGCTTCACACAGTCTCCATCCCTAACCATGCCCCGGTGAAGCAAGGCTCAACCTGCGCCTTCAGAGGCCCCCCCCCCAAAGACCCCTGTGGCCCCAGTAGCCAACTACAACAGTGAGAGGTTCCCCTTTGTCAGCCAAGTCTCTCTGTCCTTCATATCCATTGTCCAACAGAATTGTCACCACATCTCAGAGGCAGGAACTGCTGGCCCCAGGGGAGCCCCCCAGGTCACTCCTCCCTCTGACACAAGCCACTTGGCATCCTGCGGAGCTGACACTGCCCACAGCCTCCCTGATTGTTCCACGCTGGTCTTGTCTCTGGGCAGGGGGACAAGCTGAATCTTTCATGTCCTCCAATCTCTCTTTTTTTTTCCCCCTCCTCCAGTCTCTCTTGCTTCCCTCCACTGAACTGTCACCTCCTTAGCACTTCTGGGCTCCCTAAGAAGCCACCTGGAGGGTTCTTGAATACCTGATACCTGGGGAAGCACTTGATCATCAGTGAGCTAGTTCAGCAGGTTAAAGAGGACCATGGTCTCGTGGGCACCTGGGCCTGCACCCAAGGCCCCTGTGCCTCCGTAGGGGCCCAGTGACCTCCCCAACTAGGACGCCAATGTGTGTCACTTGTGGTGCTGGCGTTCGTCCCCTCAAAGATGGAACCACTGGCCAACAGAGTGGAGGACACAGGGACATCAGGATGTGTTCCTGATTCCTAGCAGACCTGGGCTGGCTCAGGGATCTGGTTTCTGGTTTCTGGTTGAGGGTCTGGCGTGGTGGGCTCCAGGGCTCGAGCAGGCGAATCTCAGTCTTGAAGCTCCAGCCCGAACCGGCATGTGCAGGACCTCCAGAAAAGCCTCTCCCACTGTAGCAGAGTCACGTCCGTCCCGAGGCAAGGCAGCCAGGAGGGGCCTGTTTACTTTGCTAGATGATTAAAGCACCAGGCTAAAGAGGAGGGAGCTCCCCATCCTGGAACAAGCAATTCAGCAAATGCAGGCCCGAAGAAAAGACAAGTTATTCACAGTGACATCCTTTAGGTCTGAGCACGCCCAGAGGCGCTGCGCACGGGGAGCTGGGCTATAGCTCTCTCCTGGTTTCTTTAGGTCTGAGCATGCCCAGAGGCGCTGCGCACGGGGAGCTGGGCTGTAGCTCTCCCCTGGTTTCTTTTGAGACCACAGGTCTGCTGCAGTTCTCTCCCAGCCTCTAGACCACAGCCTGCCCCTCGTGGGTTGTCCTCCTGCCAAGCTCTCCCTGATGACCCTGCCCACAGGCCCCCGCACCTCACAAACCTTTTCTCTGCCTGTGTCATGAACACATGAATGCGCACACACAGTAATTCTGTTTCTCGGGTGAGAGCACGTTTTTCTTAAGAGCAAGAACCAATCTCTGATACTTCCTGCATCTACCTGAACAAGGGTCTTCAGAGCTTAGATACCATGAACAGATGAGATCCACTTGTCGATGGATCACGTGAAAACGTGGTGAACTTAGGGTACCCTACGTAGATCAAACCTACTCTCAAACTACATCCCTCCCAAGCCAAGGAAAAGCACAAATCGATCATGGTATTCTAGAAATAAATCAATAATGGGATTAGCAATTTCTTGGGACCTTCTAGGTTCTAACCACCTGACATAGTTCTCGTGCAGAATACACAGATGATATATAAGATTATCATCATTATTCCCATTTTGAAGGCAAGAAAACAGAAAAATCAGAGGGCTGTCCAAGGTTGAGAAGCCTAAAGTTGGAATCATGGGTATAATGCTTTACAAACTCTAAAGGGCTGTTGGTCTGAGAACTGCCTTTAACCTTTATCTGTGAACTATAACTCCAAAGTGTAGAGACTCCATAATGGATCATGGAAAATTTCTGGTTTTTTTTTTTTTTTTTTCAAGATAGGATCTCACTCTAGCCCAGGCTGACCTGGAACACACTTTGTGCTCCCAGGCTGGCCTCCAACTCACACTGATCCTCCTACCCCTGCCTCCCCAGCATTGAAATTAAAGATATGTGCCACCATGCCCGGCTCCATAGTCAATGATGAGCCCAGTGATTCTATAGAGCCTGGAACCAGAGCCTGGTACAAGATAACTATCCTAAGTCGCATTTGACTAAAGTGCTCGCTGGACGTTTCCCATCCTTCAATTTTATTTAATCATAGCAAAGAGTTCATAAGAATCTTCAAGCATTCATTCATCAAGCAGATTAAATATTTCATAACCCTGCAGTTTAATTTTTTTTATGGCTCAAGTGAGAAGGAAGCACTCCCAGGGAGGCCACCACCCTCTCTGGACAGAGCAGCAGCCGGCCAAAGGAGCAGCCACAGAAGGGGTCTCATTCCAGGCTCTGCGCTCTGTCCTCCCGAAGGGAGACGTTCCTGCCAGACCCGAGGCTGGAGGACAGAGAGGCTGTTTCCTAAATTCTTAAAGAAAGTGTGTGGAAAGGAAAGAGAGGAGTTGGGACAGCAGGCCGAAGGCATCACATATCAGAGAGGGATGCAAGCCGCCGCAACAGCCCTTCGCACGAAGGGAACGCGGCTTCTCCTGTCTCTTCCAGCCACCTGGCCACACAAATGTGCTACACGGCACAGGGATAGGACTTCCCACCCGTCTGTGCCAATTAGAGCACCTGGGCTCACTCAGGTGTTTCTGTGACCCTTCCAGTGACCATGCCAGCCACCCAGGTCTGCCTTATGCACCATGGTTCTCTCATAAATGGGGCCATTAAGTCCCGCATAGATGCACTGCTACTGTTAGAGCCGCAGATCTCTCAGAACTTTCCTTAACTTCCAAGTGAAACTCTAATAATTTCTGTCTCTTCTGCCTCAAAATTTAGCTCTTGAAATGCTCATTTCCCATGCCCAGAAAAAGTCAATCTCAGTCCCTCTCTCTCCCTCTCCCTCCCTCTCTCTCTCTTTCTCTCTCTCTCTCTCTCTCTCTCTCTCTCTCTCTCTCACACACACACACACACACACACACACACACACATACACACACCCCACAATCTTTCTTGACTCTGTCTACGAAAGTACAACTGTTACCTGAGAATGTCACTGGCGCCCAGTCAACATCCACCCAAATAATTTGTACCAGGGGTTAGAGGAGTCAGAAAGAGAAGTGTTTTTCATCCCAGTAGTCAGCACAGACTTCTGCTTTTGTTTCTGTTTACCTGCCTGTGCCCCCCAAAACCTATGAGCAATCTCTCTGCTCCAACCCTGCTCCCCTCAACTCTTCCAGGGGAAGGATGTCTCTGTAGTTTACGAGACACATAATAGAAATGCCACAGCCGAGCGCAACACATTTCTCCCACTGTCCTAATTCATCAGCAACCTGGTGAGGAGACGCAGTGATGGCAGGAGCCCTCGCGTGATCAGGGCATGGCTCGCAGAGGCAGGAGTGTGCCAGCAAAGGGCCACGCGCCCCTCCTCCTACAGAAAGCCATGGCCAGAGCAGGGTGTGAGGACTCTTGCCCTGGCTGCCCTCCCTGTCTGTACCCTGCGGTCACTTTACTGGTCCTTGGGACTTACAGTCCAGACAGCCTCTAGCAGCCTGTGCTGGCAGCTGGGAGCCTCTTGGAGATGGACATGTGACCACTGGACCCTGCCGTGGAAAAAGTGGGAGTGGTGAGAAGGGAAAGAAAAGCTGCTTGCCCACTTTCCTCACTTAAGAATCTGGTGAAATTACAAGCAGAGATTATCTCCGCACTGGGACAATTCAGGCTGTAAAAACAGCGCTGGGACTTTGAAGGGAGGAGGCAATTTATTTGATGTCTTGGCACCACAGCGCAAGCAATTATCATAATGACAAAAATGAGAGGCAGCGAGCGGTCACCACTACCTTCTTCCTCACCCAGGGAACCATGCGGGGCATTTGGGACTTGCAGGCAACATCTTAATATGGAATCAATACGGGACCACCAGGGAGGTGGGCTGAGGCCAGGATCTGGCCCAAGAGGGCCATGGCCAATGGGAACAGGGACAGCACACAGGGACAACAAAGTGACACATGGAGAACAGAAGTTCTTCATGTCCCAGGACATGGCAGGTCCAGTCTGGTGGGATAGCTATATTTCTTTTTCTCTCCTGTCTCATTAATTCTGTGGGCAAAGACAGCCTATTTTATAAGAGACATAGCAGGTGCCAGTCCAGTAAAGAACTATCTAGAAATTTTTCCTGTTAGGTTGGCTTTTTTTTTTTTTAAGGATAGAGAGCATTTCAGCCATGTCGGCTCCTTTGATCCTGTTGAATAGGTGTCATTATTCATGTTTTCTAGGCAAGGACAGCAACGTGCCCATGGTCACAGAGTTGGGAAGAGAAGGAACAGGGAAATCAGATGTTTTGCGACTTCTTGCAGAAGTCACCCCATTGTGATACAATATATAATACAAATAACAACGGAGACTAGTTCCTGGCTGCCGCCTATATGTCCTGCACAAACTATTTTAAGCCTTACATGACAGTTATGGTAGAGATTTAATAAGCTTTTTTTTTTTAATGGGATAAGGAAATCAAGGCTCAGAGACCTAAAACCTTGTCCTCAGCCACGGCAGCAGCATTCAGACCCTGAGCTCTTAGCCTGGTGGCTTTCAGTCTTGTACACGCATGAGAATCCCCGGGAAAAGTAGTCAGGAAGGCATGCTGTCCCGCCTCCAGAGCCTCGAGCTCACTGGGCCTGAGGTGTGGGCCTAAGAAGCTACATGGCCAACAAGCTCACAGGCATGGGCAACAGCTGCTGCTGGGTCAGGGCACCCATTTGGAGAACCTCCCGCCTCTCTAACCTGCCTATGTCACTCAGTAGCCAACGGGAACATCCTGGTAGAAAGGTGATAAAATGGGCTGTGTAAAGTGCAGCTTCAGGGAGCTCCCTCTGTAGCACAGGTACACAGGCCCCTCCCTTAATAGCATCCACGCAGGACACTGGAGCGTCCCTGGCAGTCTGCAAGCATCAGCCTAGGATGTGCTGAGCCACCTGATACTGAAACCCGCTCAGTTCTTCTGGACTAGAATGTAACATCCACCTCTCCCCCCACCCCGGCTGAGCCATCTCACCATCATGACATGACTTTGGAAAGATGGGGGAGGGGCATAGGCCACCATGTGCCTACATATGTCCACTGTGTGCCACACTGTGCCCATACATGACACATACACGCAGAAATCCTCATGGCGGAGGATGCTGGGGAAGAGAAAATGATAGGTCACATCTTCTTGCTACATTCTAGAGGACCATCTCACCAACCCCACTTTGGAGAACTCTAGAATTCAGTGTTGCGGTGTTCGGAGCGCCAACCAAGGGGACCTGTGAATGGCCCCCTTGTCACTGGGGACCGTCACCCCACTTCGGAGGATGCTAGTCTAGAATGCAGCACTGCTAACTATGAGAGCCTGTGACCGTCCCCCTTGTCATGGGGTGGGGGAGGGGCATCAGGCAGTGCCTCAGTAATTGCTGGGTGCTAGATTTTTCAGGAAAAGTGACTTCCTCCTTGCGCGCTAACAAGCCCCTAGAGGAAGGGCAGTGTCCCTCCAAGGGTTACCCCCAAAAGTGTTCAGCTCAGTGACTTAATTTTTTCAGCCAAACCTTCTAGATTTGGAAGACATTTTTTTTTTTTCCTTTTTTTCTTATTTTAAAGACAGCAGCTTCCTCTAGGGAGACAGCTGTGGGAAGGAGCCCAAGGTCAAAGAGCAAACAGCAGGACCCAGGCTTGGCTTCCAGCAGTCATCATGAATGAAACTTGGATGTCACTGCGCTCAACACCCCCACCCCCACCCTAGCCCAGGACACCAACATCTCTGGCTATCAACTGAGGTAGAGTGATCATCTGACCCGGCTCTCCCAGGGCCGAGGTCTTCTCTGAGTGCTGAAACCAGGCCAGTGCCAAGCCGACAGGGCATCTGGTCACCAGGTATGGACCAGGTAACTCACCAGAATAAATGAGTCCCACCCTGCCCTCTGAAGTGAGGTGTCCTGGAAGAGGTGGGTGGCGGGAGGCGGGGGGAGACCTGAGGCCAAACACCACTCTCATGGATGTTGCAATCCTACTGAGAAAGAGATGGTGGCAATAACAAGGAGCCACGGAACACACGAATTGTCAACATCCAGTAAAAACGGATTTGTGAAGGGACCCAGTGCAGACGGCAGTGGCTGGGACAGAGGCTCCTGGGGAAGCAGGAGGCGGAATGGAACCCAGCCTTCCTTCCACATGCATCTCCTGTCCACCTCCCACCTCCACCCATCACAGCACAGTGATAAACTCCAGCTCCAGACCCTTCCTTTTCAGAACCCCGCCTCCTACTAAGGCAAGTTGACAAAGTTCCTCAAATCCCACAGCCTCAGTATTCTTTCCTTTAAAATGAAACTAATCCCACCCAGCTCGCCAGGGCTATTACAGAGACTGAGGAACTGGACGGAGACACCTGGAGGCTGTGCGGGAAAGCTCGCGCTCCGTCAGTCTTGGTGGGTCTGAGCCTCTCCGGACCTCCTCATTCTGTCCAGGAACACGGCGTACTTGCAAAGGACAGCGTCCTGCACGTAGCAGCCCAGCACCAGGAAAAGCTTTGGGGAATACTGGGATTATTAATAGAGGATACAGTGAGCTGAGCCTTGTTCCTGCCTGTCACTCCCAAAGCCAGCCCTGGCCCCAGCTAAGTCCAAGGGTTCCTCCCGGTCCTGTTCAGCTTCCAGCAGGAGGTCAGTGCCCCAAGTCTGGTCACAGAAGGGGCTTCCCTTGCTCCCTAAACCCCAAGTCCTAAAGGCAGAAAGCTGTCCCCTGGGCCATGACAAGCCCCTTACTAAACATTTGGTTTGGATCACTAAAGACACTTGAAGAGGAGCCTTCTGAGAGCAGTAAGGCAGATTTCCAGAATCGCTGTAGATGAAATGTTAACGGTGTTCACCAAAACCCTCAGGTAGTAAGGAAGGAAGGGTGGTCTCCAGCAGGTCAGGGCTAGAACTGGAGGGGTGTAAGAATTCAAAGGCTGAAATTACAACATTAGATGATCACTGTGGCCTCACAGGCCAACTGGAGAGACAAGCTGCACAGGAAGGAAGGGTGGGAGGGAGGGAGGGTAGAAGGGATGAAGAAAGGAAGGAGGGGAAGAAGACAGAGGAGGGAGGGAATCATTCTAGCCTTCAAGGACTCTGTTCCACTGCCCCTTCCTCTCCTTGTGCCTTGCTTTGCATCTGCAATACCAGACCCTAGTTGAAGCAATTGGATTGGGTGGTGATAATTTTTGGTTTTGAGTTTTTTTGTTTTGTTTTGTTTCTAGAGACAGGGTCTCATGTGTCCCTGACTGGCCTCAAACTTGCCAGGTAACTGAGGCTGACCTTGAACTCCTGATTCTCCTGCCTCTAGTGCTAGGGTTACAGGTGTGCACCACCATGCCTACTCTGTGACTGTGTGTGTGTGTGTGTGTGTGTGTGTGTGTGTGTGTGTGTGTGTGTGTGTGTTTCAAGGTAGGGTTTCGCTCTAGCCCAGACTCACCTGGAATTCACTAGGTAGTCTCAGTATGGTCTGGAATTCACAACAATCCTCTTACTTCAGACTCCCTAGTGCTGGTATTAAAGACATGCACCACCACACCCAGGAGAGAGAGAGCGCACCAGGGCCTCCAGCTGCTGCAAAGGAACTCCAAACACAGGCTCCGCTTTGTGAATCTGGCTTTACCTGGGTACTGGGGAATGAACTTAGGGTTGTTTGGCTTTACAGCCAGCATCCTAACCAATGAGCCATCTCTGAAGCCCTCTGTGACTATTTGTAATGTACCATTCTCTCAATGTCTGAGTTCCTTGAGGCCATTACTGTCATTTCAGTCTCAAAATTTGGTGTTTGAGACACAATATGTATCCTATGAAGTTCTTTTCAGTTGTTCATTAATGAGTAGCTTCATAAATTCAAAACTGAAATACAAGATGTTTACAGAAGGGAAGGAACTTCATCCAGTCATTCTCCAAGTGTGGCCCTGAGCCAGCCGCAACACATGCGAGGTTGGCGGAGGTACTCCCCACGTTCTCTACCCTGGATGTGCTCTGCTGGGACTCCTGACGCTGGGCTGCCCCTTTTTGAGCAAAAGCACCTAATGGTGAGGTGTACACTCGAGACTCAGAATGAACGACATCATCCTGCGCTGCCAGGCACCTTCGGTAAGATGCTGAGCATCTACTCCACAAAGTCCAGCAGTACCAGTGGCTGGACACTGGGTAGCCCATGAGATGGCTGGCAGTGTGGTGAGATTCCCCCTCACCCACCCGCTCCAAGCCACTGCCCTAAATACTGTAGGCTGTCCAAAGCCCCTCTCAAAAGTGTCTCCATCAGCAGGAAGAAAGGCCACCAAGTTGGCCAGCCAATTCTCCTCCAGGAGAGGCTGCAGGCATGCATCCTGGCCCCTGGGGGTAACAGGAAGAGGGGAGGAGACTGGTTAGGGGCCACCAGGACCTGACTATCTGCTTTGGAGGCCAGTGTCTGGGCTAGTGAGGAATTAAGGGATGCCAAGAGACAGGATGGGGACATAGCAGCCAGCAGGAACTGTCCCCAGCTCAGAAGGAGCATCACATTGCCCTGCTCCCTCCCCCACCCCTTGACCAGGTGTAGCTACCCAACTCTGTCCTCTGGGGCAAGCCCAGAGCTCAAGGGCCACATGGGGACATCGGCCTAATCCGGGGAGGTGCTATAGCCAGGTGTTTCTCTTCTCTACTGGCCATGTCCCCAGCATGAGAGGACACGCTGCTCCTCATTCGGCAAAAGAGTTGCCATGACTTCCCCCAGCCCTAGTGTTCCAGGGACACAAGTCACTTGTTGACACTTTACTTGAACTGTCCTCCAGATATAAAAAGGGACAAATCACCACCCTCTCAACTTACAGGCCCCTTGGCCCAGTGTGGATGGCCAGCCCCTCCCCCACCCCACCAGCACCATTGCCTGTGCCACCTCTCGGTTCCATGAGCTCCTGCAGGGACCGAGGGGCTCCAAGGCCCACATGGGACCTCAGAGCAGTGGGTAGTGATCTGAGGACTGCCAGATAAAATAGAGGGTGTGGGTCACATTTCTATTTTAGAATAAACAAGATCAAACATCTTAATATAGTATGTTCCAAATATTACTTAAGAGGTACTTCCACTTTATTTAAGTGAAATTAAAATGAAATGCGCATGCATCCTCCTGCTAAATCTGCCAGCCCCATTCAATCAACAAGCACAGAATGGTGAGACCCGGATTTCCCCGAAGCAGAAATGAGAGCAGCGCAAGAGAAAAGGCCTTGACAGCGACCTAGCGTAACACCCCGTGAATGTGGTGGAGGCTGGTTTGCTTCTTCCTTTCTTTCTATCTATCTGTGTGTGGGAAGTATGGGTGCATGTGAGGCTGCCTCGGTGTGTTGGGCGCCTCCTTCCACCTTGTGTGAAACAAGAGTTTCTGCTGTTCTTTTGCCACAGGAAAGCCACACTAGCTGGCCATGGCTTTGGGATTCTCTGCTTCTGTCTTTAATTGTCATAGGCACACTGGAGTCACAGACACGAGTGTCCCTTTTGGGTCTGACTTTGCAAAGGCACTGGGGTTCTAAACTCCAGCCTGCTGGCTTGCAGAACAAGAGCTCGTAACCACTGAGCAATCACCCAACCCTTCAAGTTGATTTTCTTTGCACAATAAGACGAAGTCCCCAGGCACGTTTGAAGACTTGGCCCAGGGTATCCATATTCAAGTTTGTACACAGAGGTGTACCTCAGCCACTGGCAGGTCACTCCCATCTCCTTGAAGTCTGCTCTCCATCTTCATTTGGGGACAGTTCCTAGCTCCAGCACCGCTGCCATTTGGTCCACGTGGTTGTTTTTGCAGGCAGCTGTCCTGTGCAGGGTGGAAACAGCATCCCTAGTCCCCACCCACTGAATGCCAGCAACACCCCACCCCAACTGTGCCAAATGTGTTATGGGGGACAAAGTCGCCCTGCTTAAGAACTATTAGATGAAGTGGAGGTACATGAACTCTTATCTCACAATGATGCTAACACAGAATGCCAATTACCAAGGTCCCACTACATGTCAGCCTTAGAAACGCACCCCTGCAGGGTTCACTGAGCTTTCACCCAGCATCCAGAGTCGGGTGAGCCAGCATCCAATAAGCAGCATCCACTCTTTGGGGGTCTCACTGCAGCAACTGCCTGACGGTACCAGAAATGCAACGCGCCTCACCCTGATCTGATCAAATGCAACGAAGTTTCGCGTCCCGGGCAGACTCCGCTCCTGTGAGCTTCCCACAGCTGTTGTTACTGTGCTGGCCACCGTGACATGTATGGTGCTACTCCAGGCACGACTGCTCTTTGTCCCTGGGATCTGTTACATCATGTGATCCTGTCAACAGCTTCAGGAGGTCGGTGCTGTGCCCGGTCACATTTAGCAGTTGAAAGCACAAGTTAAGAGAGGGAAGCAAGTTACGTCAGGTCAGAGAGTCTGCCGGACACTGGAAGCTATGCTTTTCCCACTACAGATGTGGCATCCTTTCCAGAATGATATAATGCCAACAGATACAATGATCTAGAACACCGTGTTGAGGACACTTCTTTTCATCTGGGCCACGCAGCACACCACTTCTCATGAGACGTCACATGCACACA
Organism: Jaculus jaculus; assembly: GCF_020740685.1. NCBI lineage: Eukaryota > Metazoa > Chordata > Mammalia > Rodentia > Dipodidae > Jaculus > Jaculus jaculus. The sequence continues at coordinate 18,267,772 of NC_059119.1, forward strand.
TCCTCCACTAACGATGGGGTTACGACTCAGTCAACCCACCCCAAGTTAAAAAAAAAAAAAAGAATTGTAAGTCAGAAATGTACTTAATATATCTAACCAGCCAAACATCAGAGCTTCTGCTAGCCTGCCTTATACATGCTCGGAACATGCATATCCATCCAGACTTGGGCAGAAGCGTCTGACACAAACCCCGTTGTATAATAAAGTGTTGACTGTCGCAAGTGATGGAGGGACTCCTCACTGGAAGCGAAGCACAGAATGGCTCTGGTTGGCCACACACAGCTAACATGAGGTGCTGGAAGCACACTGGGACTGAAGACTGCTAGAGACACTGAGCTGCCGGAAAATGAGGGAACTACAATGACAAAGGCAAGGTCACCACTTCCTGACTAGGAGCCGCAGCTCACGGCCACTGTCCAGTCTCTCAAGCGAACGAACTTTGTGCTATGGCAAAAGATTGCCAGCTCCGCAAAACAAAGGAAACTCAAGGTGTTGTCTCTACAGTATGCAAATCACCTTCCTACCCTTCAAAAACTGAAGAATTATGAACTGGAGCCATCCCAAGTCGGGAGTTGCCTGTCCGTATGACACACCAACTTGTAAAGATGTTTCGTGAATTTGGTTTTTACATTGAACCTCTTGAACCACAGTAACCGCTTTAGAGTAAAGTCCACGGCAGGCACTCCCTCAAAAGAAAGCCACTGAGGGCTGGAGAAATGGCTTAGCAATTAAGACGCTTGCCTGTGAAGCCTAAGGACCCAGGCTGGATTCCCCAGGACCCACGTAAGCCAGATGCACAAGGTAGTATAGGTGTCTGAAATTCATCTGCAGCAGTTGGAGGCCCTGGAGCATCCCTTCCCTCTATATATCTGCCTCTCTCTCCAGTAAATAATTTTTTTAAAATATGTTTTTTTAAAATGCCACTGAGACCTGAAAATTCCCCCATTTTCAAGGTGAGACACAAAGGCCCAACATCTCCAGACGCACTCGGTGGTGTGGACCCAGCATCTCCAATTCCCCTCAGTGCTGGGGCTAGTTCTTTCTGAACCTCACATAGGATCCCTCCTCCGCTCGGTGGTTAAGAGCAAAGAGAGAATCTACTGGATTTACATGATCCTGTCACCTGGTAGCTCAAAAGGAACTGTGACATCGTACCTGTTGGCTAGCCCCTGGAGACCCCTGGAGAATTCCTGGAGCTCTGGTTCTGGAACAAGGACTGGAGGACCGTGCGTCTGCACTTCCAGTTACTAGGTCACCTGAAGCGGGGCCGCCACACTGCTCCATGGCCCAGTTTCCCCCTTGGCCAGCGGGCTGCCCGAGATCACCCCCACGGCGTGCTATTATTACCTGGCACGTGGAGGAATGAGGCCACCACCACAATGAGGCCACCCTGCCCTCCAAGATTCTTCATAAGTCTCCTCAGGACGGGACGGCAGGGCCATGTAAGGAAGCAGTTCTGATACACTGAGGACAGGAGGATGGGAGACGGCACCCCAGGGTGACCCAACAGACACCTCTGCAGGACCTCAGCAATGACGGGAGGAGGGAGTCAAGAGTGGACCTCACCCTAGGGAAGAAGGGTTTAAAACACACATGCATGTACACACACACACATACACACACACACACACACACACACACACACACACACACACTTAGACACCACCACCACACCATTGGGGAGTATAATTTTAGTAGCCACTTGCCCCAGCAAAGCTCTTTGCAAGCAGTTATTTTGAGAAATGCTATTAGCCACCAGGTTATTTTTAATGTCCCTTGCATGACAGGCATTTGTAGTACAAACAGCTGAAAAACAGTAAACTTGTAGTTCTGGGTGTGTCCAGCAGCCAAAGGCCAGCCCCCGGGAATGGTACCCCAAGCCTCACTCAGATGTAGGGAACGGGAAAACATCTCCTCCTACACCTCCCCTCCGCCTTGGTGGCTGCTGTTCTGGTCTCCAAGGATGACCTGCAAAACTGAATGGACAAGAAGCCGGTCTCTAGCTGTCCGCTCTGCCTTCTGCACTTGTCCCCTCGGCCCAAATGGCCCTTCACTTGGGACCCTGATACTCATCTCTCATACCTCAGCCCCTACTGAACTCCACACTCTAAATCTTTTTTATTTTTCCAGTTTTAGTTTTTTAAGATAGTGTCTCACTCTAAGCCAGGCTGACTTGGAATTTACTATGAAGTCTCAGGCTGGCCTCGAACTCATAGTGATCCTCCTACCACTGCCTCCCAAGTGCTGGCTATCACACCTGGCCTGAATCCTTTTAATAAAAAGAGCTATAAGAAACTGCAGAGGTGGCTTAGTGGTTAAGGTACTTGTAGGCAAAACCAAAGGACCCAAGTTCGATTCCCCATTACCCATGTAAAGCCAGATACACAAGGTGGTGCATGTGTCTAGAGTTCATTTTAAATGGCTGGAGGTCCTGATATGCCCATTCTCTTTCTCTCTCTTTCTCTCTCACATTAATAAATAAAAAATAATTTTTTTAAAAAAAAGAGCTATGGCCAGGCATGATGGCACACACCTTTTTAATCCCAGCACTTGGAAGGCAGAGGTAGGAGGATCACCATGAGTTCAAGGCCACCCTGAGACTACATAGTGAATTACAGGTCAGCCTGAGCTAGACTGAGACCCAACCTCGAGAAACAAACAAACAAACAAAAAAGCTATGACATTGGAGCTTTGGTGAATATGGCATTCTATTGCACAGTGGGGTGACTTCAGGGAGTGCTGCCCTGCATATTTTAAACAGTTAAAAGCCCAGATATTGAAAATGATCATTGTTTAAGATGGTGGATATGCTTGATGTGATTTGACCAGTGTACACAGTGTTTGTTCATACTGAAATAGCACATCGTACCCGGTTACGTATGCAAAACTACTATCATGTATCAATAAGATAAAATACTTTTTCAACACAAAGGTGAACTGGACCATCTCTTTGGCACTCTTCATCCTCTAACTTGTCCTTTTGGTCAGATGCATATGCATAGTTCTTATGGAAACTTCTGTACTGAATGCTTAGGATATTCTAGGCATCATTCTAAGACCATCAAAAAGCTCAAGAAAACAGGCTGGAGAGATAGCTTAGCAGTTAAGGATTACCTGCAAAGCCAAAGGACCCAGGTTTGATTCCTCCACATAAAGCCAGAAGCACAAAGTGGCACATGTGTCTGGAGTTTGTTTGCAGTGGCTGGAGGCCCCTGGCATGCCCGTCCTCTCTCTATCTGCCTTTCTCTCAAGTAAATAAAGTATTTTTTTAAACAGCTGAAGAACTTTTCCTATGGAGTCTAATGGGTACCCAACATCTAAATTTTAAAGATAAAGATGAGGAAACTGAACCTGGGGAAGCCTGGTGGGGCTTCTTTGCAGAGTGGTCTCTATACAAAGGCAGGTCAGAGGGCAACTAAAGGCACAGACTCGGGGCAAGACTGGCTCAAACCCCAGCTGTGCTCTTGCAGCCTTGGGCAAGCTCCTTACAGCCAACGGCGCCTTCGCCTTTCCCTGGGCTCCTGTGAGGAGTCAACTAGCAAACGCAAAGCCCCTTTGTGGATGCCTGGCACACAGCAGTGGAGGTGAGGTGCCACCGTGTCTAAGGCAAGATCAATTGGTCACCCACAAGGCACCAGGCACCCTTCTCTGCACGCCACATGCATGATCTTGTTTGATGCTCACAAGACCTTGTGAAAGTTTACACTGCAAACAGCACAGGGAGGCAAAACCACTCACTTCAGGTCAAAAGCTGGAAGGTAGAAATTTGACCCAGGCAATTGGAACACAAATCTGAGTTTATTAACCCAAATCCTCTACTGCTTGTCGTGTCTGAAAACTCACCTGGTCTTCAGATTCCCTACTGTTCCTGGCACTGAGTTAAGCCCGTTAAACACAATAACAACTGTAGGATCTGGCAAGTGTGTCTGAATACGGAGCCTGACTGTGCACCTGCGGCCTCCAGCCCTTGCAAAGGCACTGCCAACCCCACGCGTCCACCGACCCCACCCTGAGGCAGGCCCAGGGCTTAGAAAGCACAGGCAAGACCGCAGAATCCTCGGGCAGGCCTCACCCAGGTCCAGGGTAGGGAGCCGGGATGGCAAGAAGCTGCCCAAAGGGACACAACGCCCAAAGGTCAGGAATCCGGTCCTGGCCCACCAGGGCAAGCACCTTGGTGTGCTGGAGGGAAAGTTCACCCCGGTAAGCATCAAGCGTGATTTGGAGGCAGGGGAGCAGGGAGAGAACGTGAGCCCTGCCGAGCTGTGCGTGGGAGTGAGTGATGTGTGTGGTTCAATTTTAGGCACTGGGCAGATTTGTAAAGCTCATCACCCTCCTAGAGTTGCCTACAAAAAGCCAAAAGTTTAACACCATACCAATCAATCAACACAGGTGTGCCGGGAGGCAAGCGTGCCCAACCTGGGGTGGGGAGCTGAGGGAAGGGAGTTAGTTATCTATCTCATGATCCTAGCCAGGTACCAGACGGGCACCCCTGGGAGCATGGTGGGAACTGTTAAACTCTGAAATGATAATTGATAAAGTGACATGTCTCTTGTGAACCTATTATGTGTCTTGCATCTAGCATGGCCAGTAGTGAAATGCAGAGCCAATCCGTGAATCCCCAGGGCACGGGGGTATCTCCCCTGTGCAATGAGGGATAAAACTGATAACAACACAGCCAGGCGTGGTGGTTGAGCTCGCCTTTAATCTCGGCACTCAGGAGGCAGAGGTAGGAGGCTCGCCATGAATTCGGGGCCACCCTGAGACTGCATGGTGAATTCCAGGTCAGCCTGGGCTAGAGCAAGACCCTACCTCGAAAATAAACAAAAGAGATCAAATACCCCATGCAGGCCTGCTGTAGGAGATGGAGGAAGGACATCCCACGTAAGCTCTGGCTCTCCCTGTGAAGGTAGATCTAGGCTCTGGGAGGCCTAGCCACCTAGGAGTGCACAAATTGAGAGGGCTTTATCATTCCTGAAACGATCGCCACAGCCCCAGCTGGAACGTAAACGTGCAGCTAGGAGCCAATTCCATCCACGGGCCCAAACCTACAAGAAACTCAGAGAAAGAAATCAGCGATGTCTGGGAAGAGAGCTGGCGGGGAGGTCCCTTGGGCAGTCTGTATCCCTAAGAAGTGGCAGAGTAGCCTACAGGGTTCAGGAGGCGTAGCCCAAGAAGGCAAGCCAAGCTGGAACGGAGAAGCCCCACGGCTCAGGGTTGCTCTTGTCCCTGTGGGTCCACAGCCGGGTATGTTTGTTAGCAGTAGCCCTGGGAAGCCCCAGGGATCATGTGGCTGGCACGTCGGAAGAAAACTAGCCGGGGTTAGGGGCCAGGCCCTGACGCGGCAGGTGGCAGCTCTGGGAAGGAGGGCAAGTCCAGGCACAGTTTGTACCTGGCACAGGGGCCAAGTCAAACAGCAAGCCAGATGCAAACAGTTGGCACCGGAGCGGTGGCTTCACCAAGTACAGAACAGTGTCGTGAGGATTAGGCTCCAGTACTCTGGCACAGCCCCACAGGGGGAACGGCCATGTGAGGCAGCGCTTCACCCAGCCAGTGCTCCGGTGGTACACACGCTAAGAGCACCCCACGGCAATGGGACAGACAGCTCAGGGGCCGGGGGGAGTCAGCCCTCCACGTCTGAGGCAAACACTGACGGCTCCGGTTGAAAGCTACAAAAGCCCATCGGGTCTGTAAAGGGCGTGTGACCACACACAGAGAACTCAGAAGGGAAAGCAGAGAAGATATGAACAAAAACAACTGTTTAGGGCTGGAGAGATGAGATGCTAGAGGCACTAGCTTGCAAAGCCTAACAGCCTGGGTTCAACTCCCCAGTACTCACAAGCTGGCACATGGTCAAGTTTGTTTGCAATGATAACAGAGGATCTCTCTCTCTCTCTCAATCTCTCTCTCTCTCTCTCTCCCCTCTCTCTCTTTTAACTTGCAAATACTTAATAAATAAAAATATTTAAAATAAAAAATTAGCCAGGTGTGTGTGGTGGCACAACATCTTTAATTCCACCACTTAGGAAGAGGAGGTAGGAGGATCACTGTGAGTCTGAGGCCAGCCTGGAACTATTGAGTAAATTCCAGGTCAGCCTGGGATACAGTAAGATCTTACCTCCAAAGACAAAAATAAAATGAAAAAAAAAATCAACTACTTAGATGGGCGTGGTGGTGTCCACCTATAATCCCAGCACTTCAGAGACTGAGGCAGAAGGATTGTCATGGTGTGTATGTGTGTGTGTGTGTGTGTGTGTGTGTGTGTTTGTGTTATGTGTGTATTGTGGGTTCCAGGCCAGCTTGGGTTACAGAGTGAGACTCTGTCTCAAAAGCAGACACACAAAAGGAAACAAAAGCAAAAGGAATAGAAAGTCTCTTATGGTCACAGCCAAGAGCACAGGTTCTGCTGGGAGAATGACCGAACCCAATTCCTGGCCTGCTTCTCAGGACCTGGAGGAGACTGAGTGGACGGTGCCTCTGAGCGTGTGTTCTCCAACCCCGACAGGGACACAGTAGGCGCCCAGCCTTGCTCTGAGGCGTCAAGGAGGAAAGCACAGCAGGTAAGCGGGGCGGTACAGTGAGCCGTCCGCCATTGGGGCTCAGGAAAGGATTCGAGGCCACTAGAGGGTCTAAAAAGCACGTAGACTCTGCCTGCAGTAAAAGTCAAGAGCACTTGGATGAGAAATGAGATGTGTAAGCACCCCAAAAGGAAGCTGGGAAGAGAACTAGTACTGCACAGAGTGGTGGGGGGCAGTCTGAGATGGCACATTGTACCTGAGGCCTACGGGCAAAGATTCCAAAGGACCAGAGCCTAGAAGATGAGGGCACCACAAGGAAACCTTCCAGACCTAGGTCTAAAGGTCAAGGCCTCCTTGACTACTGGGTCTATATGTCTTTTTTTTTTTTTCTTTTTCAAGGAAGGGTCTCACTCTGGCCAAGGCTGACCTGGAATTCACTATGTAGTCTCAGGGTGGCCTCAAATTCATGGCAATCCCCCTACCTCTGCCTCCTGAGTGCTGGGATTAAAGGCATGTGCCACTACATCAGGACTATATGTCTTTTGAGCTCATGGTGATGTCAAGTGACATTTGAAAGGAGAAAGAAATCAGCTGGTGTTTGACTTATTTACAAAACACTATGGTGGGGCCACACTGGCATTAGAAGAAACAAAATGCCCACACTCTCTCTCTCTCTGTATCTGTCTGCCTCTTTCTCTCTCTATCACTCTCAAATAAATAAATTTTAAACAAAAGAAGAAACAAAATGCAGGGGCTGGGGGATGATATGGCAGAGGCTAGCCCAGCCTACAGAACATCTCTATCCCCAGCATTGCCAAAAAAGAAAATAGGGACTGAACAGACCACTCAGCAGTTAAGGCATTGGCCTACAAAGCCTAATGGCCCGGGTTTGATCCCCTGGTAACCATGTGAACCAGATGCACAGTGGTGTATGCATCTGGAGTTCATCTGCATCAGCCCTAGGACACCCATTCTGTTTGTCTGTCTCTCTTCTCTCTGCTTGCAAATAAATAAATAAAAACTTAAAAAAGAAAATAACAAGTACAATGAATCAGAATCACTGTGTTAGAACATTATACAGATGCTAAGCGTTTCATGCATGTGATTAAGACATTGAACAAAACAAAGACTACAATAACAGTCAGTGTCAATGGCAAGAAAGCTGTGGCAATGAGCCCTAAGACCTGATAGGTTTAAATAATTGTCACAGGGCTGGGGAGATTGCTCAGCAGTTAAGGTACTTGCCTGCAAAGCCTAAGGACCCAAGTTTTATTCCCCAGTACCCACATAAAGCCAGATGTGACACATGCATCCAGAGTTTGTTTCCAGTAGCAGGAAGCCCTGGCGTGCCCACACCCACTCTCTCTGACTCTTTTCTCTCTCTCTCTCTCTCTCTTATTTTTTTATGAGAGACCGAGAGAGAATTGGTACACAGGGCCTTAGCCACTGCAAACGAACTCCATGTACCATTTTGTACACATGTGCCACCTGTGTGCACGCATCACCTTGTGCATCGGGCTTACGTGGGTTCTAGGGAGTTGAACTTGGGTCCTTAGGCTTCACAGGAAAATGCCTTAACCACTAAGCCATCTCTCCAGCCCTCTGTCTCAAACAAATAAATAAAATTTTAAAAAGTTGTCCCAACCAGCATCACAAATCAAAATGAAAGTGAAAGTTAACACTTCTTTAAAAAAGATAAAAACAAAGCCAGGCGTGGTGGCGCACTCCTTTAATCCCAGCACTCGGGAGGCAGAGGTAGGAGGATCACCATGAGTCCGAGGCCACCCTGAGACTCCATAGTGAATTCCAGGTCAGCCTGGGCCAGAGTGAGACCCTACTTCAAGAAACAAACAACAAAAAAAAAAAAAGATAAGAGCATTAAAAACAACACAGAATGTGATAATTATGTAATGCAGGTTTCAAACACCAGCCTACACAACAAAGCACGGCTGTCAGTGTGACGTCCTTGAGGTGGGGACAGAAAGAAGACAAATGTGCTTGTGCACATGGCAAGGGACCAAGAGACGCCACTTAACCCTGTCCACCAGCCACCAGCACAAGAGACTTGTGAACGGCACTCCCAATATCACACCTAAGCAGCACGGACGGTACAGCTAACATTCCAGCTTACTAGAGAAAAGTCTAAATGAAAAGTGAAAATGGTCCATCCTAGAAAGACAAAGAAGGCTGCAGAGAAACATTCAAACCATACCAGCTATTACAATAAAAAAATATGACATATTACATACAGTATAAGGCAGAATAACTCATGGCAACTTAATGCATAAAGTCAGGATGTATACAAGAAATACACCCTCAACAGTACACGGGCATACTTTGGGCCACTGTCCTCCGCACAGGAACTGACTGATGCATTCATGATCCCACAGTGGTAAAAACTAAAAAGAGGAGGTTGAAGAGGTGCTTGCTTCCAAAGCCTGCAGGCCTGGGTTCCATTCCCCGGCACCCACATAAGCCAGATGCACAAAGTGATGCATGCATCTGGAGTTCGCAGTGGCAAGAAGTCCGGGAGCATCCATTCATTCCCTCCCTCCCTCCCTCCCTCCCTCCCTCCCTCCCTCTCTCTCTCTCTCTCTCTCTCTCTCTCATTTCTAAGCACAAAGCACATGGGAGCTTTGAATCTGTCTCGCCCCAACCAGCTCAATGAACCCTCTTTGGCAACCACTCCTCTGACCCTGTGCCCCAGGAGGATTGCTGCCTCCCACAGCAGGTTACTGCCACCTCAGAACTGGTTCCTCTCCTACTGCATAAGGCAGCGCTGTCACCCCCTCCCTGGGGCTCTCCAGCTGGAGCCAGCAGCTGAGTGACTCACTCACAGAGCTTGTCATCTCAGGGCCTCCTTTCCCTCCCACATGGCCTCCATCTCTGCATCTCATCCTGGCTCCTCGGCACTCCCAGCCGGGTGAGTCCGCAGAGCAGAGTGGAGGCACACCCTGCCCAGGCTTGGCCTCTGCAGAGCAACAGGGAGCCAGCATACAGGAGGCAGTGACTGACATGTCTTGCCTGGGAGGCTTCCTGCAAGGACCACTGAGCCACTGCTCTCCATGGAAGAAGGGAGCCGGGCAGTTCTCCACCACCCAGCAGATTCTCTGCACCAGTGAGCAGACCAGGTTAGGTATGTCCTAGTTCAATCAAACATGCCTATGGGGAGGAGGCCATGTCCTCTCATGGACATGCAATTCAAATATGAGCTATGTCAGGGCTTTCTCTGCTGCTGACTGTTGTCACCATGGTTAGATGACATACTGCAGCTTTACGAAGCTACAAGTGCCCACAGAGGTCACCAGGGTGACCTCATCAGATAGGTGGGAGACCCAAAAGCACACGAGGGTCAGATGGGGCCCCAAGCTCACCCAGAAGACTAATGCACCCCGAGGAGTAAATCCCATAGCCCATTCCAAAATAAGCTTCCTTCTATGGCTTCAGGTTGCCATGAGACATAGCAGCAAGGCGCCTGGGAGGAGATAGGAAGTCACGACTAGAACTTTTCGCCTGACACTCCCACTTGTCATTGTGACTCTCATGACAGAAGAGCCTTTTCTTTGTCGCACTTTTCTTTTGTGGGGGAATCCACCTCAGTGCACCCCCCCCTTCATTCACGGTAGGTGAGCTCAGGAAGATGGGGAGGTTGAGGCGAACACTCCTGAGCCACCTGCGTCAGCCCTTCTTCCTAAGCTGACTTCCTCCCCCAAGAACATCTGCAGCCCCGTGGGCCACAGAACCAGAGCCCTGTTCTCCAGAAAGCCCTGCATGCAAATGACACCTCCTGCCCTTCCCCACATCAGCCTCTCTGGAGGACTCAGACCCCAGGTTTACCCACAGACCACCTGGCTTATCTTGATGCTGGCAGCTGTGTCTGTGAAGAGAGTGTGAGCCCCCACAGGCCACATCCCTGGCAACACTGTGGGAAAGGTGGCCAAGCCCAAGTTCTCACCTCACTGACTAGGAATTTGGCCTGCACTGTTTACCCACCCTTTGCAATTGGGTATGCCATGTAACAGTGCTGAGCCTCGGTTTTTCCACCTGGAAAATGGCCATGTTTAGTGCCTTCCTGCTAGGTTGCTATGAGGCTTATGTGGGATGATATGCTACAAGCATCTCCACTACGAAGTGATGACGGTAACAGTGACGGGCAGAGACACCATTAGTATCCAATCCATTTGGTTTGTCCGTGACCCCCTTGGCCATGTTATCAAAGACACAGGTAGGAACTGATTTGGCTAAAATGCTGAAGTTCTATCAGTTCTAAACAAATGTGGGGTAGGTGGTGACAGTAATAAGTTTCTTGGTTAAAAAGCAAATATGGGAGCCTGGAGAGAGAGCTCAGTGGTTAAGGCACTTGCATGTAGAGCCTAACCACCTGAGTTCAATTCCCCAGTATACCCATGTGAAGCCAGATGCACAAAGTGACACATGCATCTGGAATTTGTTTAAAGTGGCTGGAGACTCTGGCTTGTCCATTCTCTCCTCCAAGTAAATAAATATGCTTAAAAACTTTTAAAGTCTAAGTATTGATTTTTATTAAAAATCCATCTTCCCAGACAAAACTAACCTAACATACACTGAAGATTTTTTTTCCTTCCAAATTTCAGCAAGCTGAGTCAAACAAATTTTTTTTTTGAAACAGAGTCATGTATCCCAGGCTGGTTTTGTACCCAAGGACCCTGAACATCTGATCCTCCTGCCTCCATTTCTCAGGTGCTAGGATTGAAGAGGTACAACACCATGCCTGATATTATGTGATGCTAGGGATCAAAGCCAGGGCTTTGTTCATGCCAGGGAATCACTCTACGAACCGAGCTACATCCCTTGAGCTCAGTCAATTTGGTCAATTCATAAAGTAATCTGGGCTGGGGTGGTGGCTCAGGGGTCAAAGGCACTTGCTTGCAAATCCTGATGGCCCAGGTTCAATTCCTCACTTAAACTCAGATGCAAAGTGGCATTGTATCCGTGACCCCAACACCCCACAACAATGGAAGGTGGAGCCAGGACAATCAAACTCATAGACCAGTGTGTAAAGAGGGTGGCAGTTGGTTTGCAATGGCAAGACACCCAGTCTCAAAGAAGGTGGAGCTAGACACCTCAAAGTTGTCCTCTGACCTCCACATGTGTGCTGTGGCACGCACACCCAAGCACACATAATAATTTTTTAAAAGGCCTGGAGTTAAGGTGTTTACCTGCAAAGCCTAATGACTCAGGCTCAGTATCCTAGTACCCATGCAAAGCGAGATACACAAAGTGGTGCATGCATCTGGAGTTCATCTGCAATGGCTGGAGGCCCTAGCATGCTAATTCTCTCCTCCGTCTGTCCCTCCCTTCCTCCCTCCCTCTCTCTCTCTCCTTGCAAAGGAAATAATTAATTAAAAAATAAAATCATGCTCACCTCTCCCTCCTTTGAAGCAGACTTGAAGACCAAGGTAAATTCACCATTTATATTCAAGACATATATGTATGTGGGGTCCATCTATCCGCACCATAGAGACATTCCATTAAGCCCAAAGTTTGATTCCAGGCTCTTCAAGAAAGCTCCAGAAAAGTGCAGTGACTTCATTTAAAATTAAAGAGGTTGTCAATTCACAATGCCCTAGAAAATGTGTTTCTTAAAGATTCTGAACAGACTGGGCATGGTGGTGCATGCCTTTCATCCCAGCACTGGCGAGGCAGAGGAAGGTGGATCACTGAGTTTGAGGCCAGCCTGAGACTACATAATGAATTCCAGGTCAGCCTGAGCTAGAGTGAGACCCTACCTCAAAAAATGAAAAAAAAAAAAAAGATTCTGAACAGATCCTCTGGCATCATTTGAGCACATGCATTAATGGACATACTTCCGATATCCAGGCTTCCTACAGTGGCTCACTTCCTACTCCATCCACATCCAGTGCCTATAGTCCACAAGGCCACTGTTTGCACAGGTTGGGTGCAATGAATCTGCCGTGCTTTAAGCTGTTGTATTTCTTTAATTAAAAAAGTATATTTTATTTATTTATTTTTAAGAAGAGGGGAGAGAGAAAGGGAATGGGTACTCCAGGACCTCCAAGCCGTTGTAAACAAACTCCAAATGCATGTGCTATTTTGTGCACCTTGCTTTTTGTGGGTACTGGGGAATCGAACCCAGGTTGTTAGGCTTTGCAGGCAACTGCCTTAACCACTTAGCCATCACTCCAGCCCCTTTAAGCTGTTTCTGAAGGAACTCAGGTGAGCAACGGCTGGTGGGCTCCCATGTCTGACATGCAGTGGGCATATGGGGCCATTCATAGCTGAACAGGGTCCATGCCCCCTCAGCTACAAGGAATTGAGCACGAGAGCCACATCTTGGTTTCCTTACAGTCGTCTTCTGCACGGTGCATTTTCTATTTAACAGTTTAGATGCCGCAGGAGGGACAATGGTAAGAGCTCAAGGGGACAGGGCACAGGTCGCTCTTTGGAGGGTCTCTCCCCCCACCTTGAAGTTCAATCAAGTAGCACCATGAGGCAAGATGGTTCCCGAAATCCCTTCTCGGTTATTTTCCTGCCTGACAAGAACAGGCTTCTCCCACCAGTACCAGGAGCCTGCGCTTCACCAGCGACGTGACTTATCACATGTCTTACCGCGTATTCAGCCTTCACTGTGTTCTGCTGGGAAGGCAGAAAGCAAAACTCCCCTTCCTGGCTGCCACGGGAATGCGGCGTCTTTACAGCTAGAAGGATCTCACCAGAACCCGTGGTTGTGGTCATGGTCACTGACGACCTCCTGCATCTGAATGGCCACGGGTGGGAGGTGGCCATGGGGAAATTAGCAGCTGAGGGAGGCTCTAGCTAGCTCAGGTCCTTGCAAACTTCCCGAAAGCAGAGCAAGAACTCCCACCTCCCAGCTCAGGGTACAGCCTAGGACAGGAAGCAAGGAGCCATTCCTCCCCAGCAGGAAGAGTCCCATGTATTATGCTGTGGAGCCCACAGCTCCCGGAAGGGCGGGGATGCATATGAAAGTATATTTCTTGCTGAGCCTTCAAGAAGGTTTGTCTCTCAGCAAAACGGGCCGCAGTTATACTATAGCTTCCAGTGTTCCCCGAGAGGCCCTGGGATGCGTAGCTCTAAAGCTAAAAAGGTCCGACCCTGTGACCTAAGTCCCAAGAGAGTCTACGATCATCTGTTCATTCATGTCACCTGCTCATTGATTCGGAGCCTGAGAGCTGCAGGCTGAGTCAGCAACTCTCAGGGGGATCACCTTTTCCCCCCTCCTCCGGAACCGCTAGCCTGCCCCTGCATGAGCTTCAGTTAAGTAGATCTGAGCGGGAGTTCTTCCAGCCGAGCGCAGGCTGGAGAGCAAGGCAGGGGGGAAATAAAGGCTGACCTCCACTGACTCCTTGCTCACGAGAGCACTAACACAACACCCATCCCGGGGTACCGACCACGCAAGGCACCTACCCTTTTAACGTGGGGTGCTCAAAGGTGGGCCAGAGCTTCACGAGGCTGAAGGTGGTGAGACCGAGGCCTACAGACTCTCACAGAAAAGTATAAAGGACGAGGGCCTTGAGAAGGAACAGGGAGGGGGCCCTATCTGTGGCCAGGCTGGTTAGTTAGAGAGAGGTTACTTCTTAAAATATCAAAAACAAGCTCTTGGGAGGCTGCGGAGTTGGTAAAGTGCTTGCCATGCAAGGGCGAGGACCGGAGTTTGGACCCCCAGTTCCCAAGTAAAAGCTGGGCGTTAGTGGCATGCATCTGGAACCCCAGTCCCAGGCAGAGATCCCTGAGACTGGGTGGCCAGCTAGCGTAGTCTAATTGGTGAGCTCCAGGTTTTATGAGAGATCCTGCCTCAAAAAAAAAAAAAAAAAGTAAAGAACAATTGAGGAAGACGCCCCGCGACATCAACCTCTTCACACATGTGAATGCGCATGTGCACCCCACATCCTCGTGAACATGAGAAAACAAAACAAGTTGTGAGGAAGAGCTGGCCGCGAACTGCTGCTGAGACGTCGGACCAGGAAAGATGCAATGAGCTTCCCAGCGAGGCAGGAAACAGGGAAGTAATTCTGTGGGCCGGAGCCTAGGAGCACAGGCGTGTTCTGGAAATCTCTGAACCCCAAGAAAGGCAATGGGGACCTCAGTTTCTGTCATCTGATAAGGAGTCATGAAAGAGAATTCCGCTAGGACTGTGAAATAAGCCACTAACATTCAGAAATTTTAACCGGCCAGTCAGATGAAGGGAAAGGAGAGTCACGAGAGCAGACACTGCGCTGGTCCAAGCAAGGAAATGACGGAAGCCCCAAGGAGACAAGAAGGAGCAGCCGTGGAGGGGAAGCATTGCCTGGGGTAGAACTGCAGGGACCTGACGACCACACGGCTCAGGTGAGGCCATCTTTCTCCTCGGGGAATGGCAGTGTGGCATCCTTGTCACCTTTGGTGAATTTCATAACCACTCCCTCCCAAGGCTCCTGTGGAGAGAAAGTCAGTTTCGTGTCTTCAGGAGCATCTAAAACCCACCAACAAGCAGCCTCCTGGACAGACGGTGAGAGTCAGGCCTGTGACTCATATTCTCCTATTGCCTCTCTGTCACCCCCTCGCTAACATCCGGGGCTGCAGCCCAAGTTTTCTTTCCAGAATATTCCAAAATCAAAAAAGAGGGAACCTTGTCAAGGCTTCCTACACCCAGAGAGAACCAAGGACACCATCAGAGTAGATGTTATTAAGTACAAAAATTGTGCATGCATGAGAGAGAGAGAGAGGGGGAAAGGGAAAGAGGGAGTGAATACCAAAGAGGCTTTCTTGAAGCCTTGGGCTCCCAACTTTCTTCCCTCTACACCCCTTCCACCACCCTTCATACAGCTTTATTCCAGAATAGTCCGTTCAGTCCACACCAATGTTTAGACTGTCAGCTCCAAATATGAGAACGCTATTTTCCACAACAGCCTATGACAAGCAAACCTTAGTTTTTATAATCCACTCAAAAAAAGTTTCAAAAACATTTTGCTGCCTTTCAGTTTTTTTTTTTTCACTCAAAATGTAAATAGCATTTATGGCAACATGGATGAATATGGAGGATAGTGTGCCAAGTGACAGAAAAATAAATACAAAGAAGAGCATTGCACACTCTTACTTATCCATGGGCAATCATATATCTGTATATGAGTGAGAGGTTAAGTACATACTGAATGCCAAACAGACCTTCCCACTGAAACAGGAGAGGAAAGGCAATGAGGAAGTATAAGTCAAAGGATACAAAATAGCAGATATGGACCTGGAGAGATTGCCTAGTGGTTAAGGCATTTGCCTACAAAGCCCAAGGACCCAGGTTCAATTCCCCAGGACCCACATAAGTCAAATGCACAAAGTGGTACATGCATTTGGAATATGCATGCAGTGCTGGAGACCCTAGAGCACCCTAACCTCTCTGTCTCTCTCTCAAATAAATAAATGAAAATTAAAAACAGCAGATATGGAGAGTAAGCACATTTAGAGAGACAATGTTCAGAGTGAGAACTAAAGGGTTAAAAATTATCTTGTGAACGTGTATTTAAAAGTAAATGTTAGCTGCTCTTGTCACAAAAATGAGTAGCTGTGAGCTGATGGATGCACTAATATTATCTTCAGCAGAGGAATAATCTGACTATCTCGAAGTATCCTATGAGATCATGTTACAGATTTCAGAAACATTCAAACGGACTTGAAGGGAAAAAAAAAAACCCACAGGATGGGGACATGGCTCAGTTGGTAAAAGTTCTCGCTGCACAAACATGAGGGGCTGAGTGGATTTCCAGCACTCCTGTCGATGTGGGACAGGCCTGACAGCCTGCCTGCCACACCAGTGCTCAGAAGGTGGAGACATGGGACCCAGTGAGCTCCGGGGTCAAGGGAGAGACCTCTCAATAAATTAGGTGGCGAGTGATCAAGTCGCATAACTGAAACTTCCGGGTTTCATGCACACCCACACATATGCATGCTCTCACACATGAACACGTATACATACAAACACATACCTACAAGAAAAATGATAAAAAGCAACTGTGAGACAGCATCAGAAAATGAACATTCTTGCAACTTCATTGTGTGCATTTTTAAATTGGAGAATGGGTATAAGAAGCCAGGCACAAGGGTTTTTTGTTTGTTTGTTCGTTTTTTCTTATTCCTTCAGATGTTTCATCAGAGTGTACTGGAGAATAAGAAAGAAGAGATACCTCTCTGTTTGCCCTAAAAGACACTCTGAGTGTCAAATCAGAAGGCTGAGCCCAGACCACAGACTCACACCCCAGGCCAAGCCACAAATAAACTTGCCATCAGTCTAGGTAAAAGTCTCTAAAAGGAACCAGAGCTCAGTATCAAGGGATTATCCGTGAACTGACAATTCTTTCACTTGGGCAGGCCTCACACTCCAGGTCAGCAGAGTCCTAACTTCTAGTCTGTGGAAGCTCACTACCAGGTGCCCAAGTGCTGCCAGAGAGAGGAATCTCACGGGCCATACCCCAGTTCTGAAACCTGGGGGACCCGCTACCTTTTCTTCTCTGCATGGCTCACCCCCTCCCAGGGTACTTCTGCTAAAGAGCACAAAGCAAGTGGGAAAAGTCACCATGTCTCACCCACGTCTGGTAAGATTGTGTGCAAGCTGCATGACCTTTCTGGCAAGCGACTCAGCAATATGGCGAGAGAATTTAAAAAACAATATACCCTGCTAGGGAATGCTGACTTCTAGGTGTGGCACGGCCATTACACTGAAATTCACAGCAGCTGTGGTCTCCTCACACAACCAAGCCCACTGACATTTCATCGTGCATGGGGGAGGGGCTCACAAAAGCCCACCCCCCAAGGTAGCTACTAGCAGTCAGAAGTGCTGACAGCAGTGGGGAGATACTTCAGTAGTGGAGGGCTCTTACTTGAAAACCTTGCTAGCACACGGTCCAATTGCCCAGCACCCACATATAGCCACATGCAAAATGACGCATGCATCTGTGAGCCCAAGGCACCCAAGACAATGGAAAGCAGGAACAGGAAAATCTCAAAGCTTGAAGGCCAGCTCGTCCGATGTTAGTGTGGACATTTATTTGCGGTAACTCTCAAAGACTCTACCCCAAAGAAAGCGGGGCACAGATAACTCAGAGTTGTCCTGTGACCCCTCCACATGCACTATGCCATGGGCACAAGCATAACAAACACACACACACACACACACACACACGTGCGCATGCACACACACACACACACGCACACACACACACACACTTTTTTAAGTTGCTATGGGCTGGAGAAATGACTTAGTGGTTAAGACACTTGCCTGCAAAGCCTGATAGCCTGAGATTGAATCCCCTGTACCCATGTAAAGTCAGATGCATAAAGTGGTGCGTGCATCTGGAGTTCATTTGCACTGGCTATAGGCATGCCCGTTCTCTCTTTCTGCTTGCAGAAAAGGGGAAGGAAGGAGGATGTTAGTCAGCTAGTTGCTAGGAAAGAGGAGTTATGTCCTTCAGTGATGAAGCGACTGGTACTCTGCCCATAATAACCTCCCACCCAGGCAAGCACACTAATTTAACTCAGTGGGTTAAAAAAAAAAAGGCATTAAAGTAGGAGGGGGATTAGCAGAGAAGAAGAAGGTTTTTAGAGAGAGTGGGAGGGGATAAGAAAGGGTAATGGGGATAGAAAAGATCAAAAGCATTTTATGCATGTATGAAATTGTCAAAAATAAAATTGAAAAGATAAAAAAATAAGTTAAAATGTCTCTTTTCAAAATGCACATACAGCTTGGGTGTGGTGACGCACGCCTTTCATCCCAGCACTTGGGAGGCAGAGGTAGGAGGATCGCTGTGAGTTTGAGGCCACCGTGAGACTACATAGTGAATTCCAAGTCAGCTGCAGTGAAACCCTACTTCAAAAAAAAAAATAAAAAACAAAAAATAAAATAAAATGCATATGTAGCCAGGCATGGTAGTGCACACCTTTAATCCCAGCACTCAGGAGGCAGAGGTAGGAGGATTGCTGTGAGTTCAAGGTCACCCTGAGACTACAGAGTAAATTCCAGCTACAGCAAGACCCTCCATTGAAAAATCAAAAAAAAAAAAAAAAGTATATCCTTTGGGCCATCAAGTCCTGTTTCTAAAAATACATCCTAATGAAATGGGCTATAATGTGATCAGAAGCGGACAGACACAGATCTTGACCACAGCATGCTCTGAAACACTGAGCTATTGACTAATCATGTATGGGTCCAACCACAGGGAGAAAGTTCTATAAATGTTAGTGCATTCTCTTGAGAAAGGGACAGTTGCCATTGAAAAGCAATTTCAAGGCTGGCGCTGGAGAGGCTGGAGAAGGACTGCCATGAGTTCGGGCCAGTCTGGGCTACATAGTGTGACCCTGTCTCAAAAATTTTAAATAAGAGCTGGGTTGTGGTGGTGCACGCCTTTAATCCCAGCACTCGGGAGGCAGACGTAGGAGGATCGCCGTGAGTTCAAAGCCACCCTGCGACTACATAGTGAATTCCAGGTCAGCCTGAGCTAGAGTGAGACCCTACCTTGAAAAAACAAGCAAACAAAAATTCTACATAAATAAATAAAGCATCAAAGAACTGTTGAAGGGGGGGGTGGTCATTGCATATTCATTAAGTGCACAGTGAACATACCCAAATATCAACAACAGACAGCATCTTAGCGAGGTCATGATTGCTCTCTGTCTGTATTTCGATTGCCATACATGTAAATAGCATTAAACACACCACTTTGGCATGACAAGTGTACACTTCTGTGGGAATAAAGAGTACCCAGGGTGGTGCAAACATCCTTGGGATTTTTTCATCTTCCCAAACTGAAACTCTAGAGCCACTGAATGGCAACATGCTCCATTATCTTCTCAGACCCTGGCGAGAGCGCCGCCCGAACTCCCGCCTCTGTGAAGCTGCCTGCGCCACTGAACTCCCAGAAATGAAATCACACTGTACGTGATCGTTGGGTGACTGGCTTATTTCATTTAACGTGACGCCTTCAAGGTTCACCCATCTTGTAGCATGTATCCCAATCTTTCTTTTCCAGAAAATGAGATTCTCCAGTGGGTGTGTGTGTGTGTGCGTGCGTGCGCGTCACATCCTGTCTGTCAATGGACATGGCATAGCCTCGGCCTCACGGCGACTGTGAATAACTGCAATAAATAGTGAGTGTGAGCAGCTGTTTGCATCCCTGCTTTCATTCCTTTTTAAAAATTTATTTTATTTTATTTTATTTATTTGAGAGAGAGAGGCAGACAGAATGAGTGCTCCAGGGCCTTCAGTGGCCAAAACAAACTCCAAACACATGTGCCACCTTGTGCACCTGGCTTACGTGGGTCCCTGGGAATCGAACCAAGGTCCTTTGGCTTTGTAGGCAAGCGTCTTAATGGCTAAGCCACCTCTCCAGGCCCCTTGCTTTCATTTCTTTGGTACACGTACCAGGAAATAGGATGTCTAGCAATCCTGTACTTACTATGACAAGGCATTGCCATGTTGTTGGGCTCTGCAAAGCGCCATCTTAAACTCTCGTCAACAGTGGACAAGGGTTCCAGTTTCTCCATGTCCTTGTCTCAACTTATAATTTTCTGACTTTTAGTTAGCAGCCATCCTATACTTCTACGTCATTTCAGTTTCCCACAAGAAACATGGGTATACTTACAATCAAGAAAAAACAAGAGTCGATGTCATGTGTTGTTTTTATTATTTATTTACTTATTTATTTATAGCTGAGATCAGAGGTGCAGGCTACCATGCCCAGCTGATGCCATGCTGAAAGGCTGTACTTGGGGATTGGTTCACCGGTGCTGTCCATCTCCCCTTTGGGGCTGCTGGGCTAACATAACCCCTCCCACCTTAACAAGCCCAGCAACACGCCACTGCTTAGAGGCCTGGTCTCCCCTTCCATAAACGCCGTTCCTTTCTATCCACCAAGCCAGCAGCGTGTGTTGTCAAAAGGAAAAGGGCTCGTGTAGTTCTGGGGTATAATCCCAGCTCCACCACACACCAGCTGTAAGGTGTCAGTGCCTTGGTCTCCTTGTGTGCTTACAGGTAGGGATGTGCCAACGCCTGCAGGTTGCCCCTCTGCTGCTGGTACAGTGGGAGTCGGGTAAACAATGACCCTGCTCCATTTGGTTCTGAAATTGTCCGCAGCTTCTGTCGGGGAGGAACACAGAACTCCAACCAGCAAATACCACTGAACTGATGGGTGACACTCCAGAATGTGGAGGTCGGGCTGGAAGGATGGTTCAGAGGTTAAAGCCCATGCTGATAAAGCCTGCCAGCCCGGGGCAAGGCGGCACACAAATCTGCGGTTCCCGTGCAGCCCAAGCAAGAGGCTCTGGTAAGTCTTCTCCCTCTCCCCTGTGCCCCTCCTCCTCTCTCCTTGTGAGGAAATAAATACAATATTAACAAACACACAAAACACCAGGATGTGAACGTCCTGGGTCACTCATCTGTGACCCCTGGAGGTCCCAATGGAAGGTAGCATTTCTCAAATATGAGTCTCAATCTGTGCTCCTCAAACTGTGGGTTTCGTGGCCAACTAAGCTAGGGAAACGCAGAGATGACCATGTCGCAAACCAGTGGGAATTAGCAAATAAGAATTAGCCCACGAGACGACTCATGAAGAAACCAGTGCTTTCCACACACAGGGCCCACAGAGCCCTGTGGGGCCTGGTGCCTACAGACGGGGAGCTGTGTTGCTGTGGCCCTCGGCCCTTGGACAGGATGTTTGCCCCCACCCTTGGACTTCAACATGCAAACACAGGGGCATGCGCTGAGGTTTCTGTGGACTACAGCTCTCAACATGCAGTGTGACTGAGTGCATTTTTGAGAAATTCTCAGGTAATGCTAATGTTGCTGTTCTAGG
Organism: Jaculus jaculus; assembly: GCF_020740685.1. Lineage (NCBI taxonomy): Eukaryota > Metazoa > Chordata > Mammalia > Rodentia > Dipodidae > Jaculus > Jaculus jaculus. Next base: position 18,289,118 of record NC_059119.1, read on the forward strand.
GAGGTCACCTTGAGAACCATTGATGTAACAGCTTTTCTTTTTGAAAAAGGTTCCTTAGGCTCAGTCAGTAAAGTGCTTCCATCAGAAGCATGACAATCTGTGTATGATCCCAGAATGTGTGTGTGTGGCATGTATCCAAATCTTTCTTTTCCAGAAAATGAGATACACACACACACACACACACACACACACACACACACAGGGCATGGTAGCATACTCATGTAATCCTAATGCCGGGGAAGCACAGAAAGATTTTAAAAACTGTCACCTACCACCAGTCAGATGTTGGGCAGTTTACCAGGAGACATGGTAAATAAGTAAATTATTAAAAAGAGGGCTGAATACTCAGAAGCAAACACCATGATGTGCCGTACACACAGGTGCAATAGTGGCACACAGCCTTGGTGAGTAACCAATGGCTTTCTGATTGGCTAAGAGATCCGCTCAGGGTAAAGGAATCCATATCTGGAATTGGAAACCAGGTCAGAATCCTATAGAGACAAAGATTATGCTCTCCAGTGTCAAGCTCTCACTGGTCTTTAGCTAAAAGAGGGATTAATATACATCAACTTCTCCCTAATTAATAATGCTTATTCCATTTAAACTATGCTGACTTCACTATCCATTGGAGAATCGGTTCTTCTTTTTCAGAAGGTAGCAAGACCAGAGGAGATAAACCACCCCTCACACTTCAGCCAAGCCACAGCTGAATCCACAGAGGATGTGGGGAGACGAGCAAGAGCTCTGCTTCCATGCTGACCCTGAAAATCAGCACCAGGGTGAAGGAGACAGACCCTGAGGATACTCAACTCCTACCGAAGCAGAGATCCAGAGGCTCCTCAGAGCTCATCACTGAAGTAGACTTAAAACTCACCCACCATGGCTCAGGGAATTTTGTGGAAGAGGGGGTAGAAAGAGTGTAAGAGCCAGAGGTTGAGACATCATGTCCAGAGATATTGCCTCCCCCGAAAAACTGACTGCTGTTCCTACAATGCATAACTCACAATCCCATGGGGAATACCTGCAACCCCACTGAGGAAGGCCACCAGCAGAATGGGGGCAGGGACAATGGAAAAGAGGGGTACCAACATATGATGTATCCACATGAAACATGTTATTAATAATAAAAATAAATTTATGTTAATTTTAAAAAGAGATCTGGAGAAATGGCTCAGCAGTTAAGGTGCTTGCCTGTGAAGCCTAAGGACTCAGGTTCAACTCGCCAGGACCCACATAAGCCAGATGCACAAGATGGCAAATGCAACTGGAGTTTGTTTTCAGCCGCTAGAGGCCCTGGCATCCTCTCTCTCTCCCTCCCTCCCTCCCTCCCTCTCTCCCTCTCTCTCTCTCTCTCCCCCTCCCCCTCTCTCGCTCAAATAAATAAAATAAAAATATCTTTTTAAAGTTATTAAAAAGAGTGACCAACATTATTGGGGCTTTCTAAGTTCGAGCTGGGCTCTAAAGCTTCATGTTGACACTTTATTTTGACATTCTGTGAACAAGGTGCCACCCTGACTGTCCCCATCTTACAGAAGGAAGAAAAACAGCTCGGGAAGAAGAAATAACTTGTCTGTACTCAGGCTGGGCAGCAGCAGTGCTGGAATTTGCAAATGTGCCCTTTCTGACTCAAGTCCATTTTCTCTAACTATTGTGAAATGTGTCCTTTAAGGACTTGTCCCAGAAGACAATGGATTGTTTCAAATTCCTAATTAGACTTGATTTTTTTTTTTTTTTTTTTTTTGGTGCTGCACCAAGCAGACAGATTTTTTCCCATGGTCTTAGGTTCAACTTGTATATAGGCGTTTTGTTTGTATGTATGCATGCATGTACACATGTTTGTATGTGCATGCACATGTGTGAGAACACAGGCAAAGACCAGAGAACAACCTTTGATGTCATTCTTCAGGGATGTCCTAACACTTTTTTTCAAAATTCATTTCAAGCTGGCCATGGTAATAAAGGACAACAGTCCCGGCACTCAGGAGGCAGAGGTAGGATGATTGCTATGAATTTCAGGTCACCCTGGGACTACAGCGGTCGATATCAATCTGGGCTAGAGCGAGAGACTACCTCAAAAACAAACAAACAAACAAAAAACACACAAGCACTTTCCTACCTCAGGGCCTTTGCACCAGCTGTTCCCACCAGTTGGGGTACGCCCAAACCTCCACCGCGCTGACTTCCTCTCCAGTCAAATATTTTCTCTAAGGAGAGGCCTTTCTCAGCACCTTAGGAAACACTCCCCGCCGTTTCACACCAGTTTCTTCCCACCGAGGATAGCAGAGCTGCTCCGGCCTTGCCCAGAGCTGACATCAGCGCTCGCGTACACTTCCAGCATCTAGTGCTTTGCCCAGGGCCTAGAAAGAACTTGGGAGATGTGTCTAGCCCTGCGCAGGGTGTGGGAATTAGAGTGTTCTGCAAACTGTGAAGGGCTACATTAATGTAAAGAGGGGTCACAATGCTCCAAAGAACCAGACAAACCACTCAAAGGAAACAGGAAGAGGGGGTGGCAATTCAGGGTAAATGGGGAGCAACTTCCAGCAGTGACTCACAAGCTGAGCGGAGCAATCATTTGTTAAACACAGTGGGTCAGAGAGGCTTCATTCACTCTGCTGGGGCTGGCCTGCTCTGCACGCACTGTGGTGGCTCACTGCCAGGCAGCAGATCACCCTCTTCCTGGGGGCTGGGGATGGGAGCCTGGCCTTGACAGCAAGGCTGACTCATCCCCATCCTTCAGTGAGCCCCACCTGCATCTGCGGTGCAAAGCCGGGACCTGTGCTCCTTCGGCAGGCTGGCCTGTGATTCACAGACGGCCCTTCATTCCCAGTGCCAGCAGAGCACCGCCACACCTAACTTTAGAAGTTCTGCAAGCTGAAAAGTCAACTGACCGTCCTGGCACCCAGGGCCTGGGGCCTCCATTCACATCAGTAACAGGCACTGCACTGGGGTATCTTGCTCAGGGCCAGAAAGCCCTGGAGGTACCCAACAGCCAACAGTTTCTCCTTCAGAGCTGACCAGACCTCACTGGAAGCTGCAGGCAGACCCCACAGCCCAAAGGGAGGCAAGTCACTCTGTGTCTTTGCCACCAACTGGCCCACTCGCTGTTGCGTGGCCTCCAGTCACTCTACCCATGTGGGGTGGCACTAGACTAGCTTGCCCCGGGGAGCACTGGTGAGAGACCAGCACGCAGATGAGAGGCAGATGCCCAGAGGCAGACCCCCAGGCTTCCTGCCTACCACAGAGACCAAGCCACAAAGACTCCCCAGGCTCCTGGGGCGTGGGGGGAGGGGAAGCTGGTGAACTAGACTCTTGGCTTCGTCAGCCTATTAGATCTCCTTACTTCCTTCACTACTCATTCTGGACCTGACTTAGTACATGAACTTGGGCAAAATAGAAGTTGGGGAGCAAGACATAATAGCAAAGAAAACCTGGCCCCCCAAATCTCCTTACATTTCTCTTGTATCTGTACCCAACCTTTTAGACCTCCAAGTGACCTCTGCCCCCCGCCCCCCGCCACCCACACACACATCCTTGTCTAGAAACAGACATGCCATACAAGGTTGCCCGGCCCAACCACTTCCTTTCTGACCTGCAGGGAGACCTCTGTGGTGAAGGTACATTGTGTAAGCTTCCAACAAAGCTTGAAGGCTCAAAAGCCATCCCTGGGCTGGAGAGATGGCTTAGAAAAGCTTAAGGACCAGGTTCAACTCCCCAGAACCCATGTAAGCCAGATGCACATGGTGGTGCATGCATCTGGAGTACTGTGTATGCGGTGGCTGCTACACTAGGCCCTGGAATGCCCATTCTTTCTCTATCTATCGGCCTCTCTTTTTCCCTCTCTCAAATAAATGAATAATATATATATATTTTTAAAATCCCTGAAAAGATTCAGAATCGTACATGCTTGTTTCCTTAATCCAAAGAGAGGCGCAAGCTCCTATGCCCACAGCAGCTGGCCTGTTAAGGAAGCAATGGGTGAGGGCAGAGGGGAGGCCGGGCAGGGAGCCACAACTGCTCTGTCTCAGCCAGCCAAGCCTCTATATGGGGATAAGGGCCCACAGATGCACCTCTTCAATCAGTTTTTTAAAAGAAAAGTAAACAACTCAAATTTTTGTTATCTAAAAGCTCGTGTTTTATAACCATAGGTAATTAATAGAAAAAATTTAACTATGAGATTGCAGACAAAGGCAATATACTTGCAGACCCTGAGTTTGCTCCCTCTGAAAGAAGGCCGGCCGCCGCCCTCCCTCTGCCTCTGCCTCTCCCCAGGAAGGTCTCCTTGGCTGCAGCCCAAACTCACAGCTCCAGCCCTGGGTGAGAGCCAGGGGATGTGGCACCTCCCACTCCCAGTAGAGTGGCAAAACCAAGAGGAATTCCCACCAATCACAATCCAGGTGCCACTGCGTGTCCTGGGGGCCCATCTTCCCTCCTGCACACCAGTAAATCAGGACTGGTCCCTCTCCCTCCCTCAGCTCCCAGAACCCAGCAGCAGGGAGCCCGGGGGAAAGCCAGGGCTTTCCTTCCCTTCCACAGAGCTGGGAGCCCTGAAGGGCTGCGTGTGCCAAGGAACCAAGTGACTCTGCAGGGGCAAGTTCTCTGTGAGCATCTGCGTGAGGCTGAAGAGACATAGGAAGCCCACACAGCCACGGGCCTTAGGGGATCCCACACTGGGGTCATGAAAGTGACATATATTTAAGAAATGCACATCAGGGGCTGGAAAGATGGCTCAGCGGTTAAGGTGTTTGCCTGCAAAGCCTAATGACCATGACTCGGGTTTGATTCCCTAGTACCCATGTAAAACCAGATGCACAAAGTGGCACATGCATCTGGAGTTGGTTTGCAGTGGCTAAAGGCCACACACACACACACACTTTCTCTTTCCCTCTCTCTCTTTCTCTCTCTCTCTGTGTCTGCTTGCAAATAAATAAAATACTTTTTAAAAACTAAAAAGAAAAATCCACAGCAACAGAGAAGCCTGCCTCCCACTGCCCCCAACCTCTGACTTCCCTGACCTCACCTCTCCTTACTGCTGCTCTTCCCAGCACCTCCGAAACCTCCTTTGGCAAGAAGCAAGGACCGTCCCTCTACCTCTCCCGGCCCCTGCTTCACTGGTCCCTCCGCACGTGCCACCACCTGCCACATCACATCATGTCTTCCTCATCCCATCCTGTCCCCACCACTCAACTTCAACCCCACCAGGGCAGGGACATGTCTGCTTTTGTCTCCACTGTACCCTCCATGCCTAGGACAGGCCTCACTCATGTTAGGGGGCAGTCATGCCAGCCACACGGAGGAGAAAGGCAAAGGCTTCCAAAGCCCTTCAGCCCCTACCACAGGGATGCCTGCTCCCCTCCCCTCCCCTCCCCCACTTGCTTCTCTGCTCAGTGGGCAGGCAGGATGCAGGATGCAGGATCCACTCTCTCGCCTCATCAGGTTTCTGCACTCAAAGTGCCACATGCAGCTCAGGAAACCCTCCGTGAATGTGGGAGAGATGACAGCTAGAACGGGGCTTCTGAGCATGCCCGGGAGAGCGCTGAGAGTCTTGAGATGCAGGAGTGTGAGTGAATGGGCCAGACCCAGAAGCAGCCACGGGGAAAAGAGGAGGGTGTGGCCACATAGGCGTGATGTTGTGAGAGGGGCAGGATGGAGGGAACTCTCTGGCATAGCCAGGAAGAGTTCGGGCTCCCCAGATCTTCAGCAAGACTGCTCCCCATGTCAGTGCTGCCTGACCTCTATGTGGCCGCACAGCCATGAAACCGCGTTGCCTCTACACAACTACCTGAAGACAACCACACGGCAATCCTAGAAACACAGCTGCCCCCGCGCCTGGGCACCTTGGCCACCCTGGGCCTAGAATCCTGGCATCCTTCAAACAGAGCCCAGACCTCCGACTGTTTGACACCGCATGAACTGAGCGTCCCTGGAGGTCCCGGGAAGCCGTGGAGAGGTTAGAGTGCCACCAGGCACTTGAGGGTGATCTGCAGGCTGCCTGAGGGTCACAGCAGGAATCACGGGCCTTGGAGGCTGGTTCCAGGCCTGGCCTCTCTTAGCAGCAGTCAGGCAAGGACACCAGCATCCCCTGCCCCTCCTTGCCCTGATGGCCCCTCACCTCACTGTCTCCCATCTTTGCCTCAACTCCTTGTCCAGCAAAAAGGGCTTCAAGGCCCACCACCACAGGCGCCTCCCAGGAAAAGAACTAGGTGGCGCAGGCAAAAATGATGTCTCTGGGAGGCGGGGTTAGACACTGCAGTGTGGGGAGCAGGCAATAAAGTGCACAGATGTGTAAGTATGAAGGCGCTAGATAGTGGTGACAAGTGCCCAGAACAAATACAAGAGGAGAGGGACGCAGGGAGAGGTTTGGGGGCGATCAACGAAGTAACCTCTGGAGTTCTCCAGTAGCCATTCTCCATTTTTCCCCCAAGAGCTACCACAGGCTCTGTTCCAGAGGGCCTGAATGCTGTTCGCTTGGAAAGTCCCGTGGTTTTCTGGTTCCAGTCATTAGCCACTTCCTTAGAGAGACCCTTCCTGGCCACCCACAGACCCATGCTACTGCCCCTTGGGTGGTTTCATATTTAAAACCACTGAACATCTTATGAAGTTAAATTCTTGTTCATTTCCCATGCTTTGGCTCCCACCACCACCACCCATGGACTATAAAGTCCAAAAGGAAGATTGTGTGTCTTGCTCACCACTGGTCTCCTAGCATCTGGAATAAACCGAGACACACCAGGCCTCCGCGGGCCCCAAATTTCACAGTCCACCTTGTGCATACGTGAGCGAAGTGCTGTTCGGGCATCTTATGCAATACGTGCCATATAGTAACACTCGCATGTGACGTGCAAATTTATCACTCCTCTCCAAGGGCTGTTTAAAAATCAGAGATGGGGTTCTGCCCCCACTTATGGGGTAACTTGCTAAGAAGCATCTGCTTGCTCATGACTTAAGAGTTGAGGGATACTCTGTGGGGTCCCCCAGGGAGGGACCAGCTCAGTTAGGAGAGGGGACACTTATCTGCCCTCCTGACTGACCGAGGTCTCAAGGACAACAGGTCTGTGGTCTGGTCCCTGCCTCAGCAAGCAGGGGAAAACCAATCACAGCGAGAAGCCACACACACTTTATTAACGCACACCCAGAGAAGATGCTTCCTGTTGCTAGGCACCCACTGTACACACAGGGTTACTATTAGAAAGTTAATCATGGAAAATGCTGAGGTCTCTTTCCCCGGCCCTGCACCTCTCGGCTCCTCGCTACAATTTCATCTTCCATATCACGTTACCGGACAGTGCTGCTGGCTTCACCCCCTCCCTTGTCCCAGGCCTTTGTGACCTTTCCATTCGCCTCCAGCCACATGCCACGTCAGCCCTGCAGAGCCGTAAGGCATGCTGGCCTTGGCATGGGTCTGGCCTGGGCCAGCACGCTGACATTTTCCATGCAGCCACCTCAGCCAGCCAAATGCTCAGGGGGAGATTAAGACAACTTGCTACATCACCCCGAGGGCTTCAGGAATGGGACAAACAGCTCTAGTCCTCACCTTGGCAGCTGACATTCTCCATATACCAGCTCTACCCAGAGGTGACAGGCCTGAGCATAAAGGAAGGAAAAAGCAGAAAGAAAGAGAGAAAAAAAAGAAGGAAGAAGGAAGGAAGGAGAGAAATAGAGAAAGAAAGAGAGAGAGAGAGAGAGAAAGAAAGAAGGAAGGAAGGAAGGAAGGAAGGAAGGAAGGAAGGAAGGAAGGAAGGAAAGAGAAATAAAGAAGGAAGGAGGGAGGGAGGGAGAGAGGGAAGAAGGCAAGAAGGAAGGAAGGAGGGAAGGAAAAGAAACAAAGAGAAAGTGCTTCTCCATGCTTGCTTTCAGAGCAAGGATTATTTCCCACCTCACACTTCCAGAAGATCTCTAGAGAAGTGGGTTCTGTGTGAAGGCCAGCCTGATAAAAAGCTTAGCACCTACTTGTCAGTGAACACCCTGGTGAGGGATAATTGATTCTTTTAATTTATGATTATTTGTGGGCAATGGCTCCCTTTCCATGAGCTTGGGCCACTGAGGAGCAAGAAGATTACTACCATGACCGAGGTCAGGCCGCAGGCTGCCTTTGCTCCGCAAGCCCAAGGCTGAATCTTTATGGCTAATAATGAGAATAATAAATAACACCAGTGATTATGAGGTACAGGAATTCTATGATTACTTCAACAGCTAAGACCTGCCTTGATGAAGCACAGGGTGGAAAAAAATGTTCTCAGGTTTATGCTTGGAATCTTCTGGCAAAAGGAGTACCTTCTTCTTGGTGGCACCTCAAGTCAGAAAGGAACCTTGCATGAGAAAATGGGGTGAGACTGGGGCCAGCTCGGGGCTCATCTGAAGCCCGGCAGGTGTGCAGACCACAGACTCGTGCCTTTTGGCAAGTCCTTGCATGGGGTTTATGAGAACTCTCCAAGAGGGAGAACTTCAAGGGCTCACACAGTGCCTGGCATACCAAAACAATTTCTAAATATTGGCCACCACTGTCATGCAATGATTTCCAATAAAAACAACTTGGGGCTGGAGAGATGGCTCTAACGTTAAGGTGCTTGCCTAAAAGCCTAAGGACCCAGGTTCAATTCCCCAGTACCCACATAAGCCAAATGCACAAGGTGGCACATATGTCTGGAGTTTGTTTGCAGTGGCTGGAGGCCCTGGTGCACCTGTTCTCTCGCTCTCTCTCTCTCTCTCATAAATAAACAAAATATCTTTTAATCCCTGGTCATCCCACACCAGACCCACCCTCAGACCTGGGAGGGATGGACTCCTTCACTATCACTCCTGTCCCGCTTGGAAGCCTCAGCTGGGAGGCATACAAGTTTCTTGGGAAAGGCCATGTGACAAGAGCTCAGCCTACATCTTGACATATGGAGTCCATGGTGGGCTTGAAATTCATCTCCCCTGTCCCCCACCTACAGCCCTAGCCTTTGGAAGACATCAAGATCCAAAAAAAAGCCGGACATTGTGGCACACGCCTTTAATTCTAGCACTCAGGAGGCAGAGATAGGAGGATCACTGTGAGTTCAAGGCCACCCTGAGACTACCTAGAGGATTCCAGGTCAGCCTGAGCTAAAGTGAGACCCTACCTCAAAAAACCAAAAACAAAACAAAACAAAAAATCCAAATAAGTTCAGCTACCATAAACACCTCCCAACTTCACGATGTAGTTATTCTCCCTAAATGAGAGAGCCCTCCTTTATATTCATTTGCTCAATAAGCTTTTACTGAGTGTCTGCCAGGCTCTGTAAGCGACATCTTCAAGCTAAGAATAACAGATGAGAAGGAATCAGCATACAAACAGTGGGAGCAAAAGGACTTTGACCAAAGAGAACCTCACATGCCATGGCATTGGGATATAGAGGAATATGACCTATTCTCTGTGGACAGAGCTCTAGGCACAGCCTCACCTACAGAATGACACCTTCCTGTCTCCCTCGTCGAAAAGCAATCTTTCAAGAGCCATAGGGAAACCCATCATCAGCTCATGATGACAACGTGAGCCTCACCTCCCATCCTACACCTCGGCCTCCCCGGTCTGGCTCCCATCGGCCTTCCTCGGTCCCCAGGTAGGTGCCTAGTCCCTGGTGGCTGTAACATGAAAGGTTGGAAATGCACACACTAGTTGCCGAGGAAACAGGGTCCTAAGCCGGGCTCTGCCACTTCCTGCTTTGGTGGTGTGGAAAAGATGATATAACTGATGCTGCTCCAAGGGCCGTGACATCAGCCAGACAGCCCGCGTGCCCACTGGCCCCTCACTTGAGGCCTGGGTGGCAGGACAGGCTGGCCTCTCATGTTCTTGCCAAGCGCTAACAGTCTATGATGCAGTGAGCATTATGGGAAAATGGAGATGTCTTCGGCTGGGTGTAAGGTGTCAGATAACACCCCACCCCTTTTTCTTGTTATTTGGTCTTTGGTTTTGGGTTTTTCCAGGTAGGGTCTCACTCCATCTCCAGCTGACCCGGAATTCACTATAAAGGCTCAGGGTGGCCTCGAACTCATGGTGATTTTCCTCCCTCTGCCTGGGGAACATATCTGCAATTCTGCTGTCATTTTGCAGCCGTAAGGGCAAGTACACTTTGGATGAAACTCTCCAGAGGACTTCAGAGGGAAGGAAGGAGCTAAGGTCTCCACCACATCACTGGACTACAAATGCATGCACATCAGAGCCCTTCTGCCCGACCTATGTTCTACCTGTGGGAAATGCAGGTGCTCACCGTGCCCAGCAACAGGACTAGGTGTTCCCCACTAACTGATGCAATTTGCAAAGGATGACAGTCGTCCTCTGAAGTATCCTTCGTGCTAAATGATCACATGGAGCCACACTGGCCTTCAGCTCCTAGAAAAGCTCTGGGACACCATCCAGATGGAGGCCACCCTTCCAACTAAGCATCCCTGACACCCGCCATTACCGTCCCAATACAAGCTCTCTTCAGGTTCTTGGATTCTGGCCAAGAGCGATGGCCAGATCAGTCTGGCAGGAAGCGGCCCAAACTGGCCATCTTCCACGGAAGTGTGAGCACGGCCTGGAAGCCAACCACCGAAGCACCAGAGACTGGATCCCACTCTCGGCCACTCGGAGCTCCACCCTGTGCGGTCTGTTGTCCTGTCCCACCGCCCCCTGACCTGCTTGCAAGCGGAGATTTCAGCAAAGTGCCCGGGACAGGGAGGGTTCCTTCTCTGCCCTGTCTGTGTTTCTGTCTCCCTCTTTTGCCCGCGGTCTTCTGGATCTTTCTTCTCCCTTCTCCCCTCTTTCACTAACCGTGGTAACAAAAGAAAGATAAAGTCAATGAGTATCCGATGGTGTCTATCCATGGTCAGTGGCCTTCCGGAGGCATTATATACAAATATAGTAAGTAGTCTTAGAGGGAAATAATGCTACCACATACTTCTGGGAGCGCATCATGTCCCTTTAAGAGGAGGCCCACTGTTCAGTTCCATTCTAGGCCACAGCTCCAGTTTCAAGGCCCGGGTCTCCTTACTGCCTTGTGCAGTATTAATACACCCTGGCAGCCTCCCAGGTTTGCATTGTGAGCCATAATCGCTGTGGCAAGCTTCCATAGGACAGGCTGGTCTGGGGCTCACTCTCACTTCCCAAGCCCCCCCCCCCCCACAGTTCTCCATGGCCAAGCTAGACATCCTCTTCTGCACACAGCTCTACCTTCAGCCTCCACAAGGGTACACACCTGAGTTCCTATCTGATGGGCAGTGCCCTCTGAGCGGACTTCTCGTACGACAGACACAAAGCATGCCCTCTGTGGCAGTCACAGGTGGGAGGAAGGCATCCCAGGATGCCAGCGCCAACTCAAGCCTGCAGCAGACCTGGAAGTCCCACAGGCACCCCAGGGCTGCTGAAGGGTCCTTGCCGCACCCCCTTCCTTCTCTCCAGTTGTAACAGACAGCAGGGCTTTTCCTGTGGTCCTATTTCTAGGAGAGACCATGAACCATTTCTACTTAGGGAAAAAGAAAGAGGGGGAAGGTGGCTGAGATGAAAACGTGGCGCCTTGAGGAAGGCATGCAGGGACAGGCAGGGGAGAAAGAAAGGAAAGGTGGGTGCGGTGGAATGGCCGGGGGTGCACAGGTTCCACCACTGCACACACAACTTCCTGCCGCCCAGGGGCTTCGCCTGTGATGCCCTGTGTTCTCAGCAGGGTATGAGAGGGAAGAAGACCCTCACAACACAAACTTCGGTTCTTTACCCCACTCTCAAGTTGGGGACTCCAGTCCTCGGTCTGAAAACCTGGATCAACACAGGGCTGGGCCCTAGCATACGGTAAGTAACCCCGTGTGCCCCAGAGTTTGCTTGCACAACACTGAGCAAGCGCAGAGGGCTGGGGAAGTGGCCCCTCAGAATCCAGCAACTTCCTCAGTAAGTGGGACTTATCCAGCAAGGACCCTCCTAAGCACATACCCCCCACACACAAAAGAACGAAAAGCAAGAGCGCAAACAAACCTAATACAGAAATGTTCACAGTAGCATCATCCACGACAGCCCAAAGTGGAAAGAAACCAGAGGTAAGTCGTGAAGGGATGGACAGACAGACGAAGTGTGGTCGAGTCACACCGTGGAGCATCACTTCACTGCAGGGATGAAGAAGGGGCCGGCGTAGGATGCACCATGGGCAAACCTTAAAATTTCATATTCAGTGATGGAAAGCGCCACATCCCTAACTCACCCTTGTGTCCCTAAAACCTAGTACAGAACACAAAATACATAAACAAGTTAAGACTATAATCTGTAGAAACCATGAGAAAAGAAATACAAATGGGTGTAACCAAGGGCCATTCAATTCCCAGGTAACCTTACCCTATTCCCACCTCAGGAAAAGACAAGAGACCAGGTAGACACAACAGGCTAATGTGAGGCTCTCCCAGCCTGAGCCTCCTATTGGAACGACATAGCCTGAGCACTGAAAGGCCCTTCTAGCAGCTGAGAGTAGACATCCTGACCTGAGACTCTGTCTCAGCTATGTTTTATTTAAGTTTTTAAAAAATATTTTATTTATTTATTTGATAGAGAGAAAGAGACAGAGAGAGAGAGAGTGAGAAAAAGGGAATTGGTGCACCAGGGCCTCCAGGGCTGCAAACAAACTCCACACGCATGCACCACCTTGTGCATCTGGCTTACATGGGTCCTGGGGAATTGAGCCTGGGTCCTTTGGCTTTGCAGGCAAGCCTTAACCTTAACTGCTAAGCCATCCCTCCAGCCCTCAGCCACTTTTATAGAAGGAACCCAGCACCAAGCTCTTCCCACTCTTCTTCCACCCTAGTCAGAGGAGGTATAATCCATTTCATGGAAGAGGGAAGAGAGGTTCCAGGAGGTCAACTGCAGCCCAGGTCACAAATTATAATATTGAGCCACCACAGGCATCTAAGTCCACATGTGGGACTTTTACACTCATCACTTCTTCACAGTGTCAAACAGCTGGCTTTCCAAGCCTCTCGCCAGCCCCAGAAGGCCAAACACAGCAACAGTGATTCCTAGATGTTCATAGCCCTGGGATTTCGCATCCATGCCCAGGTGGGTCTTCTCTCAGGAGCTCAATTCAAACACCAAAGCTGCTAATCGTGACAGAGGCAGGGCAGAAAAGAGGGGTTCCCCACAGGAAGACATATAAAGATCATCCCAGGTATGTCACCATTTGTGGAACTCTGCATGGGTCAAGATCTTCGTGGGTCTTCTCTTCATTTCTAATTTTTAAAATACTATGTCTCAAAACATGCCCTGAAGTAAGAGAAGAGAGCTCTAAAAAGTCTTCTAGCCCTTTGATGCTATTGAAATGCACAGGTGCCTGGAAGGATTAGCAGTCAGTTACTCCTGTTTGGGAGTAGAGAGAATTACACATTCAAGCCACTAGTGATTTTTTTTTTCTTGGAACTTATTTATTTATTTATTTATTTATTTAAGAGAGAGAGAAAGAGAGAGAGAATGGGAACAACAGGGCCTTCAGCCACTGGAAATGAATGCCAGATGCATGTGTCCACCTTGTGCATCTGGCTTACGGGGGTATTTGGGGAATTGAACCTGGGTCCTTTGGCTTCAGAGGCAAGCACCCTAACTGCTAAGCCATCACTCCAGCCCTCTTGGAATTTTTTGTTTTTGTTTCTGGGGCTTTGTTTGTTTGTTTTTCCAAAGTAGGGTCTCACTCTAGCCCAGAATGACCTGGAATGGACTATGTAGTCTCAAGGTGGCCTTGAACTCATGGCGATCCTCCTACTACCTTTCCCGCTCCAATGCTGGGATTAAAGCAGCGCGACACCACGCCCGCCTTCCTCGTGGAACTTCTTATATCAACACCCTACACGTTCCTGATCCAGGAATGATGAGCAAGAAAAGACACACAGGTCCTGCTCCTCCCCAATCTTCATACCGAGTCTCTCACTGCCGCGTAGCGCAGAGACTCGGAGCACGTAGCACCGCGGTGCCCAAAATGCTGTTCCTCTCTCCCGCCTTCCTACTTTGGCTGTGTCTGCATATTCTGCTCTAGTAAACTCTTCACGCTGTCCTTGAGATCAACTCGAAAATGTCTCGCATTTTTTCCAAGCAGCATCACCCTGGATGGTAAGATCTGTGCAATTACAAGCTATGTGTGGTAGCTCTATTTTTTTTTTTTCCCCTGCAGGCACGTCCAAACACGCAGCTGTAACAAGTGAGTCTGTGTCCCTCCTCACACGGCCTGCACACCACCAGGGTGGAGGAGATTGTAAAACTCAGGAGGAGGAGCTCGCCTGCTCTTCACCAGCCATTTAGTAGATCAAAGCTGCCCCCTCCCCCCCCCCACACACACACAGTCTTTCTAGATAAGAAAACCGGCCAGCCGGAGGGGCTGGTCCAGTTTAAATGCCCTGTGTCAAAGTCTGGTGTGCCTGGTCCTAAACCCCAAAGTCTTTGCTGCTCTTCTGCACAAGCAGACCCAAGGCTGAGCGAAAGTCAAAAGACTGTACATAATGCCAGTCGACCTTTATCACCCATTCGACTTAATCCCATCCTAAGAACCCGCCTGCGAGATTTTTCCATGATAATCTGAAACAAGAGTGACTCGTGTACGCCTAAGCGGGGCTGGCAGCCAGCGGGCCTGGGTGGACAGAGGAGCAGAGGACGGGAGTCCTGGGAACAGGTGCTGCTCGACCATGCCAGCAAGATTGAGCTTTAGTCCCCATCCAGGCAATACTGGGGTCAGGCTGTCCCGGTCCAGATGCTGCAGAATGGCCCTGCCAGCCCTCTCTCCATCCACACAGCTTAGTCACAAGGGCCTCCGGCTGTGCTTGCGCGTGACTCAGCACACATCCATCAGGCCGCCCCGGGGAAAACAATGCCAAGAGCACATGGGTCATCTGTGTCATCATGAACACAGGAAGGTGCAGACCTTCACACACACAGCCACTGAGGGAAAAGAAAAAACAGGCTTGCATCCCAGCCTGGAAAACACAAGCAACCAGGAGAGCCAAAGGTTAAGGTTATCCTTATGACCTCCAAAAGAAAAGCAGAGCCAAGAAAGAGGTGCGCAAGGGCACCCCGCAGCATCGGCGGGGCTGGGAGGAAAGGGTACCCTCTCGGGATCACAGCCTCCTGCACAGTCAGTAGCCACTGGGCCTGTAAGACACGGATGAAATTGCCAATCACAGAGCCATCTCCTAAATTCAGGAGTCACCAAAGTGTAAGCGGAGAGACCCGTTACCCGTATGCATTCGATAGCGGCAACGACAAAGAAAGACACAGAGAGAAGCGGACCCGGCTCACTGCCCCCCCACTCCCAAAGTGGTTTCCGGAAGCGAGTCACACGCATCAGAACCTGCATGAGCAGCGGCGGCGGGAAAATGCACCGCATGCGGCCCGAGGAGAGAAGAGGCTTGTCTTTGGTTTCTACTGATCATCAACTTGACAGGACCTAGAATGGCCAGCGGGGGGATGATCCTGGTCAGGTTAGTTGAATTGGAATGACCCACCTTAACCATGGGTGGCACCATTCGTGGGCTGGGGTCCTGAACTGTATTAAAAAGGAGAGAGCTGGCTGCAAACCAGCAAACACCACTCTGCATCCTCACGGTGGACCGGACAGAGTGCCGCCAGCTGCCCAAGCTCCTGCCTCCGCGCCTTTCCCACGATGGGCTCTACCCTCTGGAGGATAAACTCTTTCCTTCCTCCCCTAACCTGCTTCTCAGTGGGGTTTTGTCCCAGCAATGAGAAAGAAACCGACAGACCATGCATTTTGGCCTGACAAGCTCACCATAGTGCATGCAATGTGCTAGCTGCAGATGGAGGCACATCATTTGACTCTACCACAAGAGGCCTCTGGCCTTTCCATCAGGTTAGGAATTTTCCAGCAGGACAGGTAATTCCCAGGAGGGCCAGAGGCTGAGAATAGAGAAAGGCCTGACCTACACACGTAAGGAATGAACAAGAGTTGTAGAACACAAAGACACTTGTTGGGTGAGAAGGAGCTGGAATCACTCTATTTCTTCCCCAACTTTTTACTCATAAATAGCCATGTAAGGGCTACAGAGATAGCTTGACGATGTTTGCTGTGAGGTCTATGGACCCAAGTTCAATTCCCCAGTACCCATGTAAGCCTGATGTACATGGTAGCACATGCATTTTGAGTTCATCGGCAGTGGCTACAGGCCCTGGCACACCAATTCTCTCTCTCTCTAATAAAAATTTTTTAAAAAATTGCCAGGCATGGTGGCACATGCCTTTAATCCCAGCACCCAGGAGGCAGAGGTAGGAAGATTGCCATGAGTTCGAGGCCACCCTGAGACTCTATAGTGAATTCCAGGTCAGCCTGGGATAGAGGGAGACCCTACCTCAAAAAACCAAAAAATAATAATAATAAATTAATTTAACAAAAGTAAAGGCTGACAAACACCCTACTCCAAATTTAATCCATGAAGAACTAATAAAGGGTAGAATTCCACTGAAAAGAAAAACACAGGGCCAGGGAGGTGGCTCAGTAAGTACAGTTACAGTTACAGACCTTGTGTCCCAAGAATGAGGACCTGAGTTCAATCCCCAGAACCCACATAAAAAATGTTATTGACTGGAGCAATGAGCCCTTCATAGAGTAGGCTAACCTTGTGAGGTGGTGGCAGAGAGCAGGGAGAGGGGCAGGGGCAGGCACAAGAGGGGGAGCCTGCCATGGTGCCGCACACCTGTAATCCTGCCTCTGAGTAGTCAGAGACCGGGGGGGGGGGGGTGGGGGGGGCGGGAGCTGGCCAGCTAGTCAGTCCAGGCTAATGGGAGAATTTGTCTCGAAAAGAAATGGATGGCATGACTGAGGAATAACGCTTGAAATTGTCCTCTGACCTCCGCATACACATGCATGTGCATCCCACAGATGAGCACACCCATCCATGCATGTATGTACAATGCACACACACACACACAAAGTGACAGCAGAAACAGTAAACAAGCCAGTTAAGGTTTCACGGGTTTGGTTCCATAGGGGTGAAGGTGCTGGGTAGTCACATGGTGCCAGCAGGATTTTACAATCCCTTCCTTTTAGGGAGAAAGTGAACCAGACATAAAGCAGCACATGCCTGCGTTACTAGTAACCCAGATGGTTAACAGTTGACCTAAAACCAGAGCACAAGTGTAAAATCCCGACTTGCAGAAGCTCCCGGCAGGCACCACGAGCCCTTTCAACCTAATGATGCTGTCCTGCCCTCTTGAGTGCGTTTGCCTGACAACCCCAAATCACTCTCTATCTTGTTTGGGTACAATCCGTAATTAATTCATTCTGTAACTCCTATTGAAGACATTCTCATCTGTAGGAATGGAGGCTCCACTATGATGCTTGAGACCTCATCATTCCATTCCATTCCACAAGCCATGGAGACTGGTCAACCATCCCAGGCTCTGTGCCTTCTCCACCCTGAGGATCCCTGAGCAGTCAGTGCTGAGAGAAAGAACCTCCACTGGGACTGGAGAGATGGCTTAGTGGTTAATGTGCTCGCCTGTGAAGTCTAAAGACCCAGGTTCAATAACCCAGAAGCCACATAAGCCAGATGCACATAGTGGGACATACGTCCACCCTCCACCAAATTTTGCTCTACGCCAGTTACAAAAGAGGGATCGCTTCTCTGTATTCCAGCTTGCCATGGGCCACTCATCCGGCTGCATCCCACTGGCCTCTGAGCTGACAGTCCCCATCAAGGACACACTGGAGTCAGGCTGGGACTGCGTACCAGACAGTGGCCTGACCCTTTCAGACAAAAGTAGAGCACCCTAGCTTCTCCTTGGCATGGCAGACACTTAGCCCTGAACCACCTGGAAACCTAGAGAAAAAAAAAAAAAATTAAGCCAAGTGGGAGAGATGGCTCAGCAGTTAAGGCACTTGTCTGCAAAGCCAAAGGACCCAGCTTCAGTTCCCCAGGATCCATGTAAGCCAGATGCACAAGGAGGTGCCTGTGTCAGGAGTTCATTTGCAGTGGCTGGAGACCTTGGCACAGCCATTCTCTCCCACCCTCACCCCCCATCCGCTTCTTTGTCTCTCAAATAAATCAATTAAGTTAAAAAATCAAAAAACAAAACCCACTGTCTAGGTCACCACTGGGATGTTAAAGGCCAACTACTTCAAACACAACAGTGGGACTCAGTATATTGAGGCTATTTTAGGGTTCCTCGCCCACACAGCAAACATCGGCACCCTGTTTTCAGCAGCATTTAGACAGCATTTCAGGGTGCTCCTAGGAAATGACAGCCAAAGCAATCCCCAGCTCGCTGACAAGGCAGGAGGTCCCGCACAGTCCCTGGGTCTCACTCTTGCCTGTGTTATGTGTGGGACCTGGCACCACACCTGGCAAAACAAAGCTCGTGACCTCCAGTTCACACACTCACAGCTCCAGCCCCTCATGCCCTGTCCTGTTCCCCAAAGGCAGCCCTCACGCTGAGTATGACCCACCCTCAAACCTCCAAGGACACACTTGGGAACCACAGAGTTGGACCAGACCCCATCCCCCAACCTGCCTCAAACCCCCCCCCCCCCCGCTCCTCCCCAGTGCTCTGAGCCTCTCTGGGGGCAGCCCCCCCCCCCCGCCCTTGCTCTGCTGCCCTCTTCATTAACGAGACAGGAAATGCCTCCTCAGGGTCCATCAATGCAAGTCCTACCAGGTGTCAACTCAAGGGACACTTGTTTCACCACAGGGTCGCTCACTCAGAAGGACCACTGTGGGTGTGCAGAGCTCAATCAAGCCTCACTCCCCCAGCTCTTTCCCCAAGCACAGACAAACATGGCAAGAGCCCTTCCAGGGCCCGTGAGCCTGCCTAGAAAGGACTGTGTGCTGTGACCATGCTGGGACTGCCAAAACATTAAAAAAATAAATAAACCCACTCCGAACTCCCTCTCTCGCCTGCCCTAGGGTGAGGACATTCTCTAAGTCACCTACAATCCCTCCAACTCACTCACTTGTGGTCCTCCCCTCTCGCCCATTCTCATCTGCCTCTAAAGGAAGAAATAACTTTTAAAAAGCTAACCTTGGGACAGTTTATTATGAAGAAAATAACTCGTGAGGAGCGGTTAAGAGTCCCCATATAAGCTCCACCGTCATCCAAGTTGTCACAACAGGCCGTGCAGGCTGCAGAACACTACCAGCTCCTCCGCAGCCCCAGACATTCTTTGTAGCTCTCCCTAAATCTGAATTTTTTGGCAGGGTTCAGTGGAGAAGGAATGGGTTTCCATGCCAGTTACCGTGGTGGCTAACCAGGCTAGCAGCCGAGCAGAGCCTCTGCAAGTCACCACGCTCACACACAGGACATATGCCATACCTGAACACACCCACAGACACATACCCTCACCCTCGGACACCTGCTCCCAGGAGAACCTACTGCACACGCGTGGGCTGGAATTCCCCGACAAGCTCTTTGGTCACTACAGCAACACTAAGATCCCTTGGCTACAGTCTTGTCCAACTCTAGAACCTTCCTGAGACTGCCATATCTGGGCCAGAATTTGAGCTTACCAGCTGTGTGGTCTTAGCGAGATCAAGCAACCTTTCTGAGCCCGTTTCCGCCAAGGTATCTTGGGGAAGCATCAGTTCTGAACTCCAGGGCTAATGTGAATCGAGTCCTCACCAGCCCCGCTGACCAGTAGTCCTGAGTCCATGAGCTCTCAGACAGCAGCTACTCTGGGATCCTCTGCATGGGAACCCCCTCCCCCGGCCTCCCTTTAATCCTAACAGCTAAAGGTTACCACCTCACCCCACCAGGACTTCTGGGACCTGGCAGGAGCTTCACAAACGGGATTCAGTGTGGGGGTCTGGCCTGTTCAGATCCCAACTGTGTGGGACACTTAGCTCAGGGGCCCACCAGGAGGTCCTATCGCCTACATGTCACCATTGGCAGTCACCCTGTACCTGCTGGCGGGGAACGCGGGACACATCCAACACAGGCTGAGGGCAAGAGTCCCTCAGCCATTTACCAGCTCCCTGCCCCAGCTAAGGAATCCCCAGAAGAGGAAAACTCACCTCCTCCACCCTCCCCTCCAGAGCCCTAGAACCATTCTCCTGCTCGCCCTCCCTGCGGCCTCTGGAGTGAGCGCAGGCAGGAGATACAACCCTGTGTTTCACAGATGGTACATCACCCAAGTCAGGTGACCTGCCCAGGGCCTGTGGGGCTTCTCAGCCCTCCATTTCTACTTCACGGGCTGGAAAACAGACAACAGACAATATGGAGTGCTCTAAAGCCACCTGACCAGCGGATTGTGACTGTGATGAAAAACTGAGGCTTAGGGACCAGAACTCTGTCCTCTTGGAAGAAAGACTAGGGAGAGATACCCTCAAGGATGGAGGCCACACTGGCAGAGTCCCTCATGCCCACTTGACTCCTGGCTCTTGCCATTCCCAGGGTCCAAACAGAAGTGGGCAGTCCAACTGCAAGCCTTAACTTTGACCAGCCAGGCCAAATGAGCCAACAGGGGCAATAATGGCACGTCTGTTATGGGGAAAACCAACCACCTTCCAATCTGATTGGAGGCCTGCTCCATGGGAGGTAGTACATATCTGATACTGAAAACCTACAACAGAGGTAGTCATGAGCCTTAGGGGTGTAATGTCTGCTGGTGTCTGGCTAAATGTATATACTAGGCTCACCAAACTGCCCAATAAGCATTTCTCTTAATGTTCATACCCATATTTTTTATATTTTTATTTCTTTATTTGAGAGAGGGGAAAAGGCAGAGAAAGAGAAATAATGGGTGTGCCAGGGCCTCCAGCCACTACAAACCTTGTGCATCTGGCTTATGTGGGTCCTGGGGAGTCAAACCAAGGTCCTTTGGCTTTGCAGGCAAGTGCCTTAACTGCTAAGCCATCTCTCTAGCCCCCATACCCACGTATTAATGCTACTCTCACTTTTGGTTACAGAAGCTTCTCTTTTCAGATGGCGGTGACCTTGGGATGACTCAGAAGGCACCATGGTGCTGAGAAGAAGTGACAGAGGAGTGCTCAGCACTGAAATATCTCTATCACACCTTCCAAGGCTCAGGGTCTATTGCATAAGAGGTGGCAAAAAGAATGTAAGAGCCAAAGGAAGGATGAGACTCCTTACAACGTGCTCCTCCAGACACAAAATGGCCTGGATATCCATGACCTCACAGTGCCTGACACTACCTACATAAGACCATCATAATAGGAGGAAAAGATCATGACATGATTGAGAGGGGGAGGGAATATAATGGAGAGTGGAGGTTCAAAGGGGAAAGTGGGGGCAGGGAGGGAATTACCATGAGATATTGTTTACAATCATGGAAGTTGTTAATAAAAAAAAGATAAAAATAAATTTAAAGTGGTCATTCCAGAGAAAGGGATGGTAAGACCCTATTGCCAAAGACTTCACATGCCTGAGCAGCAAAGTCACTGATAAATCAAACTGGTGCTGAGCAGAAAACCTTCTCCCTGTAGCCCAGCCAACTGAAAGCTGGAAAAAGCTGCACTATATGCAGTTTTATGGGAGACAGAAGTCATCAGCAGTGAAAACAGTGGACACTGAAAACCTCAAGTTTGGCCAAACAGGTCAAATTTCCAAACAAGTGCAATAGTGGCATGTCTGCTCTGGGGGAAACCAACTGCTCTCTAATTGAATTGAGGGCCCACTCTATGGGAGGGAATATGTGCCTGATACTGAAAACCTAATCAAAAGCCTATGGCAGGGGAGGTCATGAGCCTTAGGGGTATAAAGCCTGCTCTTGGGCTGGAGAGATGGCTTAGCGGTTAAGCGCTTGCCTGTGAAGCCTAAGGACCCCGGTTCGAGGCTTGGTTCCCCAGGTCCCACGTTAGCCAGATGCACAAGGGGGCACACGCGTCTGGAGTTCGTTTGCAGAGGCTGGAAGCCCTGGTGCGCCCATTCTCTCTCTCTCTCCCTCTATCTGTCTTTCTCTCTGTGTCTGTCGCTCTCAAATAAATAAATAAATAAATTTTAAAAAAAAGCCTGCTCTTGTCTGAATAAATGCATTATTACTCTCACCAAATTGCCCTGAAAGCACTATACTTAATGTTCATACGCATATATTAATGCTACTCTCACTTCTGGTTAGAGAAGCTTCTCTTTTTCAGATGGCGATGACCACTAGGATGACCCAAAAGGCAACACAGTGCTGAGAAGAAGGGACGGAGGAGTGTCTGGCACTGAAACATCTCATACCCACCAAGGCTCAGGGTCCACTGCAGAAGAGGTGGCAGAAAGAATGTAAGAGCCAAAGGAAGGGTACCACTCCTTACATACAACTGTCCAGACAGAATTTGGCCTTGATATCCATGACCTTGAAGGGCCTAGCAATACCAAACACAAGACCCTCATAATAGGAGAAAAAATTGATGATATCAAATTAAGAGAGACTAATGGAGAGAGGGAGGGGATACAATGGAGAGCAGAGTTATGAAGGGGAGGGGAGGGGAGGGGAGGAGAGTGAAATGCTGTGGTTTGTTGCCTGTGAGTATAAAAGTTGTCAATAAAAAAAATATATATATTATATTTTAAAAACAAAGTGGGTAAGTTGCCTGCCCCATTCTAGGGTTTGTTCTCTGTCAGTGGGCCCCAGGGCCAGAGCATCGCCCCTTCAGAATATCTGTACCCCCTACCTGTGAGGCTATGGTGGCAGCTGGGGAAGTGGAGATGCACAGCTCCCTGCTGCGTCATCTGCCCTTTGCATTGCGGGGGGCGGGGGGGGCGCAGGAATGCAGCTGCGACACCTGATGGTACATCTAAAAAAAGCCAGCTGGGATTGGGGGGGGGATGCAGACTCCCACCTGGTCTCCCAGCGATAGGCAGGGCGCAAACAGGGAGGAGTTGACGGTTCTTTTTTTTCTCTCGCCCCAAGGAGATCAACATGTTATGCTGAAACAACGCCCTCCAGCAAAGCTGTATTGCACACCTACCTCCATCTGGAGCATCCTTGCCCATGCTCCCCTAATTCACTATCAATCCCCCACAGGCTGTCAAGACTCGCGGCACACACCCTGGGCAGCAGCAGGCCCAGGGAGCCAAGCTGCAGCCAGGCCAGCCCTGAGCTCTGAGGTGGCGCCAGAGCCACGGGACCCAGAGCCAGAATGAGCTTTCAGGAGGACAGAGAGGGCTGGGACCCAGACTGGGCAGAGAGCACCCACCGTGGGTAAAGGTCTTGCCACACAAGCCTGAATACCTGAGTTCGGATCCTCAGTATGCATGTAAGAGCTGGGTGTGGGGGTGGAGGGATGGCTTCATGGTTAAGGCACTTGCCTGTGAAACTAAGAGCCCAGCTTTGATTCCCCAGAACCCACATAAGACAGACGCATAAGGTGGCACATGCCTCTGGAGTTCGTTTGCAGTGGCTAGAGGTCCTGGCACGCCCATTCTCTATCTGCCTCTCTCTCTCCAATAAATAAATAAGAAGGCTGGGTGTGGTGCCGCCCATCTATCAGCCTAGCACTGGGCACAAAGAGACAGGAAGATCCCCAGGGGTTTGCTGGCTGGCTTAGTCTAGCACAAACAGTCCGCTCCAGGTTCCATGAGAGACCTTGACTCAAAAAATAAGGTGGAGAACAGCAGCTGAGATGTTAACCTCTGGCCACCATAATTCATGCATACACAGAGACACGCACACACACAAATTTCCATGCATATAGGAGCATCCCAGTATTGTCTGCTATGTGCTGAGCACGTTGTACAATCTGTCTCACTCAACACTCAGGATACCATTTTGCAAACAAGGGAACTCACGTGAGAAGATGCTCCCATGAGCCCAAGGGCAAAATGCATCAGGATGCGGGCATGCCTCTCCCAGAACCCCTTTGCTTGGTAAAAAAAACTGGCACTGTTCAGACTAGGCTTTCTTCTGGATAATTCCATAAGGCTCAGCTTCTTGATAAC
Organism: Jaculus jaculus; assembly: GCF_020740685.1. NCBI lineage: Eukaryota > Metazoa > Chordata > Mammalia > Rodentia > Dipodidae > Jaculus > Jaculus jaculus. Next base: position 18,312,966 of record NC_059119.1, read on the forward strand.
ATGTCCATGGATAAAAATAATACTTAGTGGGTTTCTGGGAAAAATGATGGTAATAATATTCATTGTATGTTGTTGACCATAGTAAAAGGAACCTGCTTGCCGCCATTCTTGTGCATTTTTATGACAAGGATTGTGCTAGAGACTATAAACGTTATTTTAAGGAAGATACTGTGTCAATTCCAATACTGCCAGAAAAATGTACAGTTAAATGCATGTCTTGAAATTTTAGATGTAATAACAATGAAACAGAATGTGATGTATTGTATAGCTGTGAACCAGCAAAAAAGAAACAGTGGAATTGCCCATTCAATATAAGATAGCACAAGGGAAAACAGGAGCCAAGAAACTCAAAGTAAAATGATAGGGGGAAAAATGCAGATACTATAGCAGTGATTTTCTTCTTAAAATTCTTTTTTCATTTGTTTGTTTTATTTTGTTTTTTTTGGGGGGGTAGGGTCTTACTCTGGCCCAGGTTGACCTGGAATTCACTATGTAGTCTCAGGGTAGCCTCAAACTCATGGCAATCCTCCTACCTCTGCCTCCAAAGTGCTGGGATTAAAGGCATGCGCCACCATGCCTGGTTTAAGAGTCTTTATTTGCATATTTTATTTACTTATTTGGGTTTCTGTGTGTGTGTGTGGTGTGTTCATATGCCGGGGCCTCTTGTCCCCGTAAACTAATGTCAAACGCTCGTGCCACTTTTTGTATCTGTCATGTATGGATGGCTTGGGATTGAACCCAGACCAGGCAGCTTCATAAGAAAGCACCTTTAATGGCTGAGCCATCTCCTGGGCCCTACCAGTGATTTTAATAAACACAAATTATTGAATCTGCCAATCTGACATATCAAACTGGCTTCAAAGATAAAACAAGGGCTGAAGAGATGGCTTCATGGTGAAGGTGCTTGCCTGGGAAGCCTAAGGTCCCAGGTTCTATTCTCTAGACCGCACATAAGCCAGATGCACATGGTGGCGCATGTGTCTGGAGTTTGTTTCCAGTGGTTAGACACCCTGGCGCACCCATTCTATCTTGTGCCCTCGCTCGCTCTCACTCTCTCTGTCTCTCCCTCTCTCATAAATAAATAAAAAATAAAGATGCTCCAAAAAATTAAATTACATAAAATTGGTGATCTGATGACTATAAAATCCATCTAAAACAAACCTTAACAAAAGGTTGTCAATAAAGACAGACAATATGCTGGGCAAACTCAGCAAAAGAAAGCTGATGGTGCTTACAATCAGGATAGCTCAATGCTAATTTTGTTCTTAAAACAACGCCAGGTAGATCTGGAATCCCTATTTTGAGGAACACTGAAGTTAGGTAACTTAGTCAATGCCACACAGGCAGCAGGGGCAGGAAAAAGGACCCACATTCAAGTTGCTATTATTTTTTTTAAAAATCATACTAGCAGGGTGGAGAGATTGCTTAGCAGTTATGGCATTTACCTACAAAGCCAAAGGACCCAGGTTCAATTCCCCAGTACCCATGTTAGCCAGATGTTCAAGGTGGGACATGCATCTGGAGTTCATTTGCAGTGGCTAGAGGCCCTGGTGTGCCCATTCTCTCAATCGCTCTCTTTTTCTGCCTCTTTGTCTCAAATAAATAAAATATTTTTAAAAGCTCATTAAAAATCATGCTCACAACTACAGCAGTCTATTGTCATAGGCAACATTCTCTTTGGAGACACTCGGCGGGGCTGGGGAGATGGCTCAGTCAGTCAAGTGCCTGCTGGGCAGGTACTGGGACCTGAGTCTGGATCCCCAGCACCCATGTTTAAAAACAAAGCCACATGCAACACCATGTTCCTGCAATCACAGCACTGGAAAGGCAGAAAGCAGAGCCTCCCTGAGGCTTGCTGGCTGGTTATCCATGAGCTCAAGGTTCAATGAGGGGCCTTGTTGGTTTTTTTTTAAAATAATGATAATAGTAGCAGTAGTAGTAATCACGGCAGTAATTATAGCAGTAGTAATAATGGTAGTAGTAATAATAATAATAATAGTGTGGAGAGCAGCTAAGAAAGACACCTGACATCAACTTCAGCTCCCACACACATGTGCACACGGCACACATGAATATACACACGTGTACAACCATACACAAAGATAAATTCAGCAAGGGCTAAGAGGTTAAATGTGCTTGTTTTACAAACCTGCCAACTAGAGTTTGGATATCCCTCGCACCCATATGAAAAGGTCACAGGAAAAACTGGCACATGTGGTTGCAATCCCAACATGCCTACAGCAGCAAGAAGCAGAGTCAAGAAAATTCCAAAGCTCACAGGGCCACCTGGTCTAGCCCTCTGGCAGCCAAGACAATAGAGACCCTGTCTCAAGCAAGAGGGGGGCCCACACTCCAACACTATCCTCTGACCTCCACATGTGTGCCATGGTGTGCACACACATACACACACATATGAACAAATGTTTTAAAAGAAAAGGAAGTATTCAACAAATGAAAAATATCCGGTCCCTAACCCAGCTCAGAATATGAGTCAGGAAAGTGAAGAACAGGTCACAAGTCACTGAAGAAATAAACAAGCAACGAGACTCTACTGGTTGTCACTCCTGGAAGCTCGCTGACTAGAATCCCAACTCAGTCGGGCCTACCTACACCGGGTAACCTCCGACTGGGAGCAAGGCATCTGTTAGAATCTGAATCTGAATCTGACATGTCTCTTCTTCCTCGGGGCTGTTTGTGGGAGGGGGTATGAAACCCTGAGGACGGGGAGCCTAGCTGGAGAAAGTAGGTCACTAGGGGTAGTTCCTGGTAGTTACATTATTCCTGGCTCCTTTCTGTCAAGCTCTCTAAGTTCCATGGGCTCTCATGATGTGAGGAGCCCGGCTACATGTTCCAGCCACCATGAATTCCCGTGCCCACAGGGTGGAGTACGGCCTCTGAAACCGTGAGCCAAAATAAACCTTTCCTGCCCTTAAGTCGTTCCGTCACGTGTTCAGGAAGAGCAAGGAGATAACAGCGCAATACAGCAGAAGCGTTTGGAAAGATGCTAAGGTGATTCGAAATGGCCGCGGTGGAAAACAACTTACCCACACACAAACTCCAGGGAAAGTTTGCTACAGGATAACAGGGTGCTTGCGGGACATTACAGAGAACAAAACCCAGATGATCCTTCAACCTCATCCTCCCGCTAAGGTCTGGAAGTTTGTAGCTCCCCCTCCCGCTATAATTGACATTTTCAAACCTCAACCCTTGTGAGCGGAATCCACATCCTTACAAACAGGGCCCTGTAGTACTGTCTTGCCCGTTGCATTGTGAGGGCATAGCAAGAAGGTGCCAGAAAACACTGGGCATACAGTATTTGTTCACAGCAACAGAGCATCTGGAAGACTGTACAGATCTGCCCAAACTAAGCACAGAACTTTTAAAAATTAAACATTTATGAACCCATATCGCAGGAGAAAAAGAGGCACATATTATATGACAAAGAACTCATCCTAGAAGAAACCAGGTCCAAGAAACGCGCCCTGAGTGCTTAATGCTTCTGATGGGATTAGTAAAGACACCCACGCAATAAAACAAGAAACGTGAGCCGGCCACACACCTTTAATCCCACTCAGGAGGCAGAGGTAGGAGGATCACCATGAGTTCGAGGCCACCCTGAGACTACATAGTGAATTCCAGGTCAGCCTGAGCTAGAGTGAGACCCTACCTCAAAAACCCAAAAACAAACAAACAAACAATAACAAAAAAAAAAAAAAAACAAGAAACATTAGGCTGCAAGTTAAAAATAATAATGCCAGGCATGGTGGCGCACACCTTTAATCCCAGCACTCAGGAGGCAGAGGTAGGAGGATCACCATGAGTTCGAGACCACCCTGAGACCACATAGTGAATTCCAGGTCAAGCCTGGGTCAGAGTGAGACCAAAAATAATAAGAACAACAACGTTTCAGATTGCTGAGTAAAGCAGAAAAGGCACAATTGGAAATTAAACTCCTGCCCAGGGAGACAACCCTGGGACTTAGAAGCTATTATCAATCTTACCAATGTAAAATCATGCCATGGCTAAACTAAGGAAGAAGAGACAAGGCAAGAGGAAGTGTGTGAGTGCTAATCGCTTCATCTTGTATAGCATGGACACCAAAATCTAAAACTGAAACTGGGTATCAACAGAAAATAGAGTCTTCTTCCATGAAGGCAGAAAGTGGGTTTGGGGGGGCTAAGGAAGAAGCAACAGGAGCGGAGCAGGGGATGCGGAGGAAAGTAGAGGATGAGTTCCAATAAGGACCAAGCAGGAATGAAAACGCCCTAATGAAACCCATTACTTTGCGTGCTAATTTTAAAAACTAATAATAAAAAAGAAAGCAGTAACTTCAACTCGGTAATGTTTTCTAGAAGCACGGTGAGATATTTTTAAAATGCCTGTTTCAATGAAGCAATATTTACCCAGAATTTCCTTTGGAGGTGCTCATTTCCTCTTCGAAAATTAAGCAAAGTAAGTTAATATTCAATGTTTAAGTTGGGATACAAAGTGTGATCCGGTTGTTCTAAAATTATTCCCATCAATGCTGTCATCTAGATACCCTTCCAGCTTTCCAACTATGTACGTGCTTCTGTATGTGTGTGTGCATGCGTGCACACGTGTGTGAGTGTGGGTGTGTGTGCACGCACATGTGTGTAGCCGTGAAACTCTTGAGGGGCTGGAAGAGAGCTCAACCAGTAAAGCGCTTGCTGTGAATGCATGAGAACTAGAGCTTGCGCCTCTGCTCCCATGTAATAAATGCCAGGTATACTGGCACATACCTGTAGTCACAGTGCCAGAGACACGGAGACAGGTGGACTGGGGCTCGCTGACCAATCAGTCTAGCCTAACTGGTGAGCTTGAGCCAATGAGAGACTGTTTTGTTTTTGTTTTTGTTTTTTAAAGGTGCATGGTGTTCCTAAGGTACGTGATACCCAACGCTGTCCTCTGGCCTCCACGTGCACGTTCACACACATTTGTGCCTGCACACACACACACATGGGCACACACACAGTCTCGAATGGTTTTCTCCTAATGTTTGTTACCGTTACTTGCAGGTGGTTTGGTGTTGAGTAATTTTTTAAATTTCTCCTCTGAAGTTCACTGTTGCTGGAATTACCTACCAGAAGGGTTTTCAAAACTTATTGTTATCATATGTTTAAAAGAAATACCCCCAAGTGGCTGAGATGGTCACTGCTGAGTGTGAGGACCACTACCTCTCCAAGCGACACTCTGAGAAGAATCCACCCACCAAACCGTTGCGCGCATCTCCAGTGGCGTCAAGCGCTCTGTGTCCGGTGCCACGGCCGCTGTGAGGCAGGCCAGGTCTACCGTGCAGGGACTCTCTACAGCGGCTGCCTTACCTCCCGGCAGTGACCTCTGCTAACCACCAGTACAGGCACAGTCTCCTCTAAATCCTCAGAGCAACACTATGGCATTTGAGGTTTAATGGTGATTTTGCCCATTTCCCCATGAAGGAGACTAAAGCCCAGAACATGAGTCTTCCCAAGCCCCCTTCTTCCCAGATCAGCTTGTAGCCTTCAATTCACATACCCATATTTTCATCCAGAATTCTTTTCTAGGAAGTGACACAATTTATCAACCCCCAAACTGGCTTATCTATAACTTCTAAGTAGTGGCACCTACAGTGGGCCCCAAGAACACATGCCTGACGCCCTCTAGACAGAAAGCACACGGCTCTCTCCGGCCCAGCCTTCTTTCTGCCTCGTTGGTCCCTCAACACATGCAAAAGATTCTGGAATATTTTCTCCCAACTTATAAAGTTACTCCATGATCAATTTAAGTGGAGTCATAGAGTTTTCAACATGCACTTATCTGCATACTCGCTTTTACCTACTGCTTTTTCCCCAACAGTTGAGCAGCTCGGGAAAATCTCCTGTGAGGATTTCACACTACAGACCATTCCCATGCCTTCACGTTAATGGATGGGTGCAGCAGTGTGGGTAAAGTCATTTCTCTCTGGCACAGAAGTGTATTATAGGCATTTTTCAATTCATCTTCCTAATGATGTTTTTTTCATCGACTCAAATTTAAATGAGTCTCAACTCCCCTGACACACACGGACTGATAGTGGAGGGAGGGAAAGCAGGATAAAAATGCTAAGGAGATTCTCCACCAAGTGTGAATATCCTCTGAGCAGGGATCACTGAGGGCTCTCTGGCTGGGCGGGGGCTGCAGGGCTGGAAGGGAGAGGTTCTTTCAAGTTTATAATCTCTCCAGAATCTGATCTGCACTCAAAGATGTATAAGCCTGAGAGGCTGGCTACGTATATTGTGTGGCTTTTACCACGCCAAGATCCACAGGCAGCTGGGCGCAGACCCCTGATCCTTGCCTGGAACATTCTCCCAGGACTATAAGCTTCCCAGCAGAGTCATATTCCTGGAATTCCAATTCCAGAGAAATATTCCGCTGCCCTAGTCTTCAGCCTCCACCAAAATGCACACCTGTGTTGGCAGCGAGGTCATGGACCAGCGCCTGGAAAACGTGGCCTCACGCCTGGAGAGCATGCCTTGGGGTAGGAACAGAGACCCAATATAGCTCTACCCAGACTGAGTCAGGCTGCTGACCTCGCTCCCCTGTCCCTAAATCCCCCGTCGTGTCCTTGAGGTCTCCTCCCTGGTGCCCTGAAATCCAAGCCTCCCCGGACATGTGCACGGTTCTCTGTCCCCTCGCTGTTCCCAGGCCCGCAGTCCCTTGCAGGAGAAGGAGCCACCCAGAACCACAGCCCAGAAGGAGCCTCCACAGGAGTCAGGCAGAAGACAGACACTGAAATTACATTTTCTCACTCCCCTCGCATTTGGAGGAAAGTCTGTGTGGGGCTGGCTGTGATTGCGCTCAGCCTGCGTAAGTGAGAGCTGTCTTAACAGCCTCCCTCTCCTCTCTCTCCTCCTCCTGCTCCTTGTCCACCTGCTGTCTTCCTCTCCAAGCCTTCTAGGCCTCCCTCTTCCATGGCTGTCTCAGCTCACTGGTTTACATCCCGAGAACACCGAGAGCTCTAGTCCACCCAGCCAGGAAGCCACGGGCCACCACATCCACACACACAGAGCAGCAAGGACAGCGTGCTTGGGCAGGAAATCCTTCATGCGTGAGACAACACGGGAACATCTCAACCTTGAGGAAGGTGTTGAAATACTAATGTGAGGGCAGGGGCAAATCAGACCCCTCAAATCAGGCAGCCAGGGATATCTGGGAAAACCAGCTACAGCTGTCCCACTCTTTCAGACAAATTCAGTTAGCCAAGATCCAGGGGCACAGACCCTTTCCCGGTGCTTCCTGGACCCCATACCAGATGAGTGTCTCTGGTGGGAGTGGCTCAGTTGCAAAATGCCACTGGACGTGTAATAGCCTGTTGTGTCAGGCTCCATCCCATCCGGAGACTCACCACTGGGTGGCTGCATGTTAGGGAAGCATCGAGACAAACCCAAAGATGGCGAGGCACACCTGGGTGCGAGCAACACTATCTCCTTTGTGTACGGAGACACCTATCACACAACAAGCCATGCTTTGTGACCAACCACTGCTCAGGGTCCAGCTGCAATAAGGGTCCACACCAGTCTCTTTCCCTCTTCATGCAAGCAAGGCCAAATCTAAAGGTTCTGTAACTTGCCTAAGAGCCACTCCAGATAATAACACACAGCCAAGACATAAATCTAGTCCCATAAGCCCTGATCCTGCTACCAGGCCAAATGTTTGTTCCAAAGAATGCCCGTAACTTGACGCAGGAGCCCAGCCCAGCCCATCAGGGCAGAAGAAGAAGGCTCCTGTGTCAAAATGAAAGAGGCTGATCGCAAGGGTGTCGAGCTAGGACTGCCCACATTTCCATCAAACCCCCTCTGCTGAACCTGCAAGAAAAGTACCTCTGACACCCAGCCGTTGACTCCAAGCCCGTGGGGCGTGCCACTGCTCCCCACAGACCTGCATGCCTCACCATGAATTATTAAGGAGCCACTGGTGAAGGCTTGGAGGAATAGTCAGAATTGGGTCATTATAGGTCACCCCACCCGCTAAACCTTAAGTATTAATGCCTCACATCAGACAGACCTTGCCTTTCATTCATCTTGGCTTTTGGAAGGGTAGTGTGGAAGAAACCAAGTGTGCCAAGAATCCAAGTATCTGAACATTTATAGTAACCCAACCTCTCTCAAGACAGGGCCACCCATTCAGGCCCACCTATGTAAAGGCCTTCTAGATCAATTGGAATTTGGGGTGAAAGCCAGCCTTCCCAGGCACAGTAAGTCTTTTGTACGGACGGACCATGTTTCTAGAACCTTTCAAACCCTTTCTTGGAGTATTCATTTAAAATGTCCATGAAGCAGAGGCAAAGACAGAAATCAGCAGAGCTTGCCTTTCCTATAATCATCGGACTCAAGCAGGGCTTGAGACCACCCAGTGCAAAGGAAATGGCCTGACCCCCAAACAGTCACTGAAAACAAAGATCAGCAAACCAAGAACCCATGGCCCAAATATGGCCTGCCATCTGGCTGTGTAAATAAAGTTTTATTGGAACACAGCCACACCCATGGATATTGTCTATATCTAGTCATGCTATGAAGGCCTGGCTGACTTGCTGCAGAAAAATAGCCTGCAGAGCCTAAAATATTCATTATCTTGGTTTACAAAAGCTTTCAAAAGTGGTTAGGACTATTTCTTGAGCAAAAATCTCTAGACTGTATCTGTATGGAGGGAAAAGATGAGGAAGAGGAGCCCCTGACACCCCTACCAACTATATAAGAAGTCAAGAAAGGCACCTGATAAGCCAAGTGTGGTGGCACATGCCTTTAATCCCAGCACTTGGGAGGCAGAGGTAGGAGGATTGCTGTGAGTTCAAGGCCACTCTGAGACTGCATAGTGAATTCCAGGTCAGCCTGGGTTAGAGTGAGACCCTACCAAAAAGAAAGAAAGAAAGAAATAAAGAAAGAAAGGCACCTGGTACTCAAGGCTTCAGGTGTAAAATGTTCAGAAGGGGGCTGGAGGGATAACTTAGTGGTTAAGGTGCTTGCCTGCAAAGCCAAAGGAAACATGTTCGAATCCCCAGGACCCCACATAAGTCAGATACACAAGGTGACACATGCTTCTGAAGTTTGTCTGCAGTGGCTAAAGGCCCTGGTATACCCAGTCCCTCTCTCTCTCTCTCCCCCTCTGTCTCACAAATAAATTTTTAAAAATTTAAATCTTCAGAAGGGCAACTTGTATTCACCGCAGGCCCCACCCCACATGCCTGGTACAAACACAGCCTGTTTCAGGAGGGCAGCTGCCCATGTTTTCCATCCCCACTCTGCTCAGGAGCAGAGAGAGACCTCCCCTAAGCTGTTACTCGGCGAGGTACCAAACACCCACAACTCTCACAGCTCTGACCACCGCGTGCGTCCTGTAAATATGCACGGCGAGGCCCAAGGAGGCAGCAGAACATGGGGTTCCATGAGGCTGACCCAAGAACAGCCCAACTTTTGGTCCCTGCTCCAACCAAACAGAGGGGCAGAAGCCTAGGCCAGGATTCAATTAACTTCCACAGCTTAATCACTCAGTCCATACATCATTATCATCATTATCATTATTTGGTTTCTCAAGGTAGGGTCTCACTCTAGCCCAAGCTGAGACCTGGAATTCACTATGTAGTCTCAGGGTGGCCTTGAACTCACTGCGATCCTCCTACCTCTGCCTCCCAAGTGCTGGGATTAGAGGCGTGTACCACCACGCCCAGTAACAAGTAAATTATTGAGCATTTGCTATCATCTAGCATTACCTTAGGCATTTGGGGTACAGTGGCTCCAAGAAGGCAAATTCTCTGATTCGTGTAGTTCACTCTCTGGGGCTAGATGAACCCAGTAGGTGATGCACATATGAGCACTTTGAAAAGGGTAATGGGCTACCCTGGCATCCTGAAAAAGGAAGCTGTCTCTCCTCCCCGGGCCCCCCGTGGAGCAGGCACACACCGCAGTCCTGAGGAAAACCACTGGCCGGTGGCCACTGACCAGGCCCTCTTCCGAACGTTGTGTATGTCTGAACGCAGCCCCAGCACTGAGAGAGCCTCTCTGAGCATCATGTGGACAAACAAGGAAGCTGAAACCACAGCAGTAAAGCCAGGTCCCCAGAATTATACAGCCAGGAAAAGGCAAAGGCACCACTGCCAGCCAGGCAGTCGGACACCAGGGCATGTGACCTACCTACTCAGTTCTCCTGTCTCCACTGAAAGCAATGCGGATGGCCTGCCCACAGCGCGGCTATCTCTATACTGGCTGGAGGTGTTGGACCCAGCGTGGCAAATCCTTCTTCCATTATCCTGAGAAAGGATACCGTGGCCCTCCAGGCTGAGAACAGATCCCCCTGGGCAGGAAAGGAGAGCACTTCTTCCCTTGTCCACCACTCTGGACAGGCCTCATACTCCTTACGAGTGGCCTCATCCTCCCTCCTTTCGGCATGCGCACCTGGCTGGGATCCCACAGATCTGTAATCACTGGCTGAAGGGAGAAGCCTGATCCAACCCATAGCTGGTGGGTGTGAGCTGACAGGGACACTCTATGCCTGGAAGACAGTAATCTGGCTGGTAACCACTGTTGTGGTCTGGGATGGGTGCCCAGCCTTCTAAGCTTCTAAAGCCCATACGTAAAGGCTGAGTCCCCACGGTGGCAGTATTGGCAGGTGCTGTGACCTTAGAGAGGTGGGCTCTAGTGGGAAATCTTTTGATCATTGAGACAATGCCACAGAAGGAGACTGTGGGACCTTGTTCCTGCCTCTGTCCTTCCTGAGTCAATATATGAACACTGCCTCGGACAAATTTTCCTACCACAACGTGCTGCCCAAACCTTGGACTTGAGCTTCTAGACGCATGAGCCAAAACAAACCTCTCTATTTCTTAAGTACCCTGTATCAGGTATGATGGCATAGCGACAAAGCTGACTGATGCACCTCAGTTGACTTCCCTTTCATTATCCCCGTGTTTTCAGCAAAGTCCTGTTGAAATGTCCCAGCCAGAATTTCTACACAGCATTAAGGCTTCAGGTTGTAAAATCCTGCACCCCAGTTTAGACTACCACAGCTTAAAAATAATGACACTGCCTTCAAAAGTGCTTCTCTGTGGTAGCATTAGCGATTGAAAATTTTCCCAGAGGAGGGCGTAAGTGGAGACTTGAGCATACAGCTACCTGTTGCCCACACGGGGCATCTTCCCCTCGCCAGCTCTGAGGCGTGCGCGTACCAGCTTCCTCAGGGAGCTCACCACCACCTCTGCAGAAGGGAGGGTACTAAGAGAGGAGAGGACAAGATGAATCAGGAATGCGTGATTCAGGCGCGACATGGGGACCCTCATTCCAGCCCCTCAAAAGACTCATCCAGCAATGTCCACGTCTGCTCTGTTCACCCTAAGCACAGGGCAGAGCGAAGGAGGAGACAAAAGCCACCTCCAGGGATGTTCTGGTGCACAGGGCTGAAGAAGGCAGATGTCTGGCCCACTCCCAGGCCAGAATGGATCAGTCCTCCCAGCAAATACTAGCTCAGGCTCCTAGCTCCCCTTTACCCTTCCCCGCGCCCCCCGCCCCCACCCCCCCGGCAGCATGCAAGTCCCCTGCTCTTCCACAGGAAGTGTGACAGTAGCCAAAGCTGCCTTCCTTGTGCTGCTGGAAACCGAGCAAAGTCCCTGGAGCCCTGGCACTTCCTCTAAGATTTCCGTTTCTCTGCCTTACTTTCCCTTTCGTCTCTTGGATTAGCATATTGCTCCAGCATCTTACACAGCTGCCAGTGCACATATCTTAGCTCTCGGTGACCTCACATGGACCCGGGGAAAGGAAGAGCTGGACAGCGCCTTGGAAAAGATTCCCAAACTAGCATCTCAGACTCGGGCATGCCTCCCTGCCATGGGGAACGGGGCTGGCTGTGCTGGCTCCCTGGGAGCATTCGCACACAAGGGGAGTAGCTTAAGGAACGACACTGATAGCATTAGGTAGGTGACGGATGCTGGAAACTAAGGAAATAAAACCCAAGACGCACGAGATAGGCAGCCCACGCAGGTACCATAGTTACACGCGGCCCACCTCCAGCTAAGCAATGCTACAGGCACCATCAGACCAGCTTCACCTCTCAGATGTAAGGTTCCCCCAACCAAGCCTTCGGTGCTGGGGGCATACAAAGCCACTGAGGAAAGAAACTGGAGCGTAAGGGAGTGTAAAACTGAATCAAAGGTGTGCGGAGAATGCGATTTAAATACGATCGAACACATACATCGTAAAGTTGCAGGGCTCCCTACCCGTTAACCACTCAGTACTGTGCATAAAGGGGTGACTGTGCCTATGCACCCATGTCTTGAGGGGAGGGATAGAGGAAGGGTTACCTCACTTCTGTCCTTCTTGCCTATGCCCCCAAATTCAGATTCACCCAACATCAGCAGCAGAAACACAGAGTCCCCCAGGCCATGGTGGGAAGATATTCCCAGGACAGATGTGCATCCTGGAGAACTCCTTAAAAGTAACAATTTTTCCATGGGGAAACTGAGGCAAACCAAAAAAGAGAAGGAGTTGCAGTTCTCCAGACACTGAGCATTGTGAAGGATACCCTTTCAGTTAACCACACCATCTCTATCCTGAGACCTACTGAGGCCAGGAGGCCAGGAATTGGCCCTACCTGATGGTGGGGGCGCCACAGCACCACAGTCCACCCTCGGCTTGTTCTTTCTGATGAGCACCGTGTTCGGAGACTCCAGCCAGTGTGAGTGGTGTGACAGCTTTGGTCTATGAAGGACATTGTTCTTGCCCACAGCATGGTGTGTGCTGAACCCCAAGGGTGCTCATGAGCTAGGCAGGCCAGCATAGATCCTTCCAGAACAGCTCTGAAAAGTTGAGGTCCAACAAAGGACACCATGGTTCGTGGCTTCTAGAGTCTAGCATGGCCCAGACTGAGAGGCCAAACTGTCAATGAAATAGCCAATGAGAGGCCGAGACTAACCAAAGCCACTGCGGAGGAAAACTGCCCAGACAGATGTTTAGTTTCCAGGTGCATCTGACACCTGGACGGGTAAGGAAAGGGGCAGCATGCAGAAAAGCCCAGCTGGCAGGACAGGACGTGAAGAAAGCTCTGAGTGAAGGGCATGCCCGCTCTAGGGGGCGAGATAAAACGCTGGCAGTGTCATGTAGGCAGCAGCTGTGAGCACTGACCTGTCCTCCACTTCTAGAAAAGGCACACGGAACTACGAGTAAACCTGTAAGCTTGGGGTGAGACTGCCACTCCTGGGTCGAAATTCTGATTCCTCCATTTTCCAGCTGTGTGCTTCCTCGACTGAAAGCAGAAACAGCAAGCGCGTTCACTGCGGGAAGGGGAGGCGCAGCACAGGGTCAGCGCTCAGCCCCGTCCAGCTCTCAGCTATGTGCACACCCGGCAGAGGGCTGCACCCTGCTCCTCGCCACCCGTTTGCTCTGGGAATTTCAAGAATGGGGAATCGAGCCGGGCGTGGTGGCGCACGCCTTTAATCCCAGCACTCGGGAGGCAGAGGCACGAGGATCGCTGTGAGTTTGAGGCCAACCTGAGACTACATAGTGAATTCCAGGTCAGCCTGGGCTAGAGCAAGACCCTACCTCGAAAAACCACACACACAAAAAAAAAAAAACCAGAATGGGGAATCACCACTCCAGACTATGGAATTTTTGTCCTTCCTGCCTTACCATGGATTTTGTGATTTTTCTCTTACATAAACACCCAATAGCTAGAGAACCTGGCTTCCTGGAGTAGCCATGATATCATTCAGAATGCAGGAAGGCGGGTAGATGCTGACTCTGCACTCTGCTACTTTACAAACATCACAGACATGAACGTGGTAATGATAAAACAGCAATGCCCATTTTCTCTGTGTCATTCAGTGAATGAAAATGAAAATCTATGGGTTTTTAAAAAATATTTTGCCCCTTTAAACCAACTTTAGTTTTTACTTATTTGTGTGTGTGTGCATGTGTGTACATAACATATGTACATGTGCTCACTACAATGTGTGGAGGCCAGGGGAGGACATCAGATGCCCTCCAATATCACTCATCCACATGTTTCCTTGACACAGAATCTCTCATGGAACCTGGAGCTGCCATTTGGGGTCAGACTGGCTGACCAGCAAGCCCCATCGACTCTCCAGTCTCTGCTCCCAATTGGACTGGGGTTTACAGACGTGCATGGCCATACCCAGCCATTTACATGGATACTGGGCAATCAAACTCAGGGCAAACTGGGCCCTCTCCAGTCTTCATCTCGTGTGGCAAGCACTCTTACCCTCTGAGCCATCTCCCCAGCTCCCAGAACCCTACCATTGATTTTCATTTTATTACTTTTTTAATGTCTACTGTTATTAACAACATATTTCATCTGGACCCATCATGTGTTGGACCCACTTTTCCCTCGTCCCTGTTCCCATTCCGCTGGGGATGCTCCTCAAAAGGGTTGCAAGTATTCCCCATGGGGCTGCGGTTGATGCGTTGTGGGAGCAGCAGTCAGCTATTTGGGGGGAAGGGAATGCCTGTGGGCCCTTTGTGCTACCTTTTACCGATAGGTACATGATGTATTTGGATCATAGACCTTCCTCTCTTATCACTGTCTGTAGTGCACTAAACCCCTTCCTCCAACAGTCCCTCTTCTATGCTGATGTTTCTCGTTTTCGTTTTTGCCTTCGTCATTCATGACGAATGGTGATGGTCCCAATATTGTGCAGGTAACAAAAGCAGCTGTGAGGTCATGAATACAATGGCTGCTACCTGTTCAGAATACAACAAGCATTTAAAAAAAAAAAAAAGTGTCCCCTTTTTTTTTTTTTTTTAATGACTCCACATTTGTCTTGTGAGTGAGTGTCCCTTTGGCCTGGACCAGTTTCCTCTCCTCTAACAAGGAAAGCAGGGTTTGGGAGCGTGGAGGACAAGGACAGGAAGTGGCAGCCTGCACCATATGGAGCGTGATGACCTTCTGCCGGGCACTACAGGGGAGTAGGTTTTGACAGGCAGTTACCAGGCAACCCAGGCCCTGAGAATGGAGCTCCTCGTTCACAGCGCACACCTGGCCAGCTGGGCCCAGCTGTGGACCTGGGGAAGCCTTGCGCCATTCGTCACAGAGCCCGCGTGTGACATCTCTGGGGCAACCTACTCCCAGAAAGTGTCCTCTGCCCCAGGGCCTCACCCAGGTGCTATCCCATCAGGGCCTGAAACCCCCGGGGACCCACCGCTGCTGTTTAATGGCTGCAGGAAGCTGTTTCCAGCACCACAAAGGCATGGGCAGGGGCTCCGCTTAACGTGGTCGGAATCACAGGAAGCTCCTTCCCTCAAGCGTCACAGCCCCTTCCCTCCTCCCCTCCACACTGCTGAGAGGATGGGCAGAGTCCAGGGACAGAACCCCCCCCCCATAGACTGGCTCTACATGACATGGGTCTCATGTGTCACTCCTGGGCATTCCAAACAGACGAGGTCCGAGTGGGGGCCAATTTCTTCGGCTGTTGTTGCATTAGGTGAAAAGGAACCACCAAGCAAGGTCTCTGGCAGTAGAAATAGGGAGGAGGAGCCCACAGGGTTCCTCAGCAGGCAACATAACCTCTGCAAAGCAGGCCTTGCAAATCCCCTGGGGCCACGCCAGGCTGGATTTTCCATAACCATGGCCTAGTCTGCTGTTTTTCACCAACTGAAAGCCCAAGTGATGCCACGTGGCCCAGCAGAGAAATCCCAGGCTCCTCATAAAGGGGGCAGAGCACAGGAGCGCCTCTCCAATAAGGCGAGCAAGATGGCACAGAGATGAGCCCAAGAAAGAGCCCCCAGAGACACCTGGCCTCTAAACACCTGGCCTCCGGCTCAAGAGTCTCCCTTCCCAAAGACACCTGCTCCTGGAAGGTCACTGTGTCCACAGACTCTGCACAAGGACATCCTGAATTGCATGGACACAGCACAGAGCCCGTGACATCACAGCCCGGTGGACTGGCAGAGCCGAAAAGTCTTGTCGTAGATAGAAAACATTCAGCAAGGAAGGCAGAGGCACAAAGGAATTATTTGCTGGGCCAACACAGACATCATCAACTTTCCCATCATGTGGCAATGAGCTCTCGTTCCAGAAAAACTATTCTCCTGGGAGAATTCTGTATACACCTTCTCTTTACTGACCCTGACCCCACTCCATCACACACTGGTGGCCACCACAGGAAAATGTATCAGATGGAGAATCCGGTCATCCAGTTCAGACTGAAAGGAGACGCTTACACAGGAGAGGTGACCTGCTATATGGAGGGCAGAGGGGGGGAGGAGGAGAAATGGTGAGGCATAGCTGATTGACTTCAGATTGAATAAAAAAGGAAGATGAGAGCTGGAGAGATGACTTATGGTTAAGGTACTTGCCTATGGAGCGTAAGAACTCATTTTCGAATTGCCAAGTCCCATGTAAGCCAGACACACAGTGATACAAGCAAGCAATATCTCACATGGGCACAAGAAGGCGCGCATCTGGAATTTATTTGCAGTGGCTGAAGGCCCTGGCTAATCCATTCTTTCTTTCTCTCTCTCTCTCTCTCCCTTTCTCTCTCTCTCTCTCTCTCTCTCTCTCTCTCTCATAAATTTTAAAAAAATATGAGCAGGGTCTTTCCTCCCAGACTAGGGTAACCACATGACAAGGTCACAAGGCCCTGTAGAGTTTCTTGGAATTTGATTTAAGCCCAAACAAAACTGAGTGGATCAAAGGTCATTTGGGGGTATTATAAGAAATGAGTATCGAAGAGGAAGAACCTGTGAGGCAAGAAAAAAAAAATAGCCAGAAATATAGGTCTTGAAGAAATGACCTTAAAATTAGAATCAAGAAGGAATCATTCTTCCTTCTAGCAGGAAGAGAAAAAAATTGTTTACTAAAATGACACTTCAGTGTCACCTGTTTTTCCAAGTTTACCTTTCTGGACTGAACTTCAAAAACAGAAGTACAGGGCTGGAGAGATGCCTTAGTGGTTAAGGCACTTACCTGTGAAGCCTAAGGACCCAGATTCTAGTCTCCAGGTCCCATGTAAGCCAGAGCACAAGGGGGCGCATGCATCTGGAGTTCATTTGCAGTTGCTAGAGGCCCTAGTGCACCCATTCTCCCTCTCTTTCTCTCTCTCTCTCTCTCTCCTTCTGTCACTAATAAATAAATAAAAAATTAAAAAAAAAAAAAACAGTAGTGCAACTGTTCTCCTAGTCCAATCAATTTTGAAAACACAAGACTCATCAGCTTTGCATAGCTTAAACTGGAGTCCTGTGCCAAATAGGACTGAAGTGTCCCAATACCCCAGGCCCCATGCTAGAGTTAACAGCGATGTATGCAGTGATCGGAAAACTTGGTTTTCCATTCGGCACAGAGAACACGGCATAATGCTGTGGAGGCTAAACTAGCCAATGAAAGGGGAACTGCACAGAGACCCAAGCTAAGTCTCCCATGGCCCGCAGAATGAGATCTGTGACCAAAGTCAAGGCGTGAGAGGCCGGGAATCCTGGTTTTATTCTGCCCGTCACTGCTGAGAATGAACTTAGACAAGCACTGACGTGCTGAAGGAGCCATCCCAAAGGGCAGGGTTCCAACAGCATTCTAAGCCCATCTCAAAGGGACTTGGGAAAGTAGCGTTCATGATCTTACAGCACCTGTGGTCACCCACACAAGATCTGCATGCTTTTAGATCCGTCAACATTCAGTCACGGACGGTGGAGGGGACCACGAAGCCCCCATCCCTCCCTGAAGAGTTACTGGCAGTTAACGGGGAGGGAAGACATTTTCTTCAGTGGTGTGCCGCTGCTACACGACATGCGCTCTGGTAAATAACCCCCGACTCATGCCCACGGGAGCAACCCTAATGAAACTCAATGGGACACACACACCCCATCAAAGTAGAAGGACTACCTGGGAAGAAGAAAGGGTTCTGTAGGATAGGATAGGGGAGGAGAAGGTCCTGGAAATGGTTACAGTCAAAATGCATTATATACCCATATAAAAATTATCAATAAATAAAAAAATAAGAAGCCTGGGCAAAAATCGACAATTAACATACAGTTTTCAGCCACTCATTATCCAGGAATCTTGACCAAATGGTCCAGACTCTCAGAGTCTGTTTTATCCTCTGTAAAAGTGATACTATCGTTCTTAACGTGATTGGGAAGAAGTAGACGTTCTAACTCAGGCGATGGACTGATGGACTGCTGTCACTTCCAAAGAGCTCTCTGTGGAAGGGACAACAGTGAAGACAATGAGACAAGGCTGTGCCTCCGTACTTCCTTTGTCTCAAAGCCATGAACGCACCACATCAGGTGGAAGCCATGACACTGGAACATGAACCAGACCCACCCAGCAACAAGGACCAAGGGGAGTATGGATATCCAGGTCCTGAATTCACACTCCCAATCAAGGGCCTCATGCGTACCCGAAAGCCAATGCCCTTAAGAAGATGGGACGCCTGGGCATTTCTCCAGTTGCAGCCTCCAGCCATTAGTCACAGATACAATTAGAAGCCCGCTGCCTCAAAGTGATCTCCTGCGGCCTCTGCCAAAGCTGAGGCCTGAAGTCGCTGAGGCAATATAGCACGTGGTATAGTGGATGGCCCTCCAACTTCAGTAGCTCATTGGTTTGAGACTAATATAAGTAACTCCCTCCGATAAAGCTGACAATTAATTCTGGCCGAAGAGCAGGAGATGAATGTGACATCCATTGAGTTCAGAGGTAGGGAGAGAGAGCTGTGTAAGGAACTTACCTCCACCGTGGTGGTTTGCAGTGAACCGGGGGCTCTGAGCTCATTATTTCAATCCTGAAAGCTGTCAGTCACTGACAAGAGGCAGTTTAATCTTGCCTCAAAGCTTTCGGGCCCACTATGAATCAAGGCCCACAATTAGCCTTGCAATGTTAGGCTCCTGAGTTATGGGCATTCTCCAGCTGGGATGGTATAAGCTTTGCCTACCCAGAGTGTCCCGGGCATAAAGGATGTATAAACAAATCCAGTACCCAGCCAGCCAGAGGTAACAGAAGCAGGTCTGTAATGTCGGCTCTGCTGGGTTTATGAGACAATGCTGTTTATACTGTTCACAAGGGACTCTCAGAAAGGGACAGAATACAAGTCTCACTCTCTCCACGGATCCCAGAGATGAAGAAGACATGTAGGAAATCAGTAATTATGTGCTACAGTAAGAGGAACTGGATCACTCTGGATCCTCTTCCCCCATGTTGTCAAGTTGTTTTAGGCTGTCTGGGCAAGTTAAGTTCATGCCACCCAGGAACTGATTATTTTTGCCATATAATTTCCTTCCCAAGTGAGATAACATTCCAGACTGGTGTTTCCAGAAAGGTTGCACCAGGCAAAAGAGGCTTCTGAGTACGGAAATACAAATGTCAAACGATAGCAAGATTAACTAATCGTAATAGTTTTCTTTCACCTCATCTGTAAAGCTTTCTCACGATTTCTATTTCACTGGATATTTTTTCTTTTCTTTTTTTTTTTTTTTTTTTTTTTTTTGGTTTTTCAAGGTAGGGTCTCACTCTAGCCCAGGCTGACCTGGAATTCACTATGGAGTCTCAGGGTGGCCTGGAACTCACGGCAATCCTCCTACCTCTGCCTCCCGAGTGCTGGGATTAAAGGCGTGCGCCACCACACCTGGCTTTCACTGGATTTTTGATGCGATGGGAATTCTTGGTCCCACTGGAAGAGTGATAGGAAGACACAGGTCGTTTCATGATTCTGGTTGGCTTCTGGAAGGTTCTTGTTTTGTTTTGCTGCTTGTGTATGCATATGGTATATGTGGTATAATATGTGTGGTATGATGTGTGGCGTGGTGTGCACTTGTATGCACAGATGCACATGCCAGGTACACACGTGTGTGAAGAACAGGACGTCAGCTGTCCCCACCTCCATCATTCATCTGCATGTTCCCTTGAGACGGAGTCTCACCGATTCCAGGGCTGGCAGTTTCTATGAGGCCCTGTGAGTCTTTGGTGCTGCTCCCAATAGGGCGGAGGTAACAGAAGTCACTGGGAGCTGAGGAATTGAACTCAGATGGTCTCACCACCCTCGTGCTTTGCTGAGCCATCTTTCTGACCGCTCATGGTTTTTATGCATGTGTATGTATGATGTGTGTGTGTGTGTGTACGTGAGGATATGCATGCGACAGCACATGTGTGAAAGTCAGGGGACAATGTTCTGGAGTCACTTTCTACTTCATTGTTGATACAGCATTTCTCCCTTATTTTTCTGCTGTTCCTTCCTGCACTTGCCGAAAGCTCCTGAGCTTCTAGGAAATGCTCCTGTCTCCACCGCCATTTTGGGTCAGCTTCCTGGGGTTGGCTTAGTGGTTATTAAGGTGTTTGCCTGAGAAGCCTAAGGACTCATGTTTGAATCTCTAGGTCCCACATAAGCCAGAAGCACAGTGATGCACGCGCTCAATGCTGCACATGCACACAAGGGGGCACATGTGTCTGGAGTTCATTTGCAGCAGCTGAAGGCCCTGGCATGCCCATTCCCTCTCTCTCTCTCTCTCTCTCTAATAAATAAAAAGTAAATAATATTTTTTTTTAACCATGCAGGTGCAGACACCTCCTGAGTTGAGTCTTGCTCTGGCAGCATTTCCCTTACAGCAGGGATTCCTTAAGCTTTGCCCACTCACAATCCCTTTTCACCGGAGAAACTTTAGCACTATGGGTATATAGATATATTAGAAAGACATGCAATTCTAGCTTTTACCAATAAAAATCATTTAAAAAATTATGCTAAGATAATTCCTTGGTGTACATGTAAGTATGGCATTTGTTAATGGTAGCATTTGTGGATAAAAGCAAACTCACACAGCCCTGGGGCATCTGTGCTGACGTAACTTCTTTTTCTTTCTTTCGATCTTTACTTATTTATTTATTTATTTATTTACTTATTTATTTATTTGAGACAAAGAAAAAGAAAGAGAGAGAGAGGGTGCCAGGGCCTCTAAGCCCTGTGAGTGAACTCCAGACGGATGTGCCACCCTGTACATCTGGCATATGTGGGTACTGGGGAATTGAACCTGGGTCTTTAGGCTTCACAGGCAAGTGCCTTAACCTCTAAGCCATCCCTCCAGCCCCTATGCTGTGTGTCACTTCTACACAAAGATGAACTCGGGGGCTGGAGGGATTGCCTAGTGGTTAATGCATTTGCCTGCAAAGCCAAAGGATGCAGGTTCAATTCCCCAGGACACATGTAAGCCAGATGCACAAGGGAGCACGTGTGTCTGGAGTTCGTTTGCAGTGGCTGGAAACCCTGGTGTGTCTTCTCTCTCCCTCTTTCTCTGTCAAAAAAAAAAGTAAATAATTTAAAAATTAAAATTAAAAAAAGATGAACTCGGCTGCAGAGTCAACACTGCAGAATGTACAATCTCCTCCATGCTTTTTTTCAGAGCTGATCAGTATTTTGATTTTATAATTAATTATCAGTGCTGAGAACATTGCTTCACAGAAATATGTAACACAAAAAAATGGCAGAAGTATGCGTAAGGCCATTTCAGAAATTGTTAGAAATTCTTCCCTAATGCTAAGCCAGAAATTCACTGGAGGATTTTTCATGAAACTTAAGTCAGCAACTCAAACAGCCCTGTTTTTAAAATCAAACATTCGAACACAACACAATCAAAAGATATACTAATTGGATAGTTGTATGCTAAGGAAATATTAAGTATTTGTCTGCGATAATCAAAGCAGTGCATTTCTACAGGAGCAGAAGACTTTGTATGCACACTAAAAACACTGCAATTATAACAGACAATAGTCTCAAAGACGAGCTGAGGTGTTTCCGGAGGCGTGGATGGGCATCGCATGGCCTGCCCAGTGCCCAGATGACTGCTGTGTGTTCAGAACCAAGAATGTGATCAGCTGAGTGCTGCCCAAACACCTCAGGTTCATTCACGTTTGGTTTTTGGTGGACCTCGTATGGAATCCTGACCCACAGATCAAGAAGCTATGTGCAGACTTTTAGATACCTGACGGACATATGAACAGCTCTTCTTGCTGAGCCGTGACTAGCTAGCGATGGTTATGATTTTCTGACTGGCGCAATGCTGATGAAGAGGAAGGGGGAAGGTAAAGTGGCCCTGAACTGGAATCCAGCACTGAGATGTCATGTGTGGAGACCCATCAGATGACAGATATACCAGGAGAGAAGAGACCATGGAGACGGGCCTCCACATTTATCAACTCACTCCCCTGAACAGACCTCAGCAGTGGTGGTCAAGAGGAAGGAAACGAGGGGCCTGGAATGGATGACACAGATGTCCAGTCATTGGCCCTGCTATTTTGAAATACTGCTGCATCTCAACAGAAGCTCAGACAAAAGCTAAGATCTCTGTCCTTCCAGATGGAAGAGGAAAGCAGGCATAAAATAAGAGATGCAGGGCTGGGAGAGCTGGCTTAGCGGTTAAGCACTCACCTGTGAAGCCTAAGGACCCCATTTTGAGGCTCAATTCCCCAAGACCCATATTAGCTAGATGCACAAGGGGGGGGCACGCATCTGGAGTTCATTTGCAGTGGCTGAAGGACCCGGCGTGTCTCTCTCTCTCTCTCTCTCTCTCTCTCTCTCTCTCTCCCTTTTTCTCTCTCTGTCTATCAATCTCAAATAAATAAATAAAAATAAGCAACAACAAAAAATTTTTTGAAAAAAAAATAAGAGATGCAGATACTTGGGAGTAAGCATGGAACCAAGCATCTTGACGTGGAATTCCTGGTACTGTCCGCACTGCGCGGGTCTCAGCCTCCCTGAGGGGTGCCGGCCTCTGAGGCTGGCTTTCTTCACGGGGCCACAAGCGCAGAGCTGCTGACATAACTTCCTCATAACCCAGCAAAGTCCACCCAGCCTCCAGCACGGCCCTGGGAACGTGTGTTAGTCAGCTTTCTGAGACTATGACAGTTCCTCCAGCCGAGCAACCTACTAGCAGGAAAGGTGCTTTCTGCCTCCGGGCCTCAGGTTTTCATCTACGGTCAACTGGCCCTGTTGTTGTGGGCCTGTGGCAAATCAGCACATTATAGCCAAAAACATGTGGCAAGCAAAACCAGTCCCCTCAATCTCGGACATGAAAGAGAAAGGGCGGAGGTGGAAAGGGTGAGGGCCCCACAATGCCCTTCTAGCGCACACCCCCAGTAATCTCAACACCCCTCACTTGGCCTCTCTGGAAAGCTCCCCCACCTCCCTACAGTGCTTCTCCAGGGAATAAGCCTTCAATACACAGGCCCTGGGGAACACCTGGGATCCAAAATAAAACAGAATATGAGAGAGAAGCTGGCTATATGTTTAACAAGGCCTGATAGGTTGTTCTTGTTGGGGACTTCAGCCTCCCACAACGGATGCCTAGTAATGCTTGGGAGGTGTCTGGACCGTTCCCAGCTGCTCCATGAGAGGCAGGTAGCTAGCTAATGGTCCTCTCTTTGGGACAACCTAAGACATCAGAGAGAGTGTCTGGAACCCCACAGGGCAGCTTATGATCCATGCAGCCTGTGGCCTTCCCTACTCTTCTAAGTGGTCCTGGCTCTAGACACAAGCATCAAGTTTCCAGGATACTAAGTAGCTGGCTTGTCAGCCCCCAACAGCTACGTTCAAGTGGTCTCTAGAGCCACTGAGAGTTCCCCGGCAGGGAAGACCTTAGCAATTGACCTTTCAGCTCCGGCCAGGAGGCCCTGAGGAGAAGATATCCAGCCCAAGGCCTTTCATTACCACAGCGAGGCCCAGCCTCCATCCCACAGTCTCAAACAAACCACAGGGCAGTGGGCATAAGGGAGGGTTCCTCAAACTGAGCTTGAGCTCCTCCCCAAAGCCCTTTGCTCTGTAGCTTCCGGGCCCCACATGAGCCTCCTGTACCCCCTGGAGGAAGACGGCAGCTGGTGTTTGGTGAGAGTCAGGGACAAGTGAGAACTTCCAAATCTATGTATCTGTGTTGTTGTTGTTGTTGTTAGAACAAGCATCAACCCAGGATGAGACACTAACTGAAACAATAGGAAAATATAACAATAGCTTTGCCAATATGCCCCGCTTAGATAACAGCTAGCATTCACTGGCAACTGTGTGTCAAGCATTGTTCTAGGGGCTGCCACACATTATTTCACGTGATGCAAAATAAAGTTATCTCGCCTGCTACATGCAGTCTGCCCTTGTTATCTACAAACTACATCCATGGATTGAGCCAACAGAGGAATTAAGGCTGGGCTGGACATACACAGACTTCTACACAACAGCGTAGCAACGATCTCCACGGCCTCACATTCCATTAGAAGCCTCAGTGATTTGTAGGAGATCCACGGCACATGGGAGGATGTGCGTGGGCTATAGGCAAACGCTGCAGGCTGTTACGTGAGGGACTTGAACATCCACGGAGCGTGGTGTGGGGAGGGGTCCTGGTGCCATTCCATGACGCAGAAGGGTGACGGCAATGAGGCCACTAAGGTCATCGCTCCCTGCAGCGCTTGCCTTAAACGTTCCATACGCGTTGTCTGCTCTCACCATCAGCTCAGCAAGGTAAGTGCCATTGTCCCTCCCCGTATCACAAATAATGAATGGAGATGAGAAAGGCTGCATGGCATGCCCAAGGTCACACAGGTAGCAAGCGACGGAGCCTGGACTTGAACCCAAGCTTGAAGCCTTACCCGCACGTCTGTCCCACTGCACTGCTGATGACTGCAAAAATAAGAGACCGGAAAAGGTTCATTCCTCTGTGTGGCCAGGGGAACGGTCCGCACATCTAACAATGGACCAGCACCTCCAGACCAGCGGGTCCAGGCTGGAGGCTCCCTTGCAGGACCAGATGTCAAGTCTTCAACAGCTGTCTCACAGAAAGACCCAGAGGCTTCCAGAGGAAGCACTCGGGGCAATGTCCAGAGAAGTTTTACACTATGCCATTAATTCTCATCACTAGGAAACAGCCCAGATAAGAATGAGCAAATGCTCTTCCCAGCCATTTGAATTTTTACAATTTAATTTTCAGGACTTGGGATGGATAGATGGCCTTACAACACCAATGATTCGACACCCTCCTTTTACCAGTGAGGAAGGCGAGGCCGCAGAGTGAAGCCCTGGGCCCCGCCCAGGACACATGGCCAGCGAATGGCAGAGTCGAGGTGACAATCCAGGTGTCCACAGTGGAGCTTTCCATCCCCCACAAATTACCCATCATACCTAGGGCCATGCTGATTCTGTCCATGAGGGCTCATGTCCGCGCCCCTCCCACAGCCCGGATGTCCCACTCTCCCAGCCCCGGACACCCAAAACGCAGTCTCAGCTACCCAGAGTTCCACCAAGGACCTTGCTGGCCTCGTGCATATTCAGACATTTCCAAGCAACCACCTGAATTGTGTGTGACTGATTTCAGCATGTCGGAGGTGGCTTCTAAATTTAGAATGAACATCCCAGGCAGTCTGTTGCACAAATGGATACTTCCTCGGAAGCAGTTGTCAGAAACAGTAAAACTGATGCACGTAAAACAGTTTCTTCATACCTTCTTAATATTTTGTGCTGCAAAACCAGAGGACCACAAACAAACAAGGCTTTATTCATGCTGCCCTTCCAAGTTCACTTCAGCCTTCATGGACTGCCAGACTATGGGTTTTGTTTTTGTTTTTTAATTTGGGGGGGGGGGGTTGGCACTCCAGGGTCTCTTGCTCCTGCAAAGGAACACCAGACCCTTGCCTCACTTTCTGCATCCAGCTTACGTGGGTGGTTTGGGAGTTGAACCCTGGTGGGCGGGCTTTGTACGCAAGCACCTTTAACCCTAGCCCAATGCAAACTTTTAACAGAACTCCCAGGGGGCCTCCATCTTTATTCCCATTTGCCCTTGCAGCGCCCTGGGCCCTCTGTCCCCTCTTGACATATGTTATCACCTGACCTGGAGTGTCAATCCTAGTTTATTTGGGGCTATAACCTGCAGTTTATGTGACAAAGCTACCTTGGTAGAAGTGGCCGCTTAATTTTAATCACCTCCTCCTTTGCCTTCCAATTAGTTGCTTATATCCAATTACACACATGCCCCCTATACTGGGCACATGTGGTGGTACCAGAGGGTGGGGGGGGGGAAGCCTCTCACTGAGGACATCTTAACCGAGTAACCACCACAGGCAGTAAAGAAACGGGACCCATGGTTGATGTTTACACACAACTTTCCATCAAAAATGTCTCATCATCCCTTGCCCAGAACAGATGGAAAAAAATTATTCTATGCCCTGAAATTTTCCATTCTTGATCTCAGCCCAAAGGTGACTCTTTTATTTTTAAACTTGAGCAAAAAAAAAAAAATGTCTAACTATTTTTGATTCATGCCCAGGCTGAAGAAACACACTTTGTTCTTGTTAAAGCGATGTAAGATTTTTTTTAACACATAGGTAGCTCAAACAACTGAGCTTCAAAAGCACAAAACTTCCCAACCAGGTAACATGCCCAAGGTGGCACCTTTGCAGTCCTTGCCAAGCCAAAAGGCAGCAGCCAGGGTGAGAGGGAGCTGGCACTCCCCTTCCTGCACACATTGCCCCCAGGCCGCCAAATACTGAAAACAAGGGCACAGAATTCTGAAATTATTAAGCAGGGTGATTGGACGTAAGGGTATTCCTCTTGTCTGGGTAATGAAGCCATGCCTTTGATGGACTCTGATCCTTCCAGGAACCCATGCTGATAAGCAGATGGGTCCCCTACCATCCCCAGACTTGACTCCCTTCCTACCCCTCCATTCCAGCTCTAGACCCAACATCTCTCTCTCTCTGTTCCTTCCACCCTCACTGTAGTCAGCTGCCCCAGTGTCCTGAAGGAAAGGAAGGAGGGTGATGCCCAGACGAGAAGACATATGAAACACCCTTTACCCAGCTTGTCCCAGCCACTCCATCTCTCTCCTTTGTTGTCCCCAGTGAACCACCTGAATTTCCCATAAGCTCCTCCTCTCACCGTCTCTTGTCTCCTAACACTTCCCTTCACAGTAACACGTGAGTCCACATAGTGATATTCTATCACGTAGCCTTCCAGGGAGCTGTGTGGCAAACTCACTCCGAGACCCCAGGTCTCACCTGCCCCTGGCACCTAGGAGCAGTATGCCTATGAGCAGGCCGCTCGTGCTTTGCAAACTGGGGGTCGTGGGAAGCAAGAAGAATCACGGCTCCGAAGGGAACAGGCTATGTCATCGGAGCTCAACATAAACACACTCTCCTATTATTACAGTGCAGAGCTGGGCAGTGTGGCATGTTCCTTGGGGCTAACATCCAAGAGATACTGGCAATACAGGGAAGTGGACTGTATCAGGCTGAAAACAAGGAACTGAAAGAGAACAGAGGGAGATCCACGGGGTTTGAGGCACAGACAGCTTCGCAGAACCACCAGGAATGGCTTCCTCTAGAGGAAGCGACTCTCCCGGCGCTGGTCACGAGTGCCTTCATGTGTGCCTGCTTTCCAGACCCAGAGCCAGTCACACGCAGAAGGTCTGCCTTGTCCATACTGGTTTTTCCAGCGCCCTACTTGCCTCACACCGCCTCTTAACAGATAAGCAAACGAAAGAATGAACTGAGCCTCAAGCAGACAAGGAACCCAGGCAAGTTCAGTGAAGGAAATCCTGGATAAAAACAAGTGCACCAAGAAAGTGCGGTGGGCCGGGCGTGGTGGCGCACGCCTTTAATCCCAGAACTTGGGAGGCAGAGGTAGGAGGACCGCCATGAGTTCAAGGCCACCCTGAGATGACAGAGTGAATTCCAGGCCAGCCTGGACTACTGTGAGACCCTACCTCAAAACACCAAAAAGAAAAAGAAAGTGGGGTGGACACGCTGCAGGCCTCCAGTTAGAGAAGAGGTTTGTGGGGACACAAGGAGGGGAGAGGTTGCAGAGGCAAGCTGGAGTCAGAGGGCAGACGCCTGCATTGTGGTTTGGACTAGAGTAGCCCGGGCCTCTGAGCACAGAAGGTAGCAAAGGAGTTCAGGGGAAGTGCTGCGCTATTACAGCCCCTTGGGAGACAGAAGCCACGTGCAGGACGGTCTGGAGAAGGAAGTGCAGAACCCAGGCTGCAGGCCCAGAAACCAGTGGCCTCCAGTGAATTCCATTCTGAGAGCACCAATAAAGGCCACTTTGGAGACTGTCGTCCTTAGATGTTAGACAGGCTTAAGTATCCCCTTGTCCTCTCGCCCTGTACCCACCCAAAAGCAGCTTCCCGCAAGTGGCCACCTTCCTTCTCCTAATCTCCCGCATGGGCAGTCCTAATTTTAGACAGTGACACTGATGGCCGCAAGTGCGCTCCCATCAAGGGACTGAGATGATGGAGCCGGGGAGAGCTTTCGCTGCTGAGCGCATTTCTCCAGGGCGCTCATTTCAACCATTTTGCGAGGTGATATGCTGACGACCGCAGAACGATCAAAAGAAAGCACAGAGAAAGGTGTAGAGGGAAGAGATGGGGTTCAGGGACAATTAAGACAGGTTTTCAGGCAGATCCTAGGACTGGAGGTGTAGCGCCTGCCCGTGCACACACATCAGATTATCAAAAAGAATTAAAGTTGTTGATCTGGTGGGACACTTAGTGTCTGCCACTAGGGTTTAGCAGTTAGAAGCTTATAGTTGGATGGGTGCCAGGCTAAAGACCATCAGTTGGAGCATAACCAGCACGTGGCTATCTCAGCCCCATCAGCGCCCCTCAAATTCCTATGTCACTGGGCTCCCCACACTGGAGACATACGAGCAAGCTGTTCTCTCTTCTGCTCTGCGCACCCTCAGACATAGGAAGGCAAGGGCTGTATCTGCTTGGAATGCCATTTCCTAAGATTTCTTTTGGCATTTCTTTTTTTTTTTTCTCTCTTATTGATCTAACACACAGATATTATTAGGCAATAGCTATAGGTTATTTTAAAATAGTAAAAAGGGGCCTTGGAAATGACTGCCAAGGAATGTATGCCTTTGGGCTCCGTGGAGGCAACTCAAACGGAATCCCACTGACAGAACTTTAGCCCTCTGTGGAATGTTCCACTCCCATCCGCCAGGAACCCTGGGCCAGGGAAGATGGGCCTTGGCTTCATTCAGATGGCCCTGGTCTCCCAGGGACCCTGTTCAGGGAAGCCACCTTTGGTGTCCTAGCAAAACCACTTCTCACCATGTGCAAATGCCATGGGAAGCATTTGAAAAGAAGGTTTCTGGTTACCACCAGCATGCCTGGAGTGTCCCGCTGCTGACTGCAGCTGTCCCACAGAAGGCCAATGACGTTATCTACAGGCCTGACCACGTGGAGTTCCTGGGCTGGGCTGGGCACAAAGTCCCCTCGCAGGCTGAGCAGCCCCCTTTCCAGTCCCTAGGGACAGAGGAAAATGCTACTTTCTCCCCAAGGTGGGAGGAAGGCACTGCTCAGGATCGCTTCTTCCCTTCCTGGGTGGGACTCCATTGTCACTGCATGGGTTCACAACAGGAAAGGGTCAAATATTATTCTAATGCCCAGAATAATGCCATCTGACTGCTTCTAAAAGTTTACCAAATGACGAGTCTTGTCTGATGTCCAGGCATGGCCAGAGGAGACTCACACCTCAATTTCGCACTTCATGGTGATGGAAACATAGCCTCGCATTCCTCTAGTACACAAAGATTAAGAGAAATAACAGGGCTGGAGAGATGGCTTAGCAGTTAAGGTGTGTGCTTGCAAAGGCTAAGAACCCAGGTTTGATTCCCCAGGACCCACGTAAGCCAGATGCACAAGGTGGTGCATGTGTCTAGAGTTCGTTTGCAGTGGCTACAAGCTCTGGTGTGCTCGCTCTCTCTCTCTCTCTCTCTCTCTCTCTCTCTCTCTCTCTCTCTCTCCCTCTCCCTCTCCCTCCCTCCCTTTTTCTCTCTCTCAAATAAATATAAAACATCAAATTTAAGGCCAGAGAGATGGCTTAGCAGCTAAGGAGCTTGCCTGTGAAACCTAAGGACCCAGGTTCAACTCCCCCAGTATCCACATAAGCCAGACACACAAGGTGGCAATGCATCTGGAGTTTGTTTGCAGTGGCTGGTGTGCCCATTCTCTTTATCTGCTTCTCTCTCTCTCCCTCCCTCCCTCCCTCTCTCTCTCAAATTAAATATTTTCTAAAATTAAACTAAATTTTAAAAAGAGAGAGAAATTAGAAAAGGAAGAGAAACAGAGCAAAGGAAGAGAGTGGGGAAAACATGAAAAGAAGAGAAAGAGAAAGGAGAGTTAGAGGAAGAAGCCGGGGGAAAGAGCAGGCTTGAGGCTCTGCCTGCCCTGGGGCACCCTTGCCCATGGCCCCTCCCACTTCCTCCTCCGCCTGTATGGGGAGCTCAGTTCAGGACAGTCCTCCTGGTGGAGTCTGTCCTTCAGAAGAGCTGACCGAGGGGACAGGCACTGGAGGCTTTCAGGGCAGTGTAACATATGGGGCCAGGGGCCCTAGATTGGAGTTCAAGCCCAATGCAAAGCGTGTTTCCCAAGGGTTGGGATCAGATTAATTGGAATTTGCAGGCTGTGCCCAGCTAAGATCCGTATCTGTCACCATGTTGACCACATTCAGCCCCTCTGAAAATTCAAAACCCCGCCATCCATCACCTTCTGGAATGGGAGGAGTGGCCAAACCCAGCCACCCAGGGCTAGCCCTCTTGGCTGGTAGCCTGCCTTACTGGCTTCCAGAGAAATGTGAATGGCTCTAGAGCGAATACTAGTCCTTGCGGGAACTGTTAGCAATCATGAAGATATTTCCTTCATTTACCTGAGGAACTGACTAAATTAGATAGAGAATGGTAGAGCCCCTTACTAAGGGAAAAGAAGGTGGGTAGGGACCATTCAAAATCAAGGGAAGTGAGGCTGGAGAGATGGCCCAACAGTTAAGGATCTTGCCTGCAAAGCCTAAGGACTTGGGTTTGACTCCCCAGTACCCACATAAAGCCAGATGCACAAGGTGCCTCATGCATCTGGAGTTTGTTTGCAGGGGCTAGAGACCCTACCTATTCTCTCTGTCATTCTATCTTTCATTTATTGATAGATAGATAGATAGATAGATAGATAGATAGATAGATAGAAAGAATATAAGAAAAATCAAGGGAAATTATAAGAAAATAAAGACATTTTCAAACTACCTACCCTAATGCTGAAAGCAAATCTGTGTGAGATCACAGAAGAAACTAATAATCAAGATGTTACAATGAAACCTGGGTGGGCATGGGGGGGAGGTTGCATGGCCAATGTGCAAACCACACAGGTCTATACTAAGTTTTGTTATACCAAATTGTTTCCTTTCTAATTCCTTACTAAGACATTTAATAAAAAAAAAAAAATGCTGTCTCTGACCTATCCCTATTCAGAATTTCTATCTTAATGTTTCTGTTTCTTTTTTTTTTATTTAATTTACTTATTTGCAGAGAGAGAAAAAGAATGGGTGTGCTAGGGCCTGTAACTGATGCAAACAAAGTCTAGATGCATGCATTATACTTTGTGCATCTGCATATGTGGGCACAGGGGAAATCAAACCCTGATCCTTGCGCTTGGTAGGCAAGTGCCTTAAATGCTGAGATATCTCTTCAGTGTGGTTCTGATTTTTTAAGCCTATAAAAATATATACCAATTGCTAATTGCTAGAGAGTACTTTCCATTTGAGATTATGCTTTTCATACCTGAATGCTCCATTTGTTTTTCTTCAACTCTCTGTGGATCTTTAAAATTAGTGTGTTTTCTTTTCATTTTTCGAAAAATTTAAATGTGCTATCTACCCACAGTGATCTCATATCTGCAAGCTCATGGCTTCTGACCCTTTCATTGCAGCTGCTGCCGTTCACTCACGATGGCTTGCTTCCTCATGAGTTTTACAGTGGACATTGAAAGCTCAGATCTGAATAGATGGGTTGAACCTCCAGGAGTCCTTCCAGGTTTGACCTATGAGGAGGTCCCACCAGAGAGAACCTGAATTTGATGCTGGCAGACGCTATGAGATGTATGACCCCAGATCACCTCAGGTTAACTGCACAGCTTGGAGTTCACTAGACCACACAGGTAGTGTACATTTGAGATAGATCAATGATAACACAGTCTCAGATGAGACAAAATTCCACCACCAACCCACCCTCCCCCCCCACCCAGGCCAAGCTGAAGCCAACACAAATAATACCCCGTCTCTGCTCTCCATGGGCTTCCTACTAACATCTGCCAGATCACCTGTTTCCCTAGGGTTGCACTCGGGGGAACCAACTGCTGTAGGAATCTCATTTCCAAATCCACACCTGGCCAGGGCCTGAGGTCTGGTTCCCTGAGTAGAGCAAAGGCCATACTTTCCATCCTGGCTTAAAGCCTGACACCCCTTTCTCTCTGAGTTCTTATAGACATTTCAAAGTATTTCAGGTCCTTTTCTAGCCTAATTTTCTCTCTCTCTCTCTCTCTCTCTCTCTCTCTCTCTCTCTCTCTCTCTCTGTGTGTGTGTGTGTGTGTGTGTGTGTGTGTGTGTGTGTGTGTGTTCACGTGTATAAGTACATATACACACATGTCATGGCATGCATATGGCTGGCTCCTGGTATCAGTCCTCACCTTCCACCCTGTTTGGAGACAGAGTCCCCTGCTGTGGATGCCAGGCTGACACACCACAGACTTCAGGGATTCTCCGGTCTCCACTGCCCACCTTTCTGCAGGAGGGCTGCAGGCTCTCCCTGCCGTGTTCAGTTTCTCACGTGGGTTCTGTGCTCCAAACTCAGGTCACCATGTTTGTGCGACAAGCATTCTACCCACTGGCCCCCTCCCAGCCATCTGGCCTACTTGAAAGCTAGAAGCACTTTTCTCTGCCTCAGAAGCCCACAGTTCTCCAGGCTTTCTTGGGCAGATACCTTCAAAACTTTGACACTCTGAAGCCTTTATAGGGGAAAGCAAAGAACCCCCAGCAGGGAGGTTTGTTGACTGACCAGGCCAGTGACAAAAATGCCTACGAGGTGTAGTAAGCAGATCTGTTTCAGGGGCATTGGAAATAATAAGAAGAAAGAGACGTCTGATCTGGGAAGCTAAGCTGGGTTGGGTCTGCTTAATAATTAGATGAGAGAAAGAGGAACAAAGAAGAAATATAAAACCAGAGCAAAAGAGGTAGAGAAATAATCTGCAAACACTGCAGGAGCCTTTCTCCCTGCCTTTCTACTTCCCTGGATTATTCTTCATGGCATAGCAAAATGACTGGCACCTTTTCATCCCTGGGAACATAATACGGGCCTTTGTAAAAGTTGGTGATGAATGTATGATTAGAGACTGAATTTTTAAGGCAATCAGCTTACACCCAACACCTTATTCAGGTACCAGTTCAAAATTATTTCATAGCCACCACTGACTTCATGCTCACAAAAGCACTCACAGTTCATTTTATTATTATTTTCTAACTGGACCTCTATACTTTCTACTATCCATCACTAGTTTTCATTTTACAAAAACATTAATAACACACTCCCAATTGACACAAGAGTTCACAGCCCCCTCACCTAGAACTTTCCAGAGATCACATGTGCTTTAGAATTCTGGCTCTTTCCGCTTTTAGGAAAATCATCAGGTAAATCTGTGAGCTGTAAGCTGCCTACAAACATGATGGCATTTCTACAGAGACACCATCAGACTAAGCTGAATACACACAGCTAGATCTATCAACCGCCTCACGTATGTTGAAGGCAGATTAGACGACCTAGGAATTAAGTGAAAGTGTCCACACCATTTGAGAAAGCTTCAAAAGGGGGAACAAGGTGATGTGAACCCAGATAAATGGCTCGCCATTTAATATTCCTCATACTTCAAGCCAGCAGTGCAAACCTCCTTGAGGATTCTGGATCAAAAGCTCTGCTCTGGTTCTCAGAAGGGGTCAGTAAGAACTGACCAGGAGGGGAGCGAAGCCTGGACAAGTTACTGGCCAGAGAAGGGCTGGCCAGGCCTCAGGACCACGACGTGCACCATGTTCATGGCCGGAGGAAATGTTCTGAGAAGAAAATACGGAGCAAAGCAGCCAACAGCCCAGGGAACCTCTGAGCAGAGCCTCCGGTGCAATAAAAGGAGTGGTGGGAAGGCAAACAATCAGGACAGCTGCATTTAGTCCCAGATGTGTGACTAAGAGTAAGTGTCATGAGAGACCAAACCTCAGCTTCATCTTCACAACCTGAGAGAGCAGGACCACACCAGAAGTTTTCAAATGACAACCTTGACCCACCAGTGAAGTCAACTGAGTGGTTTGAAACAATGCTTTTTACAGAATAGGATCCCATGAGGGCATAGGCAGATGACATGATGGGATGGGATGGGATGAAGGGTTGGGAGTCCTCTGCACCCCAACTCTACAGAGACAGAAATTCCTGTGCTCTGACATTTGATTTATCAACATGCTGTTGTGGGGAGAAGAACGCTTGTGGGGCTCATCCCTCCCTGAGGATTTAAACACAGTTAATAGTTTGGTGGGGGGAGGAAAGACATTTTCTTCAGCCATGTAGCCACTGGTAAGGGGCTCTTCTGCCTATAAAAATACTTCTTCCATGCTCCTGTAAGAAACTCTAATGAAACTCTGGGTCACACACACACAAAAAAAAGGCATGAAAGTACAAGGAGGACTAACTGGGAAAAGAATGAAAATTAGCAGGAGGGGGGAGGGAAAAAGACAGGGCCATGGGAGGTAAATATAATAAAAATATATTATATATAATACACATATATTAAAAGGCCAGAATGAAACCTATAATTGTATATAATTAATATTTTCTAATAAAAAATATAAAGAAGAAATCTCTATGATCCAGTTTCTTCCAGAATCCCCCACACCTCTCCTCACCTGGCTGTTCATTTGTATCCTTTATAACTAGTACAAAAAATGTATTACCTGCATGTCATGTAGTAAGAATAAAGCCAGTGTTTCATAGAGATTATTACTACGTTTGTGTGTATGGACCATAGCACAGAACTGTACATGCATGCAGACTTGTGTGTATAGATGTGTCACGTGTATGTAATATACGTATGGTATGCACAAAACATATAGCATGCTGTCCGACTTTAAGAAATCATGTATGAAGTTTCCAACTGACTATGCTAGGTGAACGCCTCCAAATATTTTTCAGCACAGAAATCCTGTGAACTGTTTTCTCCGTGAAGGCCCTCTGTATTCAAGACAGCTCAGACCCAAACCAAGACGGGGTGCACTAAGTCTTTCGTTTCTCAGGCTGTGCTTTAGCCACTAGGAGCTGAATTCTCACTCCTCTGTATGACTTATTCACTGTGGCCCTCAGGCACCTCACATACGGGCCTCAGCTTTCCCGTCTGCGAAATGTACAAAGTTGAGCGTCACAAACCACAAGTGCTCATGTAGAAAACAGGAGACACTATGACACTTGGGGTGGCCAGGAGGGCCACGTGAGGCCATTCTTAAGATGCTGAGTAAAACTTTCTAACATAACGACTTCTTTTTTTAAAAAAAAATAGAGTTCGGTTAGGGGCTACAGAGATGGCTTAGCAGTTACGGTGCTTGCCTGCAAAGCCAAAGGACCAGGCTTGATTCCCCAGGATCCACTTAAGCCAGATGTACAAGGGGGGGCACACATCCGGAGTTCATTTGCAGTGGCTAGAACCCTGGCATGCCCATTCTATCTCTGTCTCTTTCTCCCTCTCTGTCTTTCTCTCTCTCTCTCATAAATAAATAAAATTTTTTTAAAAAGAGGGCTGGAGAGATGGCTTAATGGTTAAGGCACTTGCCTGCAAAGCCTAAGGACCCAGGTTTGACGCCCCAGTACCCGTGTAAGTCAAATGCACATGGTAGTGCATGCATCTGTAGTTCATCTTCAGTGGCTAGAGGACATTCATATATATATATATCCCTCTCTTAAGTAAAGAAATAAAGAATTCTTTTTTTAAAAAAAAAAAAAGAGCTTGGTTGGTTTTTGTTTAGCTTCAGCTTTCTTACCATATAGGCCTGGCTGGCCTGGAGCCTGCTATGCAGACCAGGCTGGCTTCAAACTTGCAACCGTCCTCTTGCCTCTGCCTCCCAAGTGCTGGGAATGTAGACCTACGTGACCTTGCCTGACTTGAGAGTATGAAGCTTTTGCACAGCTGGTGTGTCAAGCGCCTTCTGATGTGGCCTGTGGTGCGCACGGGCCTTGCCCCTTGGTTGTCACACTTCATGGCGCTCTCGGGAGCTGCCAGAGACCCCAGCACCACTCCTCGCTCTGCCTCATCCTAGCGTTTGCCAGGCTCAGCTAGTCCCCTCAAGAAATGATGCCCAGAACTCTGTGTTTGTTGCCCAGCTTCCCAGGAAACGGGCAGTAGCACAGCAAAGGGATTACTTTGGGTAAATATTTCTCTAAACCTCATTCTTACCACCACCACCACCCCAGTACACAGAAGAAGGAGGCCAGATTCCCTAACGTCTCTACCATTCTAATCCAAGGGAGCCTGGAATCGGGCAGAGCAAAAGACCCCTCTGAACGTGAACCCCAGAACTGCACACCGGCGGCAGAGGGTGGGAAGCATCAAAGGTGAGAATGCATGAGCTGGGTCCCAGAGACACTAGAGGTTTCCCTTTCCCAGGGGTGTGCTTTTGCACCAAGCGAGATGTGGTCCCTACAGCACAGAGCCCTGGGATCAGCAAACCGTAGCACTGAGGTGCCACGCTTGAGGCCACAGGGGATCTCTGACCTGGCTTCCCAGCCCCAGAGCAGGATTCACATCGGCCCTTTTGGAGATGGATGAAAAGCCTGTTCCCGGGGCTTTTCTTCAGGTCCCGGGGAGCTCAATGGCACTTGCAAGCAAATTGGGGTTAGTCTACCTAATCAACAGCTGAGGAAACAGGCTTAGGTGCGGATTGTAAGTCCTGGCTGCACGCTGGAAGCCTGTTGAGAAACTGCAGATGCAAAGTGCCCCTGCATACCCAGATGCTCTCTGGCTCCATCCAGTTCTTTGGGTCACTGTCCCCTCCTTCCCCTGACTCTACCATGCAGTGTGGCTGAGCACAAGAGCGTTCACTTCTGCCTGTCCGTTTCGCTGGTGCCTCGGAGCCCTGGGTCTCACCACAGGAGGGTCTGGGGGTTTCCATTCCTTGGCAGGTACTCTACACCAGAACCATATATCCTCAGCCCTGGAGTTTGCGTTTCTAACGAGCTCCCGGGCAAAGCTGATACTGCCGGTGGATGGGGAGAACCAACCCTTGAGAACTGCACTCAAGGCCCCTGGACTGGCCTGTCTGCTCAGCTGTGAACGGTGACAAATGTTCCCTGGCTTGGGAAGCAACAGTCTCCGTGCACAACTAGAGACGTGGTGAACATTCACACTCGAGCCCAGGCAGGCCGGGGAGGACCTCTGCTGTTGGATGTCCAGCGCTCTGGACAAGCTTGCCCGGTTTCCCAAGTCCACATTCAACCCACAGCCTCTCACTACAGCAGGCCTCAAGCTCCAAAATGAACCCTTACCAGCAAGAAACCATCCTACCTTCGTAATTGCCCACTAAGGCCCTTGCTCAGTCACAAATGACCACGAATGCGCCCCGTCCCAGGAAACCGCCCAAGTCTTATCCCCACCTCCATCTCTCAGGCCCTCCTCACCCAAAGCAAACACAACCCCCCCCCCATCACATTTATTCTTCCTGCATCACAACCAACAAAAGCTCTCCCCTGGGGACGTGCTTCCTAAGCATCCAACGTATGCTGTGCATGGTCAGAGCACACCTAGGCACAAAGACAGAGAGGCAGGAAGCTCTGTCAGAGAGGGTGCCCTGGGCCCCGAGGAAAACGAGAGCAGCTGGAATGAGGATGACAAAGGAGGAAGATGCCCTCCCAGGTCCAGCCTCTCGACCGACGACAGTTCTGTCTGCTGAGGTGCTGGTCCCTTCTCTGGGTCAGATGCTGGTGACCTGCCAATGCCACACAAGAAGAGCAGGAAGAACACCACTTGGCAATGGCTGTGTGATGTGCGTTGTGTTAAGGGCTCTGAAGGTGTGATCTCAGTAGAACCCTGCCACATCCTCATGTAATGCTCAGCCCTGTGGCACCCCAGTTTGCCAAGGAAGAAATGGAGATTTACAGACGTGAAGTGGCATGCCACACAGGAAGCAACCATAGAAATTACCCCCATGTTAAAGAACCCACAAGCAGGTTGGAGAAATGGCTAAGTGGCTAAGGTGTTTGCCTACAAAGCCTAAGGACCCAGGTTCAAGTCCCAGGACCCACATAAAGCCAGATACACAAGGTGGTACATGTGTCTGGAGTTTGTTTGCAGTGGTTGGAGGGCCTGGCATGCTCATTCTTCCACTCTATCTCTATCGTGTGCTCTCTCTCTCTCTCTCTCTCTCTCTCTCTCTCTGTCTGTCTCTCTCTCTGTCTCTCCCTGCCTTTATCTATATCTCAAAAAATATTTTTTTAAATCAGCCCAAACAACTGCCACACACTCCTGCCTCAACCAGGGCTGGGAGAAACTCAATTCTGCTTTCCCCCAAGACCTAGGGTTCCATGCAATTTATGTCTCAAGCCATGCTCCTTCATATGACAATAACAGGCAATACTCATTACTGTTAATACACCAGAGTCTAAACACACACACACACACACACACACACACACACACACACACACACACATTATGCCCTTTCATTCTCACCACGACCTTGAAGACTCCAAGACCTCCATTGAGCAGAGGCAAAAACGGAAGGACTGAGAGGTTCGGTTCCTCCTCTCGGGTCTCACAGCTGGTTAGCAGCAAAGCCAGGATCTGAACTTAGAGAGTCAGGTTTCCAGGTCACTCCTGTAACCCGCTGCACAGTTCACAGGCTTCTTCTGTCTGTCTGCACGTCACGTGTGGTTACAGTGAACTATACACAAACAGCGCAGTTCAAAGATGTTGGGTACTTTCTGTGCCTGTGCCTTGCTCAGTCCAGCAGTGAGTAGGTAAGTCCCCTGACAGATGTCCACTGCTGTCCAGGGTCCCTCTTGGCCTGTCTACGGCATGGTCAGGTAGCTAACATTACCAAAACTACACTCAGGGGCTGGAGGGATGGCTTAGTGGTTAAGTGCTTGCCTGTGAAGCCAAAGGACCCCGGTTCGAGGCTCGATTCTCCAGGACCCACATCAGCTAGATGTACAAGGTGGCACCTGCATCTGGAGTTCGTTTGCAGTGGCTGGAGGCCCTGGCACGCCCATTCTCTCTCTCTCTCTCTCTCTCTCTCTCTCTCTCTCTCTCTCTCTCTCTCTCTCTGTCACTCTCAAATAAATAAAAAAATAAACAAAAAATTTAAAAAAAAACTACACCCAGGATAACAGTTCCATTGTACAGGTGGGGTTAGAGACCAACAGGTTGGGGGATCTCCACGGGACACCTACCTGCAGCAGAGACACCCCATGGTTCACAGGAGGAACCTCTTTGGCTCAGCCTGGCCTTTCTCTTTTTGGGCGTTGTGTGGCTCCAGAGGGCTTCTCTGTGGCCTGTCACTTCTGATAACTCACTTCCACTGGCATCCCTTAATAAAAATACTCAGCAGAGCCAGATAGATGGCTCAGAGGCCAAGGCATTTGCCTGCAAAGCCTAACAACCAGAGGTTCAATTCTTTGGTGCCCATGTAAATCCAGATGCACAGTGGGGCATACGTATGGAGTTTATCCATGGTGGCTGGAGGCCCCGACATACCCATTCTCTGTCTCTGCACTTGCAAATAAATAAAGAAATATTAATTTGATAAAAAAAAAAACAACAGTCAGGCCTGGCTCTGGCTGTCATCTCTTGAAAGGATGAGGTCGACAGGCACATCTCTGAAGTTTCCTCTCAGCCCGAAAATTGCCAGCCATCCCACAGATAGGTAGGGGAATGGGCCTGGAGTGCACCCCAGGGCGGGGTCTCTAGAGAACAGTCAAGGTCGCCTGGGACCCCCGGGAGACACCACCCTCACTTGTCCAGCTACTGGCGCTGTGAGCACTCAAGAAGAGCAAGGGCCAGTCCGAGAGCAGGTGCACGGAGATGCACTTCTGCCTTCTCGTCCAGGCCACGGCCGAGGAGGACCCGGGGCCGCCCCTCCCCAGGCCCTCACCTCCATCCCTGAACAGCGATCCTGAACTTCCGGGCACGAACCAGAAGCGCCCACTCCATGCCCTCCATGTCTCTCCCTGGCAAGGTGAGATAGACATGGCACCCAGAGCGGAGCTCTTAAGGCCCTAGAACGTCTGGCAGGTATCGGGCACTTAGTCCCAACTTCCAAGTACTTAAACCACCTCGGTCCTCCTCTGCCACACACCAAGCTCTGGGGAGTCTCTGAACTTGGCCAGTGTTTCTCCCACCCAACCTGGGGGCCACTCAATGAGAGGATGGAGGGGAAACACTGCTTCTGGCTGGGGTGAATGGGGGGATGTAGAGATGGCTTAGCAGTTAAGGCACTTGCCTGCAAAGCCTATGGACCCAGGTTCAATTCCCCAGGACCCACATAGAGCCAGATGCGCAAGGGGGCACATGTGTCTGGAGTTCATTTGTAGTGGCTGGAGGCCCTGGCATGCCCATATTCATTCTCTCTTATCCGCCCCTCCCTCCCTCCCTCTCTCAAATAAAATAAATGATTCTTTTTAATTTGAAAAAGAAAAAAAAAAAAGATTTCTTAGAGGATGAGTCAGCGCTGTATGGCCCGGGCAGGAAGAAGATGGGAGAACAAGGTGAAGAGCAATGGGATCCCACATGAGTGGTTGCTCCTGGAAACAGGCCCAGGGACAGTAGGCAGGTGGGATGTGAGGAGGAGGCCAGTGGCTTAGGATGGAGGGTCCTCAGAGGCCAGGCCGACGAGCCTGAATGTTATCCCACAGCTCAGGTGTCAGCAAAGTTTGTATAATGGTCTATTTTGATTACGCAACTCCGCCACGGTAGTGGAAATGCAAGCCATAAAGATACAGAATTTAATGTGCATGGCTGTGCTCCAATAAAACTTTATTTATGGGCAGAGGAATTTTAATTTCTCATAGTCAAGTATCAGAAAATAGTATTTCTTCTTTTGGCTTTTCCCAACCATTTAAAGATGCATAAAGCATGCTTAACTCATGGACTAGAGAGAGAGAGACAGCCAGCCAACTCCTCCCATAGGCAATGGGAAGGCTTCTAGAAGGCTTCCCAAAGTGCTGGGAACAGTTTCAAAAGAACTCTGTGGAGGTTGAAGGTGAGGTGATTAAAGTAGTTCTTTTTTTTTTTAATTATTTATTTATTTATTTGAGAGCGACAGACACAGAGAGAAAGACAGATAGAGGGAGAGAGAGAGAATGGGCGCGCCAGGGCTTCCAGCCTCTGCAAACGAACTCCAGACGCGTGCGCCCCCTTGTGCATCTGGCTAACGTGGGACCTGGGGAACCGAGCCTGGAACCGGGGTCCTTAGGCTTCACAGGCAAGCGCTTAACCACTAAGCCATCTCTCCAGCCCAAGGTAGTTCTTATTTCAGAGTCATGAGACCCTGCTCCAGAGGATTTTGGGGGTGGTTTAAAGTATGTCCAACCTACAGCCCATGGACTTCATATGTCCTAGAGCAGCTATGAATGTGGTGGCCCAACATGTCACGACATGTTACAGAGGCAAAATGTTAGTCACCCCCCTAGTAGGCAAGAGAGGGAAGAGACCCCAGGCAAGGAGATGAAATATCAAGACCGCACCCTGGAAAATGGGACAGGTATCCTAGAACCATTTTTACTAGACTGTAGGCTGTATGCCTCCTTTGAATGGCAGGTAAATTAAATGTGACAAGGATGCCACATTGCATTGTAACAGTCCTTATGCTTGCAAAGCAAATCAACACAAATCATCTTACTACCCCCCACACACATGGCTCAACCTCAATGTCTCCCCTGGTGCTGTGCAGACACGAGACAGTGTCCAAAGAGGTGAAACCTTTAGAGGTAAAATGTGGTGTTAGTGACTGACTTTTTTTTTAACTTTTTTTTTTGTTCACTTTTTATTTATTTGAGAGTGACAGACACAGAGAGAAAGACAGAGAGAGAGAGATCAGGCATGCCAGGGCCTCCAGCCACTGCAAATGAACTTGAGATGTGTGCACCTCCTTGTGCATTTGGCTAACGTGGGTCTTGGGCAATAGAGCCTCGAACTGGGGTCCTTAAGCTTCACAGGCAAGCACTTAACCGCTAAGCCATTTCTCAGTCACGTGGCTCGTTAGTGATGCTGCTGGGGTTGATCTGGGCAACGGGATGCCAGCACCTGCCCGCCAGTCATGCCATAGTTAGAAATTACATTTAAGTGCCCACTTGATTGCAGATGTCTAAAAGGCAATGCCAGGACAGACATCAGTATCTGCTTGCCACCCAAATCTGGACGTAACCCAGGCAGGACAAAGATGCCATGGCCTGAGCCAACCTAACCTCCATGGCCAACTTTCTCCCCGCCCATGCCTGCGCCCTCTTGGAGCGCATCTTTCCACACGTGGCCATTTCTGCTTATTCAAAGGCTGCCCTGGGACAGTGACCAGAAATGCTACATGGGGTGCGGCCTCTGAAGGACACCTGCCCAGCCCTCGCTCCTCTCTGACAGCAGGTGCGCTGCTCCTTGACAGACGAGGGAAGACTTCAAAGAGCGTCTGAGTTCCAGAAGGGGTAGGAGAGAGGGCGCTCAGGGTCCCATGAGCTGCCATCCACCTCTCATCTCCAGACAAGAAAGCACACCGTGAGGTAAAACCTCCATTTTAGAAATTCAGCAAGCCAGGAGAGAATACCCTTAGGATTCAGCTCTGAATTTCCACCTCTCGTATTTTTTCCAAGGGCTGAGAAGATCAGAAACCTCTCCAGCAAGATCAAATGAAATGCATCTCCACCCAGATCCACCAGGGCAATCTCAGAGTCTACCCCCAAGGTCACTGACGTCGTACAGTGAATCTGGAGTGCTGGCTCTGGAGCTGGGCAGCCTGGGTTTGAATCGTGGCTGTGACCATGTCCAGCTGTGAGTTCCTTAACTTCTTGGCACCTCAACTTCCTCTTCTACAAAACAGATACACCAATGCCTCCTTTCATAAAAGTTAAAATAACTGCTAGTTGGATATCACCATCTTTAAGCTCTGCTTAGGACCTTGGAGAAACGTGTCTTCCTCCAGTAGCAATATTAGCAATGGCATGTCCTAAATTATTCCTCTCTGAAGTCTCTGGGATAGGGAAGCAGTGTGTTTCTTTAGGGGAGGTTGCCCATGAAGGCAGCTCATAGAGCTGTGCCCGCCAGGGGCCTTCTGGACACGGTATGTATAGAGGCCTTGGCACCCAGCACCCAGCAAAGTGTTTGGTTTCTTATTTGCTTCCATATGAGACCTTCTGCCCACTCTGACAGACAAATGATGATTTAGAGCAGAGCACACCCTTGCTTCCTAGGACAAGAGGCCAGTCAGGGAGGCCCCACTTCCTGTGCCATTCATCTTCACCCACATCTGCCACCAGCCCCCAAGCGCTAGCGTGCAAGGGCAAAGTTGGCTCTGGCACGGTGACGTCATGTCGGCACCTCTCACCCTTCCCACTCTGGTCAACAGCACCACGGGCCCTCAACCTTCCATGCGCCACAAGTACATTACTCACGGGCCCAGGACTGACGTGGCCAATAACACCTACGTGTCAAGTTTACAAACAAGGAGGGCGCTCTGGAGACTGCTGGCTGCCTCGGGGCTTCTGCCGATTTGCTTCGGCTCCTTAGAATCTGAGGCTGAGCTTGCCCTAGACAGCCCCCACCCTGGCCTTGACCACAGCCTATCTCACAACGGGCA
Source organism: Jaculus jaculus (assembly GCF_020740685.1). Taxonomy (NCBI): domain Eukaryota; kingdom Metazoa; phylum Chordata; class Mammalia; order Rodentia; family Dipodidae; genus Jaculus; species Jaculus jaculus. The sequence continues at coordinate 18,356,583 of NC_059119.1, forward strand.
GCTGGGCTAAGTCAGAAATGAGGTCAATGTCTCGCTGGCCCAGTTGCACAGAAAGATGGATGGCGGCATGCATGGCCAGTGGAATCCAGGTCCTGGCAGACGCACGCTGGACAGTCTCGCGAGGATCACTGCTCACGTGGAGACTCTGGTTCCGAGTCCTGGTTGTAACATCCCAGAAGATTTCCACGCGTTACGGTGGTGTGCTTGTGGTTCTTGGGGCTCAGCATAAACCCCGGTGGCAGTGCAGGGAATCTATGGAAGGGCATTGGCCACTTATGGCTTTGGAGCTACCCTAGAGGCAGCCGTCTGTATCACCCACCTCCCAGGCCCAACGCGGGTGCTCAACAGAAGAAACTACGGTCTCCACCCCAAGTCCTGTCCATACCCAGAGATGAAATATATTTTAAAAATCCAGACAGGAACATGGGTGGTGTAAATCAAGGAAGATGTTCTACTTTGGACACATAAAGTTTGCCCACAGTGACACAAGTGGCCGAGGGACGGAGGTATACAGGGGAGGGTGAGTACCCACATCCTGGCTGCGGTGCCCTGCTTTATCACGCTTGCCACAGGCCTCACTTGGTATCGGTATGTTCATCTCTTCAGTGGCTTAGTTCAGTCACAGAAACCTAGAAAAGTAGGACTCGTGTACCCTGGCAATGAACTGGGTCAGAAAAAAATGCCATCAGCCCATAGGGCTGTGTTCTGTGACAATCACCAGGCCAAAAGCAGATTGGACCTCATTACCAACACCAGCCACTGGTAAGAGAAACCCCACTTACATATGAGAGCTTCATCCTGTGAACAGAACTGATGTGTCCCTCTAGCCACAGAATGTAGAATATTCCAGTTGTTCTAGAAACGCGTGTGTGTGTGGTGGGAGATCATTATGGTTGTTTTTAGATTAGGGTCTCATGTAATCCAGGCTGTCCGCGAACTTGCTACCTGCCTCCACCTCCACAGTGCTGGGATTACACATGTGCTATCATGTCAAGTGAACGTGATATGAGAACTGAGGGCAGAGCTTCACGCACAGTAGAAAAGCACGATACACCTGAGCTTCCGAGAGCCCTGCACAGGGGCCGTTCCATCCCCGGCTCTGTCTATTACTAGGACACCAAAGACCGACAAAGGAGAGCACCCGGCTGGCTAGCGTCAGAACTCTTAGTGGTCCTTCGTACTCTGAGCAGTTTCTTAGAGACCCCTGAACTCTGCAGTCCCTAAAATCCCCACCCTATGCCATCCCAGTCTTATACCATCCCTCTGAGCGTTACCCGTACACTGTCCAAGAGAACACCAGCCGAAACAGCCCTCTCCCCACCCTGTCTTGAGCTCCTGTCCTCTCACCCTGACCTTCTCCTCCAGCCAAGAAGAGGTGGGTAACCCAGCCCGGAAAACCACCCCAGCTACGTACGCTCACGCGCTCTGACCACGGGCCAGGGAGTCTTGTTGCAGCACAAGGGGCCCGGGAAGAATCAATTGTGTGTGTCCCCGCTCTCGGGCTGCCCGGAGAGAAAGCAGCAGCGACGGGAATCACTGCGACTCAGAGACAGAAGCGGCAGCGCGCGGTGCCACAGCCGAGGGCACGAGCGCCAGACCTGACAAGCCGTACGAGGACTCGCCGGGTCAACACGAGCGGGCCCGTCAACCACAAGCGCCTGTTTCTGCTGTTGTCATACGGCGCCGATCTCATCGGGCTGTGGCCACGGTGCTGGGGGCTGATATAATTAGACTCGGGAGCCAAGGTGAGAAGTGCAGCGGAGATGTGTGCAAAGCACATGACTGGGTCTTCTATACCAAGCTTGGTTTTGACTCCCTCCACTAGCCTGGCACTCCGTGTGCATAGTAGGACCTCAAAAAAAAGTTCACTAACTTGCTTTGCGCATGCTCTGAACTGCAGCCAGCTTGTCATGTCCCCACCACCTCTTCCATCACTGTTCAAAATGCATATATATTCTTCCAGGCTGAGCTCAGCTCTTGCATCCTGTAAGGAGGCTTACATGCTTCCTGATATACCAGCTAAACAGCTCACCTGTCCTCCTGTAGGGATTTTTTTTTTTTTTTTTGACATCTAAGAACTCCAGTCCATAGCCTTAATGGTTGTAGCCTTCTGTGTGGATGATTACCCAACCCCATCAGACCACAAGCCCCTTCAGGACTACTAAGGCTCATGTCTGCTTTTGTTTTTCAGTTCCAAGCAAGAGAATAATTATTAACACTCAATTTCCCAAAGAAACACTCCGAAGGTCCCTTCTGAACCCTCCTTCTCATAGCATGTAAGTCAAAACGGCCTTCCAGAACCTCAAGTCTGCCTAAAACAGAAGCCAGTCTGAGCACACACTTTATATCACAATGAAGTAAAATGTCTAAGCTAAACGTATTGATCAACACACATTTGCTATCCTTCTGTATGCCGGGGAGCTCCAATATTCATCCAGCATTTTTCTGAAATCAGTACATAATACTTCCCACTCCTGGACCTGATGGTAGACCATTAGTTTTCACACTCATCAGTGGTGAGACTGAGGCCAGAGTTTGTCTTCAGCTGTGGTACAGATCTCACACACAGTGACTCTACTGACCCAGTCCCACTGCATTCTTGGTTCAGGACTGATGAACTACATAAGAGTTTTGGCGCTGAGGAGCAGACTGTGGCCGCATGTCAGACAGCTTTCTCTGGTGTGCCACATGAAACACATCCTGGATCCAACACAGACATTCAGGTCCCCAGTGCCCAGTGTGAATACTGGGTGTGGTGATGTACACCTGTTACCCCAACAAGACGCTCTACCTCAATAAATAAGGTCGAGTTGAAGAGATGGCTTAGTGGGTAAGGCACTTGCCTACAAAACCTACGAACCCAGGTTTGATTTCCCAGTACCCACGTACATGGTGGCACGTGCATCTGGAGTTCATCTGCAGTGGCTAGAGGCCCTGGTGTGGCCATTATCTCTATCTATCTTCCTCAAATAAATAAATAAAGATAAAATATTAAAAATAAGGTAGAACAAAACAGGAGCCATCTCTGCCCTCCACACATATATGCACACACATGCACACACACACACACACACACACACGAAACACATATACATGGGCAAAAATAAAAATAATTTTAAAAAGAGGAAGTTCAGCTTCAGATAGGTAACAGCTTCTACTCTATCTCATGAACAAAAGAAAGATACAGTAATAAATTCAATGACTCAAGACCCACTGGTAGCTGCTGAATGTGATTGTTTATTAAAAAGCTAATAACCCATTCAATTTTTTTAAACTGAGCAATAAACTTCAAAATAACAAATGAGAATGGTTCAGGTTAATATCAGTGGAGCATAATCACGAGAGAGGAGAGGAGTACGTTAGGAATCTATGCCCTTTCCCCACGCAGAACACACTGATAATGAAACAGTAGGGAGAAATTTCCACGTGCAGGCCACGGGAGCAGTCAATGGCCAAGACACAGCCCATGCTTCTGCTTAAATGGTCGTAAATGTTGAAGGAAGGAAACGGAGCTCCTTAAAGTAGCCCTTGCTAGTGACCCTCACTCTGTGTCTACTTCCTCTGCTCGTATTATTGACGCCTTTGCTCCAGAAAATGATGGGCGTCACACGTTCTTCATAAATAACCCTGCGCAGGGTTTTCAAACAAGGCACCACTGGGACTTCTTCGGAGCGCCCTGTCTGCCTGGAGACTCGATGCCCAAGTTGCACCTTCACACCCTGCAGCAGGCAAGAGGCTCTTGTGAGTCTTCGCAGGACACGCTTGTGTAAACGGGCGGCGTGCGTCTCGAGGCAGACATGAAACATGTGCACTCCTCTCCAAGCACTTTAAATGGGGAAGCCAGACTCATTACACAAGCTAGCCCCTCTTCTCCATTCTCAAGTGTCCAAACACACTCCGTCCAACAGCATGCTCTCTATGGCTCTGCGTGGCTAGGACACTCCAAAGGGGGAAGACGGGAGGGAGGGAGGAGCCTGGGCTCATGAGCGTACAGAGATCAGAGCTGGAGTGCCAGGGGTTCTGCGGGGTGTGGGCGGGTGGGGGGGGGAGGTCACAGCAGGGAAACTTTCTGGACTGTGGGCTCCCGGGCAACCAGAAATGAAGCCATCAGGCCAAATCTATGGAAGGTACTGCTGTTGGGCAGGCCCCTTAATAGTAAATCCTGGTTCTGTAAAGTCTATCTGGCTTCCCAGGCATTTCATATCATGTACCCATCAACAAGCACTTCCTGGGAACCCACCAGATATAAAGCCTAATACTAACTACCTCACTGCCCTTCTATATCTATCCATAACTCTAGAAAGAAAGAGGACCCAGAGCAGCCTGCACAAAAAAATGTCAAACTAAACACTTAAACATGAACTTTTAGAGCCATGAAAAGGAATCTCATGAAGAGAAAAAACAAGGCTGGAAGCACTCTATTTTAGGTCGGTGTTCTTCCAGCTCTGGTCAGAATCAAAACATTTTAGGAGCTTGTTAAAAACAAATAAAGAGGCCTGGATCCCACCCTTGAAGATTCTAATTCCATGGGTCTGAAGTCTAAGTCTGTATTTTTAAGCGGCAGCATCAAGGATTAAACGTTAACAACTCGGGGCTCGGAAGATGGCTCATCAGTTAAAGGCACTTGCTTGCAAAGCCTTCTGGCCTGACTTTGATTCCTTAGTACTCATGTAAAGCCAGATGTACAAAGTGGTGCATGCATCTGGAGTCCATTTGCAGGCTGCAAGAGGCCCTGGTGTGTTCTCATTCTCTTTCTTCCTCTCTCTCTGTCTCTCTATCTCCCTATCTCTCTTCTTTCTCCTTGTAAATAAATAAATACAAACAAGCAAATACATACATAAATAAAGCCACCTTTAAAACCAGTACTTGGAAGGCAAAGGTAGGAGGATCATCCTGAGTTTAAGGCCAGCCTGAGAATATATAATGAATCCCAGGTCAGCCTGGGCTAGAGTGAGACCTTACCTTGAAAAACCGAAAAAATAAAAATAAATTAACAACATAAGACAGTGTGCTAAGTGGTGAGATAATCTTTCATACTGGCCAAGGTCAAAGGACTTCATAAAGGTCAAATATAAGGAACGCAAGCAGAGACTAGGAGGAAGGAGAAAAGAAAGCCTCGGACAGTAGGAGTAGAATCCCAAGCAAAGGTGCCTACATATCAGGGGGGTAAATGCAGAAAATTCTGGATGCAGCAGAAACTTTTCACTGGAAGAGGAAGCCTTTCAACACCAATCAACACATGTTTACTGGGTGCCTACTACAAGCAAGGCGCGAGAAGATACATTAACAAATGTGCATAGCTGTGTTTCAATAAAACTTTATTTATAAAAAGTTATCTGTGGGCCACATTTGACCTACGTACAGGCTGTAATTTGCTAATCTCTGATTTAGTGAATAAAACAAGTCCATGATTTAGTATGTAAAACAAGCCCATGGAAAACTAACTACTTATAAAAGAGGAGAGAGGGGTAATGAATAAAGTAACTTTGGAGCAAAGAAAAGGAATTAAGTTTGGTCAAGGATGGTTGGGAAAATAGCACTGGAGCTGAGCAAGTCACTTAGCTTTTCAAGGGTGCAGGTAAAATGTCCAAACTCAGCCAGAAGCACACTGGTGGCCCCTCTTCTCCATCTTCTTGCCCAGAATCTTCCAACTTCAGTGTGGCTCATCCAGAGCTGCCTGAGATCCCACCTCCTCTCTAGCAGCAACTTTGGTTTTTTGTTTGTTTGTTTGAGGTAGGATCTCACTCTAGCCCAGGCTGACCTGAAATTCACTCTGTACTCTCAGGGTGGCCTCAAACTCACGGCAGTCCTCCTGCCTCTGCCTCCCGAATGCCGGGATCAAAGGTGCGTGCCACCACGCCCGGCTTAGCAGCAAGTTTTGAGTGTCACTGACAAGGATAATTCCGAAATGATCCTGGAAATTTAAACACATGCACGTGTAAACATCTCTCTCATCTTCGTGTGTTCATTCAAACATAATTTAATTATTTAACCTCCTGAAATTTTCTCTACCTTTCATGAAACTTCTGTTTCCTGAACAGGACCCATCTGCTTCCCTACCTGATACGTGTGAGACTCAGTGGTCCTACTTGGCCATGTGGTGGCCTCAAGAAGAACATGGGGGCGGGGGGTTGGCGTAGAGAGATGGCTTAGCAGTTAAGGCCTGCAAAGCCTAACAACCCAGGTTCAATTCTCCAATACCCATGTAAGCCAGATGCACAAGGTGGCACATGCATCTGGAGTTCATTGGCAGTGGCTAGAGACTCTTGGGCACACATTCTCTATCTGCTTGGTTTCTCTCTCTCTCTCTCTCTCAAAAATAAATAAATAATTTTTTTTTCTTAAGAAAAGAACATAGGGAAAGCAAGGCTGGCCACATACCTTCCCTGCCCCTGCTGTGCGGTGCCAGGCGTGAAAACAGAAATAGAGCCACAGAGCCCAACAGCAACACCCCCAACAGTGCCAGCGGGCAGCAGCGCAGCCCAAGCAAATAAACACGTGAAGGCCAGCCGTGCGATACAGGACACGTCCAGGCCTCAGAGTGCCTTCACCGGAGCCAACCAAGGTCAACTCCAATCAAAGCCTCCATCAGACTACTTTTTCTAGGGGTTCAGAGGGCCCATGCCCAGATGGCTCATGGTACAAGAGACAAGGCCACAAATGCGGACAAAGGTCAGCAGAAGGAAAGGAGGTCAAGGGGCCCACACAGTGCATGGGACAGCGGGAAGCCACTGTGCACTGGTCCAAGTCCACTCGCACCCCACTCAAGCTGGACCTCCTCCTCCAGGAAGGCCTCCAGGCTCCTGCTCATTGGCAGTGACTTGCTTCTCCTCTGAACCGCTGGGGGAACGCTTCTGCAATGAGCGCCACTGGGGAGTCACTAGAAATGCAAGTTCTCAGGCCCCAGTCCCAAACGGGACATCGTGACAACGGCACCTGGCCACCTGCTTTAACAAAGTCTCCCACGTGTTCAGAGGCAGGCCACAGCTTGGGGACCACTGAGCTGAGATCTGGAGTCTGCATCGCTCCCCACTCACCAGGGAGAGTCAGGCTACCACAGAGCCTGGCTCTCGGGTCTACATCCATCTCCTGCCTTCCCAGGGAAAAGGACGCCAACAGCAAGCATGTGCCCACGGGATATAAAGAGCTGAAGCATCTATGACCCCACACGGGACTGGGACTTCACAGGGCCTGAGTGAGAAGGGGACACAGAGCCCGTGAGCCTTGCCATCCGATGCCAGGGCTCTGCCAGCCACAAGCTGCTCTGGCTTTCTCTCACCTCGGACAAACGTTCCACCAGTGCCCACAATTCACCACCTTCTCCATTTGCTCAGCAAATATTGACCAAGCGTGGGTGCCAGGCGCACACAGATGCTGGTGGACACGAGCAAACCAGACAGACAGGATCCCTGCCCACATTCTCGCTGATGGAGAGACCCAATCAATAAAGAAGACAAAATCCTTACATATTAACTACAAGGCATCAGATACGAGCAAAGCACAGATAATATGTGTGCAAATGTCATAACGAAGACCATTATTTTGAACACTAAAATGTTAAAGTCATGAAACGTAAAGGGAGACAAGTGACAGGGTGGAGGAAACCAGAGGGACATGGCAGGTAGACAGATGTGAGCTCTGGGACTGGATCCCAGAAGAGGCATTTGTGGGGAGGCTGGGGCCATGGAAACGTCTGTACTTCGGTGAGGAGTTTAATACTAATGTGATAACTGGTCCCAGCATTGTTCACCTCCATAATAAGATACGAGCCTTAAAAGAAGCTGGCCGGTGGGCTGGAGTGGTAGCTCATCAGTTGAGGCACTTGCCTGCAAAGCCTAATGGCCTGGGTTGGATTCCTCAGTATCACGTACAGATGCACCAAATGGCACATGTGTCTGGAGTTCATTTGCAGCAGCCGGAAGCCCTGGCATGCCCATTCTCTCTGTCTGTCTCCCTTCTATATCTCCCTATGCTTTTAAATAATAAAAATATTTGATTGTAAATAAAAAATATTTGGGGGGACTGGAGAGATGGTTTACCAGTTAAGGCACTTGCCTGCAAAGCCAAAGAACCCAGGTTTGATTCCCTAGGACTCACAGTGGCTGGAGGCCCTGGCATGCCCATTTTCTCTCTTTCTCTCTCTCTCTCTCTCTCTCTCTCTCTCTCTCTCTCTCTCTCTCCCTCCCTCTTTCTGTGTCTCAAATAAATAAATAAATAAAAATAAAACATTTTAATAAATAAAAAATACTTTTTTGAAAAAGGAGAAGCTGGATGAAAGGTCTACAGGAAGCCTCAGTACAAATTTTTTAACTTTTCTGTGTAATATTCTGAATGGTGAATCCCTTCAAGAAAGCAGGGTCCAGGGAAAAGGAGATTTTGCAAACTTTACATTTAAACAGAAAAGTGTTTCATCTAAAAGGCGAGACACGGAGCCTGGGCAAGACCTGGGGACGGGAAAAAATGCCGACCACCTTCCAAATGAGGCCGTCAGACTTTCTTGGACTCTGTCTGGTGCCTGTTTGCAGGGGAAGTCTCACGGCCCTCAAATCCTGAAAGCAATGCTGGTGTCCCTCAGTGTTTTAGTGCAAGGGAGCCTCCAAGTAGTGCAATGATGTCCCCCCAAGTGTGCCAAGATGGCCACAGTACAGGGACAAGCTGGTGGCCAGCCAAGGACCAAGCACAGGAGCCCAGCACAGCACCACCGCCTTCTGCATGAGAACTTCCCTGGTCGTCCTTACTGGAAAGCCCCTTTAGTCCCTTCCTCCACCTCTCTTAGGCCCCATGTCCAACCTTCTCGGCACCTGAGCTGCTCCTCTGCGGACATTTGCGCAGGAACTTAAGCAGTGGAGCTCAGCGTGGGGTTAGCGTGAGCCGACAGACATGACGAGTCAGGCTGCAACTCCTCCAAAGGATGAGGGGTCCAATCTCCGGCTCTTCCGAGAAGACGGGACATTTACCATAAGCTAAAAGCAAAACAACCCACTGCCTAGGTCTGACCCCATCGTTCAGCTTCAAGCCCTGAGTGCTGGGAACCTCAAGCAAGTCTCCTCTTGCCAGGTGCCAGTTCACCATCTATAAGGTGATGAGGGCTGGAGGGATGGCTTAGCCGTTAAGGCACTTGCCTGCAAAGCCAAAGGACGCAGGTTTGATTCCCCAGGACCCACATAAGCTAGATGCACAAGGTGGCACGTGAGTCTGGAGTTCATTTGCAGTGGCTGGAGGACCTGGTTAGCCCATTCTCTCTCTGTCTCTTTCCCTCCCTCTCTCTCTCTCAAATAAATAAATAAATAATAAAACATTTAATATAAAGTGATGGGCTGTGATTTGTTCACCCCAAAGCCCGCCCCCACCCCCGGTCTCACATTGCAAGGTCAGAGGTAGTGAGTCGTCCGTGGTAACTGCAGCTGCAAAATACAGCGCGAAGTCGTGATGGTGGCAATGCTGAGCTCTGAGGACTTCTTCCCCCAAGTGAATCATCAGGATGGCAAATGACAATTGTTACTATTAATATAATAATACCTTAAATTGCACTTCCATTTACAAGGCATTTTTATACACATTATCTTGTGTAATCCTCATAAGAGCCTGGTGAGGGTAGCAGGCAAGATGTCATCGCTTCTGCACGTAAGAGAAAAACAAGTCCAGTGGCCAACTGGGAGACCTGAGCCTGGGTCAGGAGGTGTTCATGCTTTCCGCCGCACGGTGCCATCTTGTTGCCACGAGGACCAGGGACACCTGTGACGATGTCTCTCCAGGTTAATTCGAGGTATCTGCACCGTAGGAAAACCCAGGCATGCTCCCTGGAGAAGAAGGTAGGCAAAGGGTGCCTACACTACCTTGGCCCAGTCCAGTGGCCAGTCCCCCAGGGAGCCCGGTCCCCAGAGGAGGGAGATGAAAGGGTACCACATTTGCTTCTCTGCAGCTCAAAATAGAACAGATGAGACATCACAGCTGAGCTCACTGCAGTATCAGATGTCTCTAAAATAATTATTTATAAAGGGAAACGGGAATGTGGAGAGAGAGAGAAAAAAAAAAGCCCCAATTTCAATGCTAGTGTCTCCTATGCAAATGGTGAGAAAGGGAAAAAAAAATAGCGACTGTCAGGGTGAGGAGTCAGCTTCCCCAGAGGCTCCAAGTTTCTAGCCATCCTGTCCCCATGGGACATGCCGGCCAAGCCTTCCCACAAGGAACAAGGCTGTTGCCCTCCGCCACTTGGCTGCTCTTTGCAAAAGGCACGAGACAACTTCCGCTCTTGCCACCCACGAAGATGGCAGACATGCTCCAGCCAGCCTCCAGTTTCCTGTCCCACACAGCCCCGTCTGTCCCATGCCCACCATATACAGAGCCTGACCAGGCAGATCCAGAGTGGGTGACCACTGAATGTCATTCTTCTAAGCTGGTGTGGGTGGCTAAGCACCCAGCCTCCCAGTGAATGCGTGTCTCCTCCGGCATCAGTCTTCATGGCTCTAAACAGGGTGGAAAATGTTGATCTTACCTCCTCACAGAGTGAGGAGGCCACAGTGGAGGAGAAACTGAAAACTATGTTCCATGGCTGCTAAAACCAACAAGGGCATATCATGTGCCCGGGGTCAGGGGTCAGGACTGATGATCAGACACATTCAGGGGTCTCCGATGCTCTGGCAGTTAGGCCATGCTGACCCCTAGACACAGGGATATAGCTAGAACAACCAGCCCTTAGAACTAACTCCCCTAAACACAACGCTCTCCTCTCTTTTCCCCAGACAAGGACCCTGAGCCCTGAGGACCCAGGCAGGGCAATGCCCCCAGAAAGCAGGAGTCCGTGTCCTCTGCTGGACGCTCACAGAGTGCCCATGCCAGAAGCAGCCCTCTGGTGTGAATAATCGATGTCTTAAGGGCGGAACGCATCCTGTACTGTGTTACATTCCTGAGGCTGAGA